>NC_136516.1:54691176-54791176 GCF_053919585.1 Euprymna scolopes
AATTTGAATATATAGAAACTATATTCATGGACTTACAATATCTCCAATACTTCCTACTTAACGCTAAAAAAAAGGCCTTAAAAATCTATCAAAACCGAGATCAAAACCACCCCCAAGAAAACCTAACACACAATAGAAGACTAATTGTTCCCACTAACGATAAAAATAATAACATTTATAAAAACCTTAACAAAATCGGCTTTCAAATAGTACAGAAAACCTTCCTAACGATAAAAGATTTAACTCGGAAATCTAAAACTAACAATAATAAACCATTAACATAAGCCGGAATTCATACCATACCGTGCCTTGATTGTGGCAAGATATACGTAGGAGAGACGCAGCGCAACCTTGCTAAAAGATTATATGAACACAAAAGAGACATAAAGAATAACAATACACTTAATGCTCTTTTCGGTCACATAATAGAAAATGGCCATCATTTCTATTTCAAAAATGCGACCCTTCTAAAGATTATACATAGTAGGTCAACACGCCGTCTCCTGGAATCTGTTTTTAACTCTAACACTACTAACACTATCAAACAGAGAAAAGGATTTTTTAACATTTCTTTCCACTTATCTAAAATAATATTGACGAAAATAATCTAGACACTGGTTGATAAATATATATTTGTTCTTATTTTTATATTTGTATATTAGTTTTATTTGCATACACTCCCCCAGTATATATAAAACTAAAAACATCGACCCTCTCGTTAGTGACCACACCTCTTGAAAAAGCCCGCATAGTTGGGCGAAACGTCGAGTCTCCGGTCTTTCGCTCCTTTTCACATCATAACGTCGGATTGTATCCATTTTAAAATTCATATATATATATATATATATATATATATATATATATATATATATATATATATATATATATATATAGGGCATGTGCTATTTTCATGTGGAATACGAACTATTTTAAGGGGAAGGAGTTTCTTTTATCGAACATTTTATAAATAAATATTCCATCTTCAATTTTAATATCTAAATCCAGGAATGTAGCGTTTGTTCCTCTATGTTTAAAGTTTAATTCTAACTCTGTAAGATAAATCAATTTTTTTTAATTCCTCATTATCATTTATACATATAAGGTCGTATCCTGGCTTGAGGTAGTTGCCTGTCTAGCCGCACTAATGAGCTGTGAAACAGCGAAACAGTACTGTATGTGGATGACTATATATATATCTTCTCGTCTATGTAAATACAGCTTTGCCGAGAAAGGTCAGGATTTAAACTAATAGGAATGCCTATATTCTTAATAGTTGTTTATTTGTCTTTGTGAGCGATACTTTTGAATGAAATCAATCATTTATACGAAAGTGCATTTTTATCTAAATATGAGTTGGGAATAATTATCCACAGACACATATTTCGTCGTCTACGATTCATCAGAGTGGCTGAATCTAGCGAGACTCTGATAAGTCGTAGACAACGAAACACGTGTCAGTAGATAATTATGTTTTGAGAACAATACATATGCCGCTTCCCATTTGGGGATACCAATGCTGTCTAAGGGAAAATTATTTCCAACTCATATTTAGGTAAAAGTGTACTTTCATATAAATAATTGAATTCATTCAAAAAGTATCACTAACAAAAATAAATGAACAACATCTACGTAAAACGCTATATGTTCAGTAGTCGTGCGAGATAGCACAGTGGAAGAGGCTTCGGCTTCTTATCATATGGTTTTGAATCTCGCTAGATTCAGCCACTCTGATGAGTTGTAGATAACGGAACACGTGTCAGTGGATAATTATATTTTAAAAACAATGTATTTTGAATTAATATTTTATTTCATATTTGAAATTGGCTTTCTTCATGACTTATAATATTTCTAAACTACCTTTGGAAACACTAGTCTTACTATTTTTCGTTTTACACCAGAAGCTTTTGGATCTTGAGAATCTACATAATTACCTTTACCGCCTGCAAAAGTTAGATCTATAGTATTATTTAATTCTTTAATCAGTTTTTATGTTTTTTTTTTATTTTTGTATATAAAGTACTAAAATCATACGTTGCTATGGATTTAGGCTTTTCTGAGAATTTATACTCTCTAATTTTTGTTTTACTGGATACGTATTAGTTATCACCCAAATTAGATTTATATTACCATAGAATTTCCTTTTCTGGTGGAAATTATTTATTTGATTAATAATTAGTTTAAATACTTTAGTTATAGCCGTACTTAATGGCTTCGTGATGCACATTTTTGAAGCAAAAATAAAACGCACGCTGTTTTTTTTTTTGTGCATTTTAGGTAACCAATACATACATGGAAGTTTTTTTTATTTTTATTCTCTAATTTTAATCCTAATTTCTCACAAATAATGTTGTTATTTATAAAAATACTATCGATTTGTTTATTACTTAATTTATAGGCATATAAAACATTTACCAATAATTCCTACTACTAACAATAAGAGTTGTATATAATACCTATTACATAAAAGATACATTATTTGCTGCTTTATCAACGGGAACTATTACAAACTTTTGAAATTCCATAAGTATTTGTGAATTATTAAGAAGAGGATTAGTCTTTTTAGGATGTTTAAATTTTTTAAATGTTCAACATTTTTATGTATGAATTTTTAATATATTATTTTTCCATGCGTCAAACATAAACTGTAATAATTTATGGTTCTTTGCCATGGACATAATAAAACTAATGCATTATTTACTTCCTTATATTTAGTGTAATTTAGGCATTTAGACTCTCTATAGTTTGGATTAAATGTCCTATGTCATTATTACAGAAAGGAGAGGATTTACATTCACAGTGTGAAATATTTACATTGTCATTAGTTAAATTTATATTCTCCACCGTTTCTTTATAATTAAAAACCTTATTTCGTACGGTTTGCCCTAGTTTATATGTAACTATTGTATGCTGTTAATATATATCAAATATCATTTTTATATTCTGTCTATTTTCTATAATACTTTCTTTTATGCCAATATTCAATTAATTTATATCTTATTTCACTAACTCTACTGTTATATGGTATTCATTCATAGTTTAAATTTAAGTATTTATCTGTTAACTTTATCACTTATGATGACATATGTGCCTTATTTTATCAGTATCCTTATTATATTATTATAATTAATAATTAATATTATCATATTAGATATAAAAATTATCTTAGTTATTATATTGCATATAGCTTATTACGATTATTTTTACGTACTTTATTCCTTGATTCAATTTATTCTGAGACTACAATTCATTAATTTTCACGATTATCTTTCTTTATCTTCATTACAAATTATTTCAGCATTTTATTATTTTAACTTCTACTTTAGTCTACTTTATTGATTCTGTATTTAATATGGCGTATATCATCATCATCATCATCATCATCATCATCATCATTGAGATTACAAATAATGGGGAATAAAATTATATATATAGTATTTTCCTGTTATAACTGGATGCATGTATTCTTATATAATACTTACTTGTGGTGTTTTCTTGCGTTACTTTTATTTGTTATGATGGAGAACAAACCTTTTTGAATCATCTCAAGTGTGAAATAAAATTTTCCAAATCATTTTAGAAATGATTGTACGCTAAATTTTGTTGAGTCTGAATTCTTGGAACTGATATAAATAATGTGCTAAATTTATTTATCCCAACTTTATAAACACCCCCCCCCACACATATACATCCCCTTTCTCTCTCTTTCTTTATATATATATATATATATATATATATATATATATATATATATATATATATATATATATATATATATATATATATCGTCAAGAATAAGAGTTCAATAGAAACGTTGTTTTAATTTGAATAAAATAAAATACGCATCAAATACGCTTGAAAACCAAATCACAACGTAATATTAGGAAAATAAACAAATATTTGACTTGTTTGAAATTTATCACAAATATATTTCAGAGGTATACTCCATCTTCAGTGTGTTGTTTTATTTCTTTTTTTTTCTTTTCTTCTTCCTTGCCATGTTGTAAAGTTTAAGAAAGAAGTCTGTTTGTAAGGAGCCGCGCGTTGTATCTAGCGGTTGTATTTTGAAATGTTTGAATCGTGCGTGGGCAACGCGAGAATAACGTCAAAAATGAGTTCATATAGAAACGTTTTAATTTGAATAAAATAAAATACGCATCAAGTGCGCTTGAAAGCCAAATCACAACTTAGTATTAGGAAAATAAACAAGAAGATGAAAAGGAAAAAAAAGAAACAAAACAACACACTGAAGATGGAGTATACCTCTGAAATATATTTGTGATAAATTTCAAACAAGTAAAATATTTGGTGATTTTTCTTATATTACATTGTGATTTGGCTTTCAAGCGCACTTGATGCGTATTTTATTTTATATATATATATATATATATATATATATATATATTTATATATATATATATATATATATACACATATTATATATATATATATATATATATATAAATAAAAAAATAAAAATAGATAAATAAAAAATAAAACACATATTTGCTCTGCAATAGTATTGAGCACTCTCTTCAGGTTTTTACTAATTACCAGTTTTACCAAATATATATATATATGATGATTGCAACGTCTTGTCAGACGAGTGCCACTCCCTCAGACATTTAAAATCCATGAACCCAAATGTCTGAGGGAATATCTATACAAATATGATGTTACAGATTCTTAGCTTTGTACGACAGCTAAGTCTCTCTCTCTCGGTTCAAAATGTTGAGATCCAGCAACAAGCAAGAGCAAGATAGCCAGCAACAAATTAAACTGCAGACCAGCTTAATGCGGGTACTGGTCTTCCGTTTTATGGTTTTATAAATCAGAGATTTGCTTCTCCTAGAAAGGTTGCCTTCACCACGGCTTACGGGAGCCCTATCTACCCCAATACACATATACACACACAAATTTACCCGGTGCTAGTTGGCCGTTGACCCAGAAAAAGAGTTCATTTGCCCTTTGGAAGGTCTTGTTTTTAATCCTTCACGGAGACTAGCAGCCCTCCTCACCAAACAAGTCTGGTGGGGGAACCAGTTTAGTCGCCGGTGACCCGACCATGAGGCAGGTAGTACTGGGTTACATGGTACCAGTAGCATATGACATGACCTGACATATATATACATATGTATATATATACTACCGAGGTCCCTTACTTATTTATCACTGTTGAAGTAAATACTGAAGACCGATGCATAAAATATTATATCTCTTCATAACATTTCATGTGCACACATGAAATCATCATCATCATGATCAAGACTATTATTGGCATTGGTTTCCCTGATATTCTAATAGTCAGAATTATTTCTAGAAAGACATCAGATACTTATGGGAAGGCCCACGTATTAAAAGAGAGATACTAAAACTGACTTAAACGTTTGAAACAATTTTTTTGTTTTATTATACTTCAGTTGAATTCTCAGAAATCAAGGGGCTTACTACCTGGGGCTAACATTTTAACTCTATATGAGATATATAGATATTCGAATGTTCCGTTTAAATTCTTTATCTCTCAAACATTGAGTTAGTAAAGAAATTGAGAACATAATTTCCCTCTCCCCAATCAACCATTTTCATATGTTATAGAATATATTTTCTTTTGGTCTCTTGGTCTTACTGGATTCCAGGATAAGAATTTATCTAGTCTGGTGGAGTATCCAGCATCGTGCTATTACTTGAGGTAATATCACTTGGAGAAAGTGTACCATTCCTCGTAACAGCTAATGTGAGTTAACCATAGTGAATAGATCTTATTTGGGCAGTGAATTCTATGCGATTTTGAATATTTGGTCAGGGTTTACTTCTAGGGAAAAGTATCCTCATGCCAGAATGTTCTGGCAAACCCGTGTACAGGGAGACCTTAGACACTCGAGGATAGTGTGTAGTAGACATTCAAGTTCTCTCCTAGTAGGCATTCAAGATCTCATTCAAGTTCTCTCCTATTATATGGGTGTATTTAATTCATACTTTTAATATATTGTGTTATCGTTAGCGATAACACAATGTATTAAAGCTAATAATAATTGCATTTTTTGTGGTGTGGGTTTCGAAACTTGCCATAGTAAATCGTGTTGATGCGCCACACTAATGGCGAAACACGTGTCCATGGAAAACTAATATGCTCTGATGAACATGTGTCTTCTCTACTAACGTACTCTCTATTAATTCTTTCCTCGAATTGCTAGACTTTGGAATTTCCTCCCTGTTTCCTGCATCCCTGAGTGTACTAATATACAGAAGTCCAAATGTAATGTGAACAAACATCTACTTGCTAAACTTCCCACGGTTCCCTGTTAGACAGAATCCTTAATAGTAGCCCTTATATTCAAGTGGCAGTGTATATATATATATATATATATATATATATATATATATCTGTGATATATATATATATATATATATATATATATATATATATATATATATATATATATATATATATATAACTATGATCTCTGAACGTATATACCATTCACTGGGCAAAGCGGGGGAGGGCAGAGCGGTAGCTCTGGATATATCTAAGGCTTTATACAGGGTATGGCATGAGGGTCTCCTCAGTAAAATCAGATCATACGGTATCACTGGTAGAATACTTAACATAATTAAATCCTTCTTAGATAAGAGAAAAATCCAGGTTGTCCTCGACGGTCGTACATCTAAACAATATGATATAAATGTGGGGGTGCCCCAGGGTTCTATCCTTGGACCTCTATTGTTCCTGATATTCATAAATGACCTCCCCGACAACATTGCCTCTGAGATGGGTATATATGCTGATGACACTACACTCTATGGCAGGCACGACAGGAAGACGAATGAGCACATTTCTAAAGAAATGGCAGAAACACTAGAGGAAGACCTCCAATCTGTAGTGGAATGGGGACAAAAGTGGTTGGTCGCGTTCAATGCTGCCAAGACTAAACTAGTTTCATTCAATAATTACAAGAAACCCTCTCTACCACCTATAGCAATGGCCAACGACTCTTTATCTGAGAGTTCATCTTTCAAACTCCTTGGCCTAACGTTCACAGGAAACATGAGTTGGAACAATTACATTGAAGGCATTGCCAGGGCCGCTGCAAGAAAGGTGGGCTCTCTCTACCGTGCTAGAAAACTACTAACACCCGAAAGTATCCTGTACCTCTATAAGGCCACCATTCGCCCATGTATGGAGTATTGCTGCCACATCTGGGCTGGTGCATCTGCTACTAGTCTCTCACTCCTTGACAAGGTTCAAAAGAGAGTCGCAAACCTGATAGGCCCTGAACTGGCATCTAAGCTTCAGCCTCTGTCCCATCGACGAAATGTTGCATCCCTCTGCCTTTTCTACAAGTATTTTAGTGGTGAATGCTCTGAAGAACTGCAATCACTTGTGCCCCCACGACGTGAGCATCCTCGACAAACCCGACAGGCTGCTAAATCCCACCCTCACACTGTAGAGATCCCTAGATGTAAAAGATCTTTTTACTCCAATAGTTTCTTCCCCAGAACCGCTAGACTCTGGAATTCCATTCCAGGTCCCTGCTTCCCCAACAGTACTGACGTGCAGAAGTTCAAGTGTAACGTGAACCGACACCTTGCTGCCCAAATCCCTACATAGTACCCCAGTAGTTGTTGCCCCTGATAGTAGCCCCCTACACCAAAGTGGCAATTTGCCTTGTTTGGGGTGAAAATGTAATAAAAAAACAATATATATATATATATATACATATTTATGATTGACATTGAGCCTGGCCAGTACCAGATGGGTGACCATTTGGGAAGGCTAGGCGCTGTATGTACCGTGCCGAGTCATAAAAATGTCCAGGTTGGTATTTGGAAGCACATTAATTCACTGGGAGCGAGGCACCCCCAGTCTTGGTTAAACATGCATCTAGGATAAGGTAACTCGGATATAAAAAACCTGCGTGCTTTGTCTTGTGACAGTCATTTGCACCGACAAGGATTAGTAGTCATAGCAAAAAGTGTGGTTGGTTCTACACAAAGCCTTTACCACTATAAACAAATCATCTGTGTGGATTTCCGAAAAACTTAATTGTTGTGGTGGAACTTCATTCGTCGAAATCGATGGGAGAGTCCATATATATATATATATATATATATATATATATATATATATATATATATATATATATATATATTTCTGTGGAAATATTCTTTCTTCACTGATATAATAATTAAGTGATTGATTTTGTGTTACGAAACAGATACTGCCAAGAATTGTTAGTGTCAACTGAATTAAAGGAATAAATTGTAAGATGGTCAACATCATGAAATTTGGAATATGAACTTTTGTTATTCATTCTTTATATATATATATATATATATATATATATATATATATATATATGTATATTATATATATATATATATTTCTAAAAAAATATATTAACTCTGAAAACTCAGTTTTTAATAATGCAAATGTTGATTAATGCTGTAAAAATCTATTCTCTCATAAGGTGCTCAAATAATTATTCTTCATATTTAGTTTTCCTTCTGATAAATTATGAAACAAAGGTCTGCTTGTTCAGTGTTAAATAAAAAATGGCGTAAAACATGTCTCCTTGAATTTTATGACTCCTTATGACACTTCAAGCAAGATGGTTGTTTTATATTTTTCCACCTCAAATGGATTGATAATATTTTCCGTTGATGAAAATCTTTTATCCATTATAGCAACAGACATTTTATTTTGCCTTTTCTTGTTGCTTATTGACATATTTCTCATTTTGCTTTTTTGCATTATATGTTGTATCTTGTTATTTCAAGATGGCGTCAAAAGCTGGCCATATATCTCACTCAAGTTCATTCAGCCTGACACACAGCTCAAAATAATTTATATAAAAAACAAAGGATAAAATGTCTTCCCTATTAAAAATGGAGTCACATTCAATGATTTTCACAGCCAAAGTTTGATAAATGATTTCGGCAAATTCATTTTTGCACCATCAACGACATCGATTCTTCTTCCTTACTAAGAGCAAACATTTTTGTTTCCATTTTTATTTATTTTGCTTATTTATTTATTTTGGTCTCAATATTTGTTTATTTATATTTTGTTATTTTCTTTTCCGAAAGGGGGAATATTTTAGGTTGCTATGAATGAAGTGATTCGTTTTGCAACGACTACTTAATTTCATAAGCGAAATTTGATGGTCTGTCAGCAGGAATTATTGTGACGCCATTCACAAAATGGCAGTGCACAATACAAATGTTACAGAACAACAACGGACCGATTCCTAAGATACGTCCACTAAGTACAAGCATTTAGTGATCCACATTCCAAACTTAAGTGTAACAGATCAACGAACTGACACACAGCGTTTAGAAGACTAGCAATATTGGTAAACGACGTACTGTTTGACGGACGAATCGAGTTCGTAAATTGATAGACAGGCGCATCTTATTTTAAACAAAAGAGTGACAAACTATACATAATTTAAGACAGATTTTAGGGGTATGGAATTCTATCCTCATGTTAGGATGTCTTGACAAACCCTTGTACAGAGATACTCAATGAATAGTGTCTAATAAACATTGAGAATCTCTGATTTCTTAACCACATATTTCGTTGCATTTTGATAATTTCAACCTAACAGACTAACGAGAGACGTAAGGAGTGGCGGGAATGCTGGCAATATCAGTAACAGAAAATCATGTATACAAAAAGTTTATTATCTTGTCTGTGGAAGGTTTAAGGATATCACTTTCACTCAAATATGTATCAGAAGCCCCTTTAAGAAACTTGTTTCTCATCGTTGAGCACTTTCAATTGCAATAAAGTCAGTCAACTTAGCTCATATGTGCAGATCGTCATATAGTGATTAGATCACTCTGACTGAAGTTAAAAGCATTTAATAATAATAAATGTTTAAATTTCAATTGTATCTCTTGTGGTTGATGGTAGCCGAATGATTTGGGTCCTTGCTAATGAAGCCAGACATGAATTCTGTTTCCGGAGTTTGAGTCTCTTAACTGGCGTTAATTGTCTGGGGAGTACCTGCTTAGAGTAGTATATCCTGATTTGATAGAGTGCAAACCCGGTATCGATAGGTGGTGGCCTTTTCTCCTTCCTGCAAATGTTTTTCCACGGAAGAGATACTGGGAGCCCGTCTCTGTTCTATTTTTATTTTCATGGAAAGTGCTTGTCTGCCCTTCATTCAATGATATCATACCGCCACATTTTCATTAAAAAACACTCGTCATGCTTCAACCACTAAAATTTCCCTTACTCTCTATCAGTGCATAAATCTAAGCAAAAATTCAATGAACAAAGCTTCTTTCCTAGAACTGCACGATTGTGGAACTCTGTTCCACTGGCCTGCTTCCCAGCTGACTACAACATGGTCGTCTTTTAAGTTCAATGTTAACAAGTTCTTGATATCCTGTCTCTTTAAATAGTCAAATCTGACCAATTTCCACCAAAACGAACACTAAGATGTTGTATTACTGACCATCTGATACTCATTAATCCTTATTGTCGAGAGGCTTCCGGGCTTTGATAAGTCGTGACTCTTTTGTAAACACACACACACACACACGCATATATATATATATATATATATATATGCAAACACACATATATATATAATAAATGATATTCTTTATTAGCATGAACATGCGTATGCGTTTCATACTTGTGGAATCATCAGTGTGAGGATAGCTGTTCGCCTTATCACACAAATCGAATCCCAGGCATGAGTCACCTTTTATCTCAAATCTGAATATCCTATATATATATATATATATATATATATATATATATATATATATATATATATATATATATATATATATATATAATGGTTTTTCAAGGAGACACATAGTAAGCTGTCTTACAACAAGTCATAAAATTTTGTTCAATATTATATATTTTGTTCAATATTATATATTTTGTTCAATATTAGAATATTATGAAAGAATTGAAAATGATAAAAGAGAATTTTATCATTTTCAATTCTTTCATAATATTCTTCATCATACAACTGAGAATATATTCATCTCATTGACCCTTATCCTTAAGCGGCTTTTAGCTTCAATAAGTGATAACTCGTTATTCGAAAAGGAATTCTATTCAACATTTCTCTATACATAAAGCAAAATTGTTTATATGTGTGTCTCGGTATCACAATTAAACTGGTGATCTAAGAACCAAACTAACGCGACGGATTTTACCAAGATCTACTGATCTTGTTTTTACGTTCGACCATTCAGACTACAAATATCGAAAAATTGGCTAAAAACGTTAATATCTTCACCTTCAATTGAGCACTTTTTTACGGGGAGAGGCTTTTTTCGCCGATATTTTTGAAAGTCATCCTCTCCTTTCGATTGTCTAGCCTTAATTTAAACATAAGTCACTTCCGGTTTGGCGGTGGTCGTAACAGTGAAGACGTCAGGTTTTTTTCCTGTTCTTTTTCTGGTTTGTGGTACGGGTTCGGGCTTGCCTTCCTACTACCACTTTTTTTTTTTTTGCTTAACAGACACATCCAAACACCCGGGTAACGCCGGGCTCAAATGCTAGTATATTATAAAACTAAGATCAGCTTGCTTGCTTGGGCATTTAAATCGTCCATCTGTTTGTAACTTCCGGTTTCCAAAAATTTTTCTGCTTACCTATTTCATGGCTGCTCAATCTTAAGTCAGATATTAAAAGCCACTGCTGCTATTCAAAGCATACACAAGGTCACCAATATATTTTTGTTTTAACTCATTTAAGCGTGTTTTCCTTACAAATAAATGTTATTTAACCCTGCTGAGTTTAAAAAAAAATGATTTAAATATAAATCTATCTATCTATCTATCTATCTATCTATTATATAATTATAAAACTCAAACCGTCTTGTTTGCTTGGGCGTTTAAATCATTCATCCGGTTTCAAAATATTCGCCAGCTTATCTATTTCATGGCCGCTCTGTCATAATATTAAAAACCACTGCTGCTATTCAATGCATACACAAGATGAACAATATTTTTTGTTTTAACTTATTTAAACGTGTTTTCCTTACAAATAAAGGCAATTTAACTCCATTGAGTTAAAAAGAAAACTTATTTAAATATAAATATACAATATATAACTATAATCATATTTATAACCACGTTTACTGCTTTTAGTAGCGCTCCTGTGGATTCTGACGATTTATTTTTTTCAGGCCTCACTTAAAAATATTTTCTCTTCAAGCAGAAGGTAGAAACTTGGTTTTTGTAGTACTTTTAGTAGGGCCCCCTTAATTTTAATTCGTGCTTGTAGTAGTGCTTTGGGAGCTTCCTGAGTTTTATTTTTTCACTCATCACTTAAAAATTGTTTTCTCAAGACAATAAAAGACAATATAATAATAGATCATTTTTTTGTTCTTTCATATTATTTGCGCATGGGATTCCTGACATCGATTATCAAAGTTACATTCAGGGTAAATTTGTTGACAACCCCACCCATACTCACAAAATGGGGTGTCTATTCCGGAAGCTGTTCTTAACATAGGGAGATTGGGGGTGTCCATTCCGAAAGCTGTTCTTCACATGAGAAGGTTGGTGGTTGGGCTATTCGTTGGTTTGGTAGACGGCTTCAGTCCAATTTTATGTCATCTTTTAGGGTTCAAATCTCACATTGTTCTTTTTTTTTATGAAGTTTCAGTCGTTACCCCAAAACAATAAATCCATTGTTCAACAGAATTTTATTCTTAAGTATGTGGTGAAGTTCTCTGTATGCATATAAATTGATGGAAATAAAATGATTTAGAAACCGTTTGTATGGCTAAAGCGTTGACCTTCAGTTCAATTTTATGCCATCTTTCAAGGTTCGAATCTCACAATAAACAATTGTTTTTTTATTGATCATGATCATAAACCTGAGTAATAAATTTTAATTATTTTCTTGTGATTTTAAGTAAAAAACAAACTTGTTTTTTATTTGAACTGGCGTGCAGAAAGGAACGGTTTAAGAAACCCAACAGTGTACAAGTACCTCAGTTAGTGAATATAAAAACTTGTAAATTTCTTTATTTTAACGAATTTTATGTTTATTAATACAGTTGAGGTCAAGCTGATTTATGAGCATTTCCAGTTAAAGGTCAAAGGTCAGCATGATTTTCTTATCAGCCTAATACTTAATGCTAAATCGAATTATCAGAACTTAAAGAGACAATATTTAAATTGCATGATCTTGCAGAGAAACTGGGGAATAGCATTCTGAAATTTGTGCAAAATTTCGTCCCTAGACGGATTGAAAGCGAGATAAAACCAATTTAATTTGAATAAGTATAAAAGGGAAAGATTCAAGTCCGTAAACCATAAGAGAAATCTTCAAGTCTACACATCGATAAATAATTATTATAATTAGAAATAATATATGATGAGAGATCGCATATTTTTGCTAATATATCACTACTCCCCACCCCATAAAATGCTTATGTGGGTGGTATCATGACAAGATAGTAGATTAGTACAATCAAGAAAAGTAAAAGTCCGACTTCAAATACAGACAGATATCAAATCTCTATTAGTAATGACTATTGAAACACTTGGAACATTTTATAACTGCAAGAGGGCATATATTATTAGTATCATATAATCTATTAACTGAACTGACTAAGCATCATCCAATATTTATATGTTCTATAACAACACATATTTTAAGTTTTTTTATCTAGGCTAAAAAAGAAAATAAGGAACGTTAACTCTTACTATCAGAGTAAGAATTATTCCCCTTAGATCAGATGCTTAACAATGTACCCATTTAAAAAGTAGATTACATATTTTTTTAAATAAATTCTAGCAAAGTATGTTAATTACCAATGACATGGTACAGCAACAATTATCAACATTCGTTTAACATCTGTTTTACATGCAAGAATAGAAAGATATTGGAGAAACAAATACCAACAATAATCATTTGGTTTATGTTAAATGAATGAATGAGGCTCCACAACAACATCACCAAATCTCAGCATGGAAATGCACGTGTGAGAAAGAGGCGATCTCTGACGTCATGCATGTGAAGGGAGACAAACTAGGCCTCTCTTCTGGTATTAATTTTAGTTTGATCAAACATGCGGATTAGAAGGTTACATGGAAGTATTTGTTAAAATCATCTTCATGGCTGTATTTATTTTAGCAGGTAGGTTTTCCCATCCTTATACATACAGTGCCTTGTATTCTTAAATGGTCACCCATTTGTACTGGCTATATTAAACGTGACTTAACTTATGTGCTCTAATTAAAAACAGTGTATCAACATGATTATGCCATGCTAATAAGCTGCTGACAAGACATCATTATCCCACACACGTTAATGGTGGAATTTTCTGAGCTTAGAAAAATAAGAGTAATAAAAAGGAATCATCAATATTAACAAGGGTTTTATCACTCAATGAGGAACCCCTCACTGGACTTTAGCCATCTAACTCTATCCCGAGCTATTCACTGCCATGTGGGACCCATGTGCTGTATCAGTTCGTTTCTCCATCTCGTTCTTGGTCTTTTTTTTTGGCCTCTTATATTCACAAGATGCCCATTCCGTTGTCCTCATGAACCATCTGTTGTCATGTTGCTATGTGCCTTGCTCATCTGTGTTTGGATGTTTTGATGGCAGTATTGTTGTCAATAACTCTTGTTTGTTGGCGGATCCAGATATTTGTCTTTTTGTCTTGTAGAGTGATGCCTAACATTATCCCCTCCATCTTCCTTTGTGCTACTGGCAAGATGTCACTTTGGCGAGTTGTCAGGGCCAATGTTTCACTAGCGTAGATCAGGAAAGGTAGTACATATCCACTGAAGATCTTCTCTTTGATTGACATATTTGCTTTTCGGCTTCTCGTGGTATTCTCCATTAGCTGCCCATTCCAATGCTACTCTTCACTTCATCCCAGGAAGGAGTAATTTTCTTTCCCAAATAAATGTAGCTTTAAATTTCTTCAATGGTTTTTCCATCAACAATTATTGGTGACTTAACAGCATGCTGGTTTAACATCACCTTCGTCTTCCTAAGATGCAGTTGAGGTCAACTGGTTTGCTCTTAGAGGGGATGTCGTTTAGAATTTCATTTAGTTCCTGAGAAGAGTGTGCCATCAATACAATATCATCAGCGAAGATGAGATGTGACAGGTGTTTGCCATTAATGTTGACTCCCCTACCCTCCCACTTAATTCGACTGATTATCACATCCTGGAGACAGGATGCGAAGAGTTTTGGTGAGATGTTGTCGCCTTGTCTTGCTCCCTTCTCCAGCTTAATCTTGTTGCTGTTACGATGGAGCTTTAAAGTAGAGGTAGCCCCATTGTACAGATCTTTTAGCAAGGTGATGTATGTAGTCAACTCTTTGGTTCTCAAGGGCAGTGAACAGTGGATCAAACTCTATAGAGTCGAAAGCCTTTTTGTAATCCACAAAGGCAAAGCGCAGTGGAATCTTGTATTCATTGGCTTTCTCTTGCAGTTTACTGACAGCCTGGATATGGTCGATGCTGGAGTAACCTGCCCTGAAACCTGCTTTTTATCACGGTTGATGACTGTCTAATGTCTCTAGCATACGTCTTAGCAAGACTTAAGAGAATATCTTGTATGTCACTGGCAGAAGGCTGATTGGCCAATAGTTCTTAATATCTGTAGTGTCTCCTTTTTTTTGAATGATGGCCACTGATGCATTCCTCCATTTATCTGGAACTATTCCACTGGAGAGGCACTTATTAAACAGTCTTGTAAACATCTCAACAATGGGTTCACCACCGCTCTCTAGTACTTCTGCAGTAACACCATCCTTTCCTGCAGCCTTGCCTGACTTCAGTCGATGAGAGCATGGATGGAGGATGTTCCTCAGATTTGTTCAGTGCATGAAGGGTTGGAGGATGTCCTGGTTGTCTGATGGCATAGAGGTTAGCATAGATCTTCTCGCACCTTGAAACAATTCTATCTAAGTCATGGGTTATAGTGCCATCTTCTTCTTTGAGATAGGTGATGTTGTTTTTGCCAAGATGCTGCTTTTTTATGGACTTAATGCCTTTGTTACTTCAAGGACTTGTAGTATTTGTTATTCATTGAAGTTTGAAATTTCTTTCATCATTCTGCGTCTCAGAGTCTTGCATATCTCAATGTACTCGATGTGCTGTACATTTGTACAACCTCTTTTCATTTGTTGCCGTTTCTCTCTCAGCTGTTTTGTAATTGTAGACAGTTTGTTTGGTTTCTGTGGTTTGTATTGACCAGCTGTTTTCAGTGCGGCCCGACTGATCTCTGATATCACTTTGTTGTTATCAGTGTTTGAATCTTCTGATGTTGCTAACGCCTTAAATCTATTGAACAGTAGCAGCTGGAACTGTGATGATTTGTCTGCTAGAACCTCAGTGTTTGGTTTCTTGTATCGTTTGATAAGCTTTGCCCTCTTGGTATCTATGGTAAGAGACATTCTGATCATTCAGTGGTAGGTCCCTGTGTTTAACCTGATACAGTCACAGTCCAGCGTCTGTTTGTTTTTTTCTTGAAGAACATGTTCATGATCTTTAACTGGTGTTCTGCAAAGTTTACAATGGTGTCACCTCTGCAGTTCCTTGTTCGATAATTGTATGGACCAGTACTTGATTCAAATGTATTTCCTATTCCAACCTTGGCATTGAAATCCCCACTAAGGATGGTGTAACTTGCTTTGCTGGTATAATGAAATTAATCCACATCTTCATAGACCATCCTCACCTCTTCATCAGTATGGTCTGTTGTTGGAAGGTAAACCTGGACAACGTTAATGAGGTATCCTTGTTGATCCTGGTAGTGAGCTGTGCCATTCTGTCTGAAACACCATTAAAGTTTGTGATGTTTCCTGCAATATTCTTGTTGACCACAAAACCGACCCCATTAAAGTATACGTAGTATCTGCTGTTGTTAAGTTAGAGTCACTGAATTAGAGGATGAACTACAGAAGATCAAATTTGATGTTATAGGAGTGTGTGAAACCAGACGCAAGCGTGAAGGATGTCTCATCCTTAATAAAAAGAATAAAGTTATGGAATTTGCGATTAATATAACTTAATTAATATAACTTAACCAGTTAATATAACTTAATTAATATAACTTAATTAATATAACTTAACCACTTAATATAACTTAATTAATATAACTTAATTAATATAACTTAACCACTTAATATAACTTAACCACTTAATATAACTTAATTAATATAACTTAACCACTTAATATAACTTAATTAATATAACTTAACCACTTAATATAACTTAATTAATATAACTTAATTAATATAACTTAACCACTTAATATAACTTAATTAATATAACTTAACCACTTAATATAACTTAATTAATATAACTTAATTAATATAACTTAATTAATATAACTTAACCACTTAATATAACTTAATTAATATAACTTAACCAGGTTGGAGATAAAGAAAACAGAGATGGTTGTCCAACAGGTTTACCCATAAAATTCCACGAACACAATAAACATAGAAAGCAAGTTGTCTTTACTAGCTATAAGCTTTCTATTTGTAGTGATGTGATTATGTCTGTCTGTGCATACATCTGTAGCCTACAGATATACAAATTGTTGGATATGGAAAAGTAACATCTGGTAGGAATAATCCGATTGAGTTGTACCCACTAGAAGTAATAAACAAATTCCACAAGCTAAGAATATGCTTCATAAGTTTTATTATTATCCTAAACTATTGCAAACATTTTATCATTAATGTTAGACGAAAATCCATACACATCTTCCACCATAAAATTATGAAACTATCAACCATAAAAATATGAAACTATCAACCATAAAACTATGAAACTATCAACCCACAAACAGCACGAACACATACACAATGTTCTAACGAAATATGGGGCCATAAACATTATATCCCCTTTTCTAACCATCAAAAATATTTTGAATAAATATAAGAACACTGACATTACTCGTACTTCAGAAGTTGCCCTGTACCATGTAGTGAATGCAACAACCACTATATTGTTGAAACTCAATGTCCCCTGAAAAAAGAGTATAAACTTAATAGAGCAATTAAGCCGTTCAATCAAAAAGATACCCATTTCAAAGTCAGACACATCTAGCATTTAAGCTGACTACTCCAACTTTGCTCAAGATTAGCCTTATTATAGCTATATAATAACAGACTTCGCTGCAATTTAAACACTTTTTAATTAAAAATTATTAGTCTATCTCTGATGACTGCTAAGATAAAACATTTTTAAATAATCACTTAAAAAATTCTTTAAAATTTTTTAAGTGAAAAAATATAGTAGGAGTTGTTTAATTTATGTGCAAAGAATAAAAATTGAAAACTAACTTAACAGCATACTAAACAACACCAGGTAGGTACAGCTATCCGTCTGTGGATGGTTAAAAATAATTTTTCAAGTAAATTCTAGAAGAATACCCGATTCAAGATAGGTAGTATTACTTTCCCAAATGGAAGGGTTTCACACAATTGTTATGTTCTTTTACAAAACGTAAAATCAAGATATAATGCTGCTAAACCTTTTATCAGAATCCTTAGTTCAATATTGATTAAAATCTATTAATTGATATTAGCAGCATTAACTTAAGCTTAAAGAGTCTTAAGAAGAAATTTTAATTCAGGTAATCTTACTTCGTTGGTGTTTAATAACTATGGATTTTAAATTCAATACAACTTTGAAATATAAAAAAACTTTCAACTGGATGATGGTACCTATATTATGCTACTAAAACCTTTTAAAATACTTAAAATAAACTGAAATTTGAGTCATTTTTAGGAATTGAGGTTTTTTACCTATTCATAATATTAAGAAAGGGTCATGAATGGCCTCAATCTCCCCTTTTGTGTCCTCTGAATTAAACTAAATATAGCTCACATATGGACTCCTTATGCCTGTTACAAAATTCATAATGATCGATCTTGTTCTAAAAAATATATGTGTATGTCCTTATCTACGAGGGTCAATCCAAAAGTAAAGCCTCCTATATTTTTAAACTAAAAAACACCACCATTCTTGATGCAGTTTTAATAGAGATGAATGATAACTATACATGGGTGCATAATTTATCATATGAGGGCCATTTCAAAAGTAAAGCCTCCTATATTCAACTCAAAAAGTAGAAGAGATACGAAGGCGAGAGTGGTAACATTAAAACGAGCAACTATTTGTGTCCCAGAATTGAATTTTCTACATAGTCACCATCATTCTCAATGCACTTTTTTCAAGAATTCAATGACACATTTCTGCTTCTGACGCACATCTACGATAGGGGTTGCTTTCTGAGAGTCTCATACCGTCGATATCTGCAATAAAGAGATGAAACATTCTGATCATGAATTCATAAGTTCAGTCATCATAACAATGAAGTTTGCAATCATTTCTGATCCATACAGACCGAATAAAAAATTAGGAGGCATTACTTCTGAAAAGCCTTTCTAAGGATGTGTATATTAACATACTTTACTTTATTTAGATAGGGATATTTGTGTGTATGTCACTGGTTCTCTAATCGCTTATTTCCCGCCTCTCTCTATCATAAACTTTACTTATTATACACTAGTATGAAACAAAAATACATTTTATTTTGAAATTGTGTAGCATTATTTTTTTGTTTTTGTCAACATTTTTTTTACTTATTTAGTTACTCGATTCAAAAGTACAAAATCTTCCCAAAATTTTGAGACCTTAATCCCTGGTGCGTTGATGTTGCCGGTGAAAGAACCCTGACCGTTTTATGGAATTAACATTGGTCAGTGAAGATTTTCCGAGAGAGAAAATATTTGGAGCCTGGACAATGGTGATAATATTAGGACTCTTGATTGTCAAGAGATAGAAAGATAGATAGATAGATAGAGAGAGAGAGAGAGAGAGAGAGAGAGAGAGAGAGGGGGGGGGGGCTAGAGATGGAGGCAAAGAGAGTTAATAGGTTAGGTGGTTAGGTCAGTATATTTTAGTCCGTGCGGGGTTGGTAAGTGCCGCCACGAATATCATGGGGCTTATAACATCCCGTCGACTGGCCATGAAAGAGATATTGTGAACCATAACAGTCCAATCACTTGATTTCATTACAAAAGCAATATCGGAGACTCCAGAGTGTGGGCATCTCACCGGGTGCAGCAAAAACCATTTACAAAGCTAATGACGAGGGGGAGAGGAGTAAGGGTTAAATGATGAGGAATCAGTGGATGATGGACCCTTGTCGCTCCCCACAACCTCCTCCCGTGACCACCGAAAGATAAAAACTGACCCATGAAACATAGATTATCATCATTTAAGTGTTAGATAAAGCACAAGATGTTTCTAGACAACCATTATTGGAAAGAAGAAATTGCCAGAGTAATTTCAATTTCGGTCGCTGGTTCATAATATCGCGGAAATTTCACATGAAAGATAGACACCCATTATTATTATAATGCTGTGCTGTCATCCATTTATGGACGGATATTCTGCGAATTATCCGGACTTTATTAGGCGCTTTCCGTGGCTATATTGCTGCAATCAATGAAAAATAAAGGTTAATGTTATCATCACACAAATACGTAAACACCCATGCACATACATATAGATGAGAAATTTGTTCCGCAGTAAAATCATGAAAAACCTTCTTACCATTCTTATTATTTGGATCTTTTGCACTACTGTTCTCATCTTGAGTGTTATTTTCACAACGTTTCGACCGATATAACTTTAAAGCTTCCTCAGGTGTATCTCGTCGAACTTGATAATCATTCTGTTGAACTCGGGAATTTGCAGAAAATTTTAACTGGAACTTTATTTAATCCATGGGAGTAGTATACTCTCATTACATCAGACATGACTGGGTAGAAGTCCTTAGTAATTAGCAATTGTATTTCGAGTGTCAGTTGCAATAATGATTGAACTTTCAACCTCCAGAAGAGTGTAACTTACAATTGAATTTTACCAAGCACGTTATCCACTACGTTACAGACCATTTCCCTGCTTAAATTATGATTAAGTTGCTGTGTCCCTGCCATCAATAATATTGAAAATGGTAGAAATTTAGTCCCCCCCCCTTTTCAGTTAAATAGTACCCTACCTAAGAGGTCATCATTCAAACTTCTCAACTTAACATTCACAGGCAACATGAATTGGAATAAATTCATTAAGGACATTGCCAAGACTGCTGCAAAGAAGGTGGGTTCCCTCTACCATGCTAGAAAATTACTCACACCTGAGAGTATCCTGTATCCCTACAAAACCACTATTTGGCCATGTATTGAGTATCGTTGCTACATCAGGGCTGATATATCTACTGCTAGTCTCTCCCTCTTACACGGGGTTAAAAAAAGAGTTTTTCATTTAATAGGTCCCACACTATTACCTAAACTCAAATCTCTGTCACATCGTTGCAATGTTGTGCCCTGTGCTTATTTTACAATTACTTTAATGGAACATGTTCTAATGAACTCATTACACTTGTAGCCCCTCGACGTAAATACCCTGACAAACCCATCTAGCAGTAAAATCTCACCCCTTCACTGTAGATGATAGAAAGCCTTCTACTCTAATATTTTTCCCTTGGACTGCTATATTTTGGAATTCCCTCCCTGTTTCTTACTTCTCTCATTGTACAAACAGGCAGAAGTTAAAATTTTATGTGAACCAATAACTTGCCCATTGCCTCATATAGTCTCCTGTACCTATGGACCCAAATAGTAACTTCGTATGCCCGAATGTTTGAAGTGAACAAGATATTTTAAAAAATTGGTGCATACTAGACTCCAGGGCCTTGGAATAGGAAACTAGTCTATGAGAAGGAAAACTGTCAACAAAATCTGAGGCTTCATTGGCATTGTGGCATGCATTTTTTCCACTTTTTTCTTATCAGCCTGTTCAAAGCGTCCATGTGTGTGTGTTTCTACTAACTGAGAGGGCTTTGTGGAAATTTAGAAAAGCCAGATTCATAGTAAAACTACAGAAAACAAAACAGTTCCAAGCAGCCCTACATGCAATATGGCCGTTAATCTTTAGATGATTATGGTTCAAATCTTTAGATGATTATGGTTCAAATCTTTAGATGATTATGGTTCAAATCTTTAGATGATTATGGTTCAAATCTTTAGATGATTTCCGCCTTATAGGAGAATAGAAAGCGGGCGTTGGTTTTTCTTTCGTCAGTTTCGTAACTATCACTTCCCTTATTTTCTCCTTTAATTCCCATATTAAATAAGCTATATTTATGACAAAGAAGGAAGATCCCTGTTTTCTGAGGTAAAATCTATCTATATAATACTTATTTTTGGTAATTTTTAGCCGTGAAGTAGTATTTTTTGTTTTTTTATTTGAGCTCCTTACATAAAAAGTGGTTTCATGACTTGTCTGGAGCAATTTCCATAAAAAAAATTACGGAAGGTTGCATGAGGATGCATTTCTTGCATAAAACATTTAAAAATATATCTTTTCAAAATATTTTCTTGACTTTGGAATGGCATAAATCCAGTCCTTCTAGCTATCATTTAAATTGTAGGGAATACTAGACTTTAGGTTTTCGGATGGGCAACTAGTCTCAGAGAAGGAAAACTTGGAATAAAATGAGAGGTTTGTTCTTTGGTAACGTATCATTCATCATCGCGTTTACTGAGGATGAAGAAGTACAGGCGCTACTAAGAATTTAATAAGGATCACTTAAGGTAAGCTAGTTATGGTTGACAGAGTATGAAAAGTCTACCCCCTGTGGATTAAATATAAGGTTCAGTTCAAAATTCCATACAGGTTCCTAACTTTTATATAAAGACTAACCTGGGTGCTCGGCGTTTCCCGGGTGCTTGGAGGTGTAAAAAACAAAAAGTGGTAGTAGGAAGGCAGGTCTGAACCTATGACGTGAAGGCGGAAAAGAAAGTGAAAGCAAATCTGATGTCTTACCCCTACTCCATGACGTGACCGGAAGTGTAAAGCGTTCAAAGTAAATGTAGTCAATCAAAAAGATGACTTGCTGAAATGGCGTTGCTTTTAAACCTCGCATGAAGGTCGTTTTTAATGTAGGAGAAAAGCAGCTCCCCCCAAAATGGGGGCACTCTGGCAGTATCCAAGTAAATAGTAATTGTCTTAGTGTGAAGGGTCTTCTCTACATTGACCAAGGACCAATTCCAGAACAGATACTACCTGGCTTGAAGGCCTGGCATTTGCGTTCAAATAGTTTCACTTTATTTATATGAAAAAGACAAACAAACAGCCGACACCATGGGACAGTAGGAATTTTTTAAAACTCGACCAAAAAAAGATAGAGACAGTATCCATTTGCGAATCTGAGATATTACGATCTAGGAAGTATGCAAAAACTTTTCCCAGAATTTAACGAACGCAAGAACCCCAAACGCAAAAAGCCTTTGTGGACAAACTTTTTGCCTTTTATATATTAGACTAGCCTGGGTGCCCAGCGTTGCTCGGGTACTCGGAGGTGTGTGTTGAGCAAAGAAAAAAGTGGTAGTAGGTAGGCAGACTTGAACCCGTGACGTGAAGGCAGAAAAGAAGGTGAAAGAAAATCTGACGTCTTACCGCTACTCCATGACGCATACAGGAGTTCAGAACGTTAATATTAGGCAAAGTCAATTCAACTGATACGATGACTTGCAAAAATGGCTCGCAAAAAATCGACCCCTCCTTGTAGAAATCTGCCCGGTTTAGGGTGAAGGAATTAATGTTTTTGGCCAATTTTTTTTATATTTGTCGTTCGAGACTTCAAACTTCAAAATGATACCATTGTCGATAAAATCTGTTGCCTCTATCGAAAGTTTTAGGCAGACATGCTTTTTGCTTTTTGATCTCTTGGCAAAAATTAAAATACAATATTGATTCTCATTATGAATTACTAAGCCCTGACGTAAAATACGTTTGAATAAGATATTTTAATTTGTCCAGATTTCGTATATATTATTATAGAGTCGCGATTTCAAATTGAAAAAAGTATTTAGATGCCATTAGCTAGAATTTAAACTGTAGCATTCAAAGCTAGTGACGTTACCACTGTACCAATGTGACACGCATAAAAACCGATTAAAAATTAGAAATAAACTAAGATGAATGTATAAAATGTTTAACGATTTTTTCAATTTTGACCCCTTAAAAACTATTCTAACTAAAGACCCATAAAAGAATTGGCCGCAAAAAAAACAAAAAAACAACAACAACAAAAATAATCATTTGAGACCCATAGCGCTGGTCTGCAACTTTTAGTTTCGGAGGAGATAGAGTTTGAAAATATGGAGACAGACAGAGAAACAGACTGACAGACAGACAGACATATAGTCGTTTATATATTAGATTAACGATTGAAAATACTGATTTATTAACTCATGTATTATTGTAGTATCTTTTAATGAGGGTGTAGTAGTAGTATTTGTTTCTCTTTTAAAGAAAATTGTTTTAAATAATGATACTAAATCACTATTGACTCGATGGGCCAGTCTTTGCCCTATTATTAGATACTAGCATGACCCGTTAATAGACGTTGCCTGGTGGAAGCATACCCCCCTTCACGTAAAAAAGTAAAGTATGGTTGTTGTTGGTGGGCACACCAACCTCCCCATCTTAAAAACGGTTTTTGGAATAGACCCCTCCCCAATTCCTGCATGGTAAGAACGGCTATCGGAATAGACACCTCTCCCTCCATAAGTGAATTACAGTGCAAATGCAGGTATTTATGTCTTGAAACGTATATGTCTACGCCAAATATAAATGACTTTGTCTTAATAAGTATACTGAATAACTTATAAAACTCGTCATTCTCTTGAATTTGAGGGGTTTGATATAATTTTAAAAATTGCCACGCCCTGCCAAAATAAAAATTAAAAAAAGACTTTGTAGAAGCGTATGACTTAATTTGATCACGATATCAAAAACAACAAAAAAAAAAGTAAAAAAACACTACTTGATCAAGTGTAATTTTTATTCCATAATGGATGAGTACAATATAAATTTTAATCGACAATTTAGAGAGAGAGAGAGAGAGAGAGAGAGAGAGAGAGAGAGAGAGAGAGAGAGAGAGTAGATGACAAACTAAAAGCAAAGTAAACTATAACAAACCAATAATTTTTCAATTTGCGTTCTGTCTAAGTGTATATGAGCGAAAAAAAAGTAATCAATCTACCTGTGAAGGTGGTGTCATATGTGTATAAAATTGGGGTAACGCTTGTAGATGCCATGTTGGTCGTTTTTGTTCGTTTTTTTGTGTAAGGTTTTTAATCTGGAATGAGAGAATTACAACTGGCAGCCAATGAAAAAGGAGTGGAACTTGTGAAGGGAGCAATCATTCTTTTGTAAATGTACGATTTCGAAGTCAACACTATGTTCATGCGGTTATGAGGCAGTTAATAAGGGTGTAGGGGCAATATAAAGCTACTGTGTGTAGTTTTACACGGTGTTTAGTGGTGGCAGGAAAAAGGTTGCCCCCTTTACATGTAAATAAGAAGAACATTAGATAAGTGAAAATGAGATTAGGATAAGCTGAGACTCGAACCTTGTAAGCAAGGTTAAGAAATAGAATGTTAGAAATCAGAATGTTAAAAAGGTCTATTGTTTAATTCTATTAGAAATAGATATTGTTTATATCGTAAAAAGAATTGACTGTTCATTCTTTTATAAAACTGAATATTAAAAATGTCAGCTCGGAAGAATGAACAATACAAATTAAAAATACATTGTTAAAAATAGATTAGGTAAAAAAAATAGGTTAGGAGAAGATTCTTTGTTTGCAGAAGTGTGTTTTGGACAAATATGCATAGCCACATGAATTAGTCACGTTTGAAAAAAAACACTTCTGACGTCATAGACAAAGGATGATTCTCCATATAGTTCGAATTTCAGGGTCAGTCTGCTACTCAGTCAGAGAGAGAGAGTTGAAAGTCAGTCAGTTGGCAATCAGTGGTCAGCTGACCCTTTCGAAGCGAAGGGTAGACGATTAAACCATGTAGATACAAACGTGAATTCCTGACGTCATCAGCATTCGACCGGTCCAATGAATAAAGAATCACCATCAATATTTTGTAACTGTTTTTCTTCATGTCGTCATTCCAGCAACTGAAAGACAAATGTGTTTTGTCTATCATCATCTTGTAGACGAACTTTCTATAAAACCCCTTCCAAGTAATGTGTCCCCCTCCTCCATCATAAGAAACGATTCTCCCCTCTGATGTAAAAGAACAGTATTACACATTCCTTCAATAATGAATTCTCATCTCTCTCATACTGTCTCCCTCAGTATTGTCATCATCGTTATCGTGTTATGAATCCCCTGTTAAACAAGTCTCCTGATATGAATCCTCCCAACACAACAAGTGGGAGCAATTATGAAGTAGAGAGGAAAATAGGAACTACTTTCTCTAATGCTAATGGCGGAAGTGATGATGTCACTCCTGGGATATAATATAGGGTTTCAATATCACGAATGAACGTGGCAAAAATTTCGTCCTATAGTAACATAAGCTAACAGTGCAAACATAATTAAGTTGTATGTGGAATCTGTTGCTGTAAACTCACGGTATTTTGATCCAGATTGAAAAAACTGCGCCTCTTTTGTTATATATATATATATATATATATATATATATAGGGATGTATATATATATACATATATATATATAGGGATGTATATATATATAATATATATATATATATATATATATATAGAATGCAATTTCTTTCTTGATAATCTTTCTTATATGCTCTTCCTCTCTCTATCAATTTCCCTCTCCATCTCTCTTCTAAAGAAAATTAACTAGATCACTACTGACCCTTTTTCTCTTCCCTGCAACCTCTTTCCCACAGAAGAGACGTTGCGAGCCTGTCTCTGATTTA
Organism: Euprymna scolopes; assembly: GCF_053919585.1. Taxonomy (NCBI): domain Eukaryota; kingdom Metazoa; phylum Mollusca; class Cephalopoda; order Sepiida; family Sepiolidae; genus Euprymna; species Euprymna scolopes. The sequence goes on from NC_136516.1 coordinate 54,717,963, forward strand.
TCGTTATTTTCATGGCAAGTGCTCATCGGATCTCCAATCTATGTTTCCCTTTTTGCCAAACTTTCATGAAAAACACTCCATCTCGCTGAAACCATTATCAATAATTTCCCCCACTCTATTTCTGTGCCTAAACTTAAACACACACATATATATATATATATATATATATATATATATATATATATATATATATATATATATATATATATATATATATATATATATAGACGAATATTGGCTGAAGAGAGCTTGATAAGGATATCTTAAACAGGCCTTATTATCGGGCTTGAAACCGACGGTACCAATGATCTGTCTCAACTAACAACTTTCTGTACACAAAATATAAATACGCTCTTACAATTTGGATTTTCCTTTTAATGGAGCACTCTGCTGGAATTCTTTTTCCAAAAAAAACTAATCATATATATATATATATATATATATATATATATATATATATAAATACCTGTTCACATACACCTTTCACGATAAAGCTAGAACCCAGAATTAGATAGAATCGAGCAATTGCATTGACAACGGACAATGCCAGACCCAAAGTGGGTTTCGATATACTGCATCTCATCAGTGACGTGCTCCGACATAGTCGTGAACCCAGGTCGTTGCATGCATGAAGTGTGCAATACTGACGACCCAACCATATGGGTCACGGCGCAATCAATTGGCTATGTCTCGATTTTTTAATTTTTATATTTTTATCCAGTTCTACATTCTACAATGTGAAAAGCAACGCGTCCTATACAACTAAGATAGTTACTGCTGGTATGCAGGCAGTAGATATCACATCTACAAATATTAACCGAAATTAGATGATTCCCCCGACACGATTTTGGAACAACCTATTTGTTGAGGGACATCACGTCCCTACGAAGGATGAACCGTTTTTTCTACACATATTAGACATTAAGAGGAGATTATAGATAGATATATCCAGAACTAGCGCCCATCCTTACAAAACTGTTTAAACGTTGTCTTAAGGAGAATTGCTTCCCATTACCCTGGAAAATCTCATCAGTATGCCCTGTATTTAAGAATTCAGGTGATCGTTCATCCCTCTCTCAGTACAGGCCAATAAGTCTCCTGTGCGTCATGAGTAAGTTGCTGGAATCTGTGTTAAATAGAGAAGTAATCAACCATCTCAGCAAAAATAACCTTCTTAGCGACACACAATATGATTTCCGTTCTGCTAGATCTACAGCAGATGTGCTTACAGTTATATCTCATAGGATTAGCGAATCTCTCGACAAAGGCAACCTTTCTAGGGCAATTGCTCTTGACATATCAAAGGCCTTTGATAGGGTATGGCATAAAGGTTTACTTTACAAGATCTCCAGCTATGGTATAGCTGGAAATGTCTTCTCAATTATTAAATCATTTCTCTCTGATAGGTTCATAAGAGTAGTAGTTGATGGGCAAAAATCAGAAGCTCACAGTATTAATGCTGGAGTCCCTTTGGGGTCCATCCTGGGCCCAACTCTTTTCCTGATCTACATTAATGATCTTCCAAATCACATTCTTACAACATTCGTAGACATTTTTTTCTGATGACATCACCATCTATGGTAGCACATCTAAGACAGTAAACGACCAAGTTCTCTCTGATTCTCTCTCCTCTGATCACATAGTACAATGGGGAAAGGAGTGGCTAGTTACTTTTAATGCATCTAAAACCAAACTTCTATCTTTATGTCATCAACGTTCTAATCCCCATCTGGCATCAATTAAAATGAATGGCTCTTGTCTTGGGGAGGCCTCAAGTTTTGACAGGCTTCTGGGCTTGACCTTTACTCCTGATCTTAAATGGAATACGTACATCAAATCTGTTGCCAAGGCCGCTGCAAAAATGGTCGGATCCTTCTATCGATCCAGTAGATATCTCACTGCTGATGCAATTCTCTATCTATATAAGAGCCAGATACGTCCAAGGATGGAATACTGTTGCCACATATGGGCAGGAGCTGCGAGAAAAGACTTGTCCTGCCTTAATAGGGTTCAAAATATACTTCGTGGCCTGGTGGGAGATGTCATTTTCTCTTCACTGCAACCTCTATCTCACAGAAGAGATGTTGCGAGTTTGTCCCTGCTTTATCGTTATTTTCATGGAAAGTGTTCGACTGAGCTTCAATCTATGGTCCCCCCTCGCCAAACTTTCACAAGAAACACTCGTCTAGCTGAAAACACTATCAATAATTCCCCCCCCCCACTCTTTATCCGTGCTTAAACCTAAACATAGATTCCATGATCAAAGCTTCTTTCTTAGAACTGCGCGCCTGTGGAACTGTCTTCCGTATTCCTGCTTTCCAGCCGTCTATAATATGGTTGTCTTCAAGTCCAATGTGAACAAGTTTCTGATGAGCCATTCCACTTAAGTTAACAAATTTACCAAACTTCCATTACTATTGATTACTATATTGGCCTTTTGACTACTGTACACTCTTTAACCCTTATCCTTGAGTGGCCTATCGGCCTTGATAAATGGTGACGCCTATGTAAAAAAAAAATAAATATATAAATACCCGTTCACATACACCTTTCACAATAAAAATATAAGAATCAAAAAATCGAGGCATCGCCAATAGATTGCGCCGTGGCCCATGTGGTTAGGTCGTCAGTATTGCACTCTTCATGCGTGCGACGATCTGGGTTCGCGACTATGTCAGAGCACGTCACTCCGTTGTTAAGGTAACTGGAAAAATTGTTTGATCATTCTACCAATCCTCTTCCTTTATAATAGTTCTAAGATGTAATACTGTTCCCACATTTGGAGAGTGTTGTTCAGAATATCTTTTCCTGCCTTGACAGACTACAAAGCCGACTTTGAAATCTAGTGGGAAATATCCTTTTCTTTTTTATCCTCTATCTCACCGAAGAAATATTGCTAGTCTTTTTCTGCTCCATCGTTATTTTCATGGTAGATGCTTGATTGGTTTTTAATCTATGGCCCCCCTCGTAAAATATTCACAACAAAAACATGTTTATCAACTGCCAATAATGCACATTTCACCCTCCAAGTACCTAGCCTCCATGAACAAATTTTCTTCCCTTTTCATTCCCGTCTGTGAAACACAATACTGTGTTACTGCTTCTCAGTTGACTGCAACATAGTTGTTTTCAATGCTAACAAGTTCTTGTTGAATCATCCCCTTAAATGTTCAAATTCGCCTCTGTTCTAACCATCATTACCGAAAAAAATAAGCAGTGTTGACTCACTGATAAACTCATTAACCCTTTTTTAAAATTGCATTTTCACCCCAAACAGGCACAGTTTCACTTTGATGAAGGAGACTACTATTTAGGGCGTAATTTGCAGAGGTACTATGCAGGGAGTTCAGCAGCAAGATATCTGTTTGCATTACACTTGAATTTCTGCATGTCAGTATAGTCAGCGAAGCAGAAACCCGAAAGGGAATTCCAAAGTCTACCAGTTCTACAGAAGAAACCATTAGAGTAGAAGGCTTTCTTAAACCATTAGAGTAGAAGGCTTTCTTAAATCATTAGAGTAGAAGGTTTTCTTAAACCATTAGAGTAGAAGGCTTTCTAAAACCATTAGAGTAGAAGGCTTTCTAAAACCGTTAGAGTAGAAGGCTTTCTTAAACCATTAGAGTAGAAGGCTTTCTTAAACCATTAGAGTAGAAGGCTTTCTAAAACCATTAGAGTAGAAGGCTTTCTTAAACCATTAGAGTAGAAGGCTTTCTTAAACCATTAGAGTAGAAGGCTTTCTTAAACCATTAGAGTAGAAGGCTTTCTTAAACCATTAGAGTAGAAGGCTTTCTTAAATCTAAGGATGTCTACTGTATAGGGGTGGTATTTTGTTGCTTGTCAGGTTTGTTGGGGGATATATATATATAAGAAATGACAACGTGTGTTTGTGTGTTTGTCTGTGTGTTCGTATATTCCTAAATATGAAGAAAAACTGGAAATTATACATTAAATGTAAGTTTTTATGTGTAAAATTTCCCTATAAACTTGAGAGAAATAATCTTGTGCCTGTAGTTGCCTTCTTAATGTCCATTTCTGCATCTTAAAATTCATTTATTTATAAGCATTATTTAATGATTATCAACATATATACAGCTAGTGATTAAAATATCATGCTGAAAACATCAAGGTTGCTTTAAAGTAAATTTTCCTTAATATACTATTCCGTAAGATGCTATCCCATATTTGAATGAGGTTGTATAATATATATATATATATATATATATATATATATATATATATATATATATATATATATATATTGATAGATAGATAGATAGATAGATAGATAGATATAGATATAGATAGGGAGAGAGAGAGATGTTTGTGTGTATCAATGTATACATATATATATATATATATATATAATTATACCCAAATACATATGCATGTATATATATATATATATACATATGCACATACATCTCTCTCTCTCTCTCTCTCTCTCTCTCTCTCTATATATATATATATATATATATATATATATATATATATATATATATATGGATCTATCAAATACATTCTCCTGTTTACCCTGAAGTAATAGGAATGTCTTTTGTCGTAGCCACATCTTTGTGTGGTCATTTTATTAACAGGCTGTTGAGAAAATAAAGCACAATGCTTAGTGGGGGTTGAGGGTGAAGTATCGTTTTACTTCCTTTGGATATTTTCCCTCTTTCACTAATTGTTTTCTGACCAACTGCCAAGACTAAACAGAATTAAGCAAATTCAACTTATAACACCCGCACCTTACTGATGCAGACCCCCTACCTCAATTTATTTGCCCCCCTCTACCCTGAAGGTCTTAATACTCAACCATTATTTAAGGTATATCTATTGTTTTGCAGCTTTTCAAATTCGTTTAGAACTCGCCTTGATACTGCTTTGCATTCTCTCTGACCAAATCCTGACCGTTTCCCGGGCCACCCTCCCTCGTACATACACTGCCTCGTTTACTTCCTTATTAGGTCGACTGGATATAACCGGCTTGTTTGCCCAACAACATGTTCCTTTTCATTCTTCTCTCTCCTTTCCTGTATATTACCTCCCTTTCTGTCTCTGCACCAAATGAGCATGCTACGATACACGGGGTCTTTTTAACATTGGATCTGGCCACCAAAATAAGACTGACCACTGGCACTGGCACTGTGCATAATGGACAATGTCTTCATGCTGAGATGGGCATTGTGAACGGCATTAAAAACGGAAGTGAAGGAAGCGTTGACCAAGGCAAAAGCGCGTGCAGTGTTGTTGATCACGGGAGCAGAAGGGAGAGGAGGGGCGCTGTGGCGGAATAGAACACAGGAAGTGGCTCGTAATGAGGTGTGAGAACAAGTAAGGTTTACCGAGGCAGAATTGCGAAAATATTTCGGACTTGCCTGATTTTATAGCCGGTCCTTAACTTTCCGAATGACTGCAGATATTCTGAAGATTTCTCTGAATGCCAGTTTACCTTCTGTCATTTATTAACCACCATATCAATACATAGAACGCTGTTATGCTGAAACGCTGGTTCTCATTCAGTCACTGAAATTAAGCAATGTTGATCGTGGTCAGTACTTAAATGGGTAACCATTTGAGCAAACAAAATGCTCTAAACTTGGAAATGACAAAATATAAGGGGGAAAAATTATTGCGATTATTTTAGAATGTTCCTTCTTGTTAGTCTAGTTGCCATTTTAAGTTAGAAAGTCTATTTTACTATTAATTAATATCCTACAATTAATTATGCCTATATTGTATTGAAAAACTGGATTTTATCATATTACCAAAATAAATTTGAGTTTGGTCGGTACTTTTGGAAATGGGAGCGGAATACATTATTATGGGATTACATCCCTGCAGGCGACAACATGGTTGTCTTCAAAGCGAATCTCAATCTTCAAACCTTCAAATCGAATCTCAACTTATTCTTGTCTGTTGTGCCATGAAACACCCGTCTAACTGAATCCACTGCGAAAAATTTCCCCCACTCTATATCTGTGCCTAAATCAAAACGCGGATTCCATGAACAAAGCTTCTTTCTTAGAACTGCGCGCCTGTGGAACTCTGTTCCGTCTGCCTGCTTCCCTCCGGACTACAACTTGGATGTCTTCAAGTCCAATGTTAACAAATTCCTAATGAACCGACCCCTTAAGTAAACACTTCAGCAAATCTCCACACTAACGTAATGTACTTGCAATAACCCTTATCCCTGAGTGGCTTCCGGGCCTTGATAAGTGGTGATCACTGTGTAAAAAAAAAAAAAAAAAAAAAATGATACAAACAAATGAGTCGCAATTGATAAAAACAGGGAAATACAATAAATTAACATTAATTAATTAATTAATGTTACAATAAACCGTTCTAATTAATAATTAAATTTTATTTATCCATTTATTATTTTCAGTCTTCCCATGATATTCCTCATCAGTTAACTAAAAATCCATCTCATTAACTCTTATCACACAGTGGCTTGATAAGTTGTGACCTATTAGTAAAAAAAAATGACTGTAGGAAAGTTAATTTCTCTATTATTCTTTGGTAAAGTATAAACGTGTCTTTATCTTAGCTATAGGCTAAATAGGATACACTACTCCCAACCCTTGGTAGAGCAACTATTCTATCAGAAAAATTAGAACAGAACAATATCAGTTCTACTTTACGTCAACATAGATATTTAGAGTGGTGACCATTTGAAAATACCAGCTGTTGTAAATTTTTAAATGAAATTCTCTGTAAAAAGTGATTTTCTCTTCTATCCTCGTAAAATGTATGAATCCGTTCGATTAACATCTTATTATGTGTGAAATAATAGGGTAGACTAGTTCTTCTTCGTAGCATACACCCCCTCCTCCATCAACTTTCCATTGCTTTTAGTTAATCTGTTAATCCTGCTTCCTGTTTTCATATCGCACTTGCAGGAAGACCCAATTAGTTTCCATCGATTTCAAAATAGGTATTCCATATTTATTTACTTTTGGGAAGCTGTGGCGTTTTAATGCCGTTAGATACGGTGTGATGTCAAACACGTACCTTTCAGCTGTTCAAATATGTTGAGTGTTTACACATAGTTCCTATTATTATTATTATTATTATTATTATTATTATTATTATTATTATTATTTACTACTGTGTTTTTTTTTTCATGTTAATTCATCTTTTATTATTCTTCCACTTTCAATTTTCCTTTAACACTTTCTTCTATTTCTATAGTTTTTTTTTTCAAATTTTTTCTTTTGTTATTTTTCTTTTTCTTGACGTCTTTTTTTTTAAAAATCTTTTCTTTTAGGATTTTTCTTTTTCTTCTTCCTTTTCACCAGGTCTTTCTTTCTTTTTAATTCTTCAAGTATTTTTTGTATTTTTATCCGTTTTTTCTTCAAGTCTGTTCTGTTTCGTTCTTCAATTCTTTCTTCTTGTATTTTTAATGCTTTGTTTTTGTCAAAATCGATCAGAACTTCACAGACAACCTAATATTTATAAAACCTCTTTAAAGCGAAGGCACGTTGATTAATAGGCCAGTCAGTCAGTCAGTATGTCACACTTACACCTACATTTAAAAATTCAGGTGCGGGGGGCACTTTGATAATTATCTTATCAGTAGTAGTTGTGATCCTGAATGAGTTCCACAATCATCGAACCATAACTTTCTTAAGATTATTATCGGTGGGATTATTACAAAGATAATGTCTATGAAACTAATCCCTAGACTATTTTTGAACATATGTCATATTCAGTTTTGCTCATCATCAAACAACAATAAAATAAAGACTGTTGGGCAGTTATGATAGAAACTTGGAGGACAAGTCAGACATAGACTGAAGTTTATTTGTACCAGGAGAGTAGAAAGTGGACCTTCGGTTTACTTTGTAGCCTCACAACTTTCGCTTCCTTTTGTTTCTTTTATTTATGTAATTCCATGAGTAATGTTTCTGACAAAGGGGAAAAAATTGGTATTTTCTGGGTTGAAATCTATTAGTATAACAGTTATCATTGGTTAGATTTTTACCTTGAAGTAGTATTTTTTTGCTCCTTTTGGCTTCATGCCTTGTCCGAAGCTATTTCCATGAAAAAAATTGTTGGATTGCAGAAAGTAATTTTATTAACGATTCCATGGATGCATTTATTTGGGGTCACCCTGTAACATTTTCTTCAATAAATATGCAGATTGAATGAAATTTGCGAAAAAGATATTAAAAGTAATTTTATAATGTACATCCATGCATTTTCATAAAACGCTCTGTCTGTATGTCCTGTTACGCTTACATTTTCAAATGATATATTGTTGGACCGTTCATTGGTCTGAAAAAGATTTGAATGATTGAATGAGGCTGCGTATTCCTTTTCACTCTGCAATAACACCATATTATTCTGTTTTAATTATCTCTCACCACTTATGCACTCACATTAGAGAAACTGATATTTTGGAAAAGTTGATATGAAGGGCGTTCCAAAAGTAATGCCTCCTATTTTTTATTCTGAATGTAGCAGAAAGGATTGCAAATTGCATTGTTATGATGACTGAACTTATGCATTGATGACCTGAATGTTTCATCTCCTGTTACAGATATTAACGGTGTGAGACTCTAAGAAAGCAACACTTGTCATGGACGTGCATGAAAAGCAAAGTTGCATCACTGAATTTATGGTAAAGTGCATTAAGAATTGTGGTGACTATGTAGAAAAATAAATACTGGAGTTCGTTCATTTTAATGGTATCCCTTCTGTCTTTATAGCTCTTTAAGTTTAAAAAAAAATTGGTGGTTTTACCCTTGGAATGATCCGCATACATATGGCTTAAATTTCATTAAATGTATTTGTAGTTTTAAGAAGGTTCTTCCCTATCCTGACTTTATTTAGGGGAAAACATAGGGGTTCAACGTACAAAAAGGCATGTAAAAATTCGGAATCACTTCAATTGTCTTCTCCAGAATTTATATTTTAAGTTTAAATAGGGTGTCAGCAGTCATAACTACCTTTAAGGTGCACTTACAGATCTAGGACCACGTCCATTGTCTTCCCTGAAAAATTTCATATAAGAATACACCTTTAGATTTATATACATTCTTTAAACTTTGTTTCTATATGGAACACACAAAGACATTGGCATTTCTCTCTCTATTTATATATATACTAGCCGGACCCGTTTCTCTGCGTTGCAAGAAGAGTTATGAAAAAATTTTAATTTAAGTATTAAGACAATTTTTACTTTCATATTAGGTATACGAAAAGTTTGGCACTCTAGCAGAATTAGACAAGGACCCTTGGGATTTTGCGTAAATTATGGTTTGGGCTCGAGTGGCAGTCACCGGATAAAGCCTAGCAAAGTAACAAATGCAGACGAATATCCAATATCCAAATAGAGAGAGCAAATAAAAGTATAAATACAATAAATTAATAATAAGATCAACTGTAAACTTACTGAATATATATATATATATATATATATATATATATATATATATATATATATATATATATATATATATATATATATATATATTCAAGAAAACTTGCCCTTAGTATAGTTTATTTTTATTATTCTTTTTTAAATTTTTTTATTTTTATTTTTTTTTTGCAATTTTTGGTATTTTTTTGCGACAATATCCAGCATAGTATAAACACCTCCAGGTTTTCGGAAAAACACTCCAACCTAGGTGTTAATTCCCCAAGCTGTTCCCAGCATGGGAATGTTGAGGGTTTTTACACTATGCTTTGTACTATTGTGAAATATTGGGTAATTTTTTACAAATTTATTAGTACCTAGCGTAGTATAAACACTTCAACCTCCCCATATTAAGAAGGGCTTTCGGAGTAAACAACCCCAAAAGTCGAAACATGTGGAGGTTGGGAGTGTTTATTCTGAGAGACGTTTTTAACATGTGAATGTTGGGGGTGTTTATAACACGGTGGGTACTGTCATAAAAATACCCAAATCTTTTAAGAAGCAATTTTTTTTCTATAAAAGATGCATATTTCTTGGTACTACTACACTTATGCTGGAATAATTATTTAGAAATACATTATAAACATGAGTAGTGTAGAGTGTTTTGTAATTATAGTGTACTTTCACCTAACGATTTAATAAAAGAGATATTGTAAAAGTGAATTTAAGGAGACTATGTTACACATTAGCGCGGTAACATAAGTACATTGTATTAATAATTTGTTCACCAAATGTTAAGAGTAAAGTACAGTGTATTTCAACGAAAATTATACAATTCTTTTGTTTATTTAACAGAAATTGGCAATGAACGTTTGTTTGTCTAGTGTAAACAGAATTTTTTTTATCTAAGAAAAGATAAATGATTTATGTAATATAAAGTAACACCACCCGCTCCTCACTACCCCAAAAAATGAAATCTTTTTATAAGAAAATTAACAAAATACCGAATTGTTGTGGCTGACATTGTTTAAGTAGAAACCAAACACCAAAGAAAAAAAAACACAAAAAAAAACAAACAAAAAAACACAAAAAACCCCAAAGAAGACAAAGGGTATATTTTTCATAAGAAGGAATTAATAGCAGAAAGTCACGGGAAAACTGATAGGTATAAGTGAATAAATAAAGAAAACAGCTTAGTTATTTATATAAATGCGCACTGTTATCCTCAACGTTTATGGTTGTTGTTTCACGACATTTCGGCCCACCAATTCCTCTGGCCTTTGTCTGGTTGTTAACTACGATGGTGTAGGAATAATGAATCTCATGATTGAATTATCAACAAGGTTGAGGGAGTAGTTGGTCGTAACTTCATGAAACAGTCACGATAAAAGATGAAGACAATGCTCCTGATTTAAATGAACAACTCTAGCAAACTGCTATATGAATGAGCTAACAGATGCAGCGTCGAATAGAGCAATTGATAAATGAACAGGGAGAAAGTGAGAGTAAGGGGGAAAGCTAGTAATGATGGGAGTGAGTGAAGAAAGAAGCAGTTTTACATAGTTTTGTATACGTTTTGTCTTGAATTTCAAACAAAAGTAATGATTTAATATAATATCGGTAAGGTCCTGAAATGCAAAGATAATTAAGAAAAAATAGGAAGGGATGGATAGGTAAATAAATGGTGGCATGTTTATAAGTGTGGAACTGTTCGTTTAACGGTGGAAGATGTGAATAGCAGAATATGAGAATGTCTATGTCGCAGCCAATCAGTGGTGCCGGATTTCTGGAAGGGGGAAATTATTATTTAGGAATAAGAAAAATGTGAAGGTTATGGTATGTGTATGTGTCAAATAATCAGTTAAGAGCAGCGAAAACCCAGCATAGTAGGAATATGTAGAGATGGTGCCGGTGTCTAGTGGGAGTGGTGGGAGCACAGAATAGGTAGAGAGAACAATAGGAACTACTTCCTCTAAAGATGGTGAGATAGTGATCGTGTTGCTCCTCGGAAATAACGTAAGACTTTAATGTAGCACCTTATTGTGTAAATATTGTTGTTCTAAAGTTACATAAGATAGTGGCTAACAGGTTTGATGTAATAAATGTGCATGTGACATGTGTTTTTGCAAACCTACGGTAATTTTGTTCAGTGGGGAATTTCTGCAATCAAATTATTAGGATAAATATGTCTAAAGAAACTTCAGTTGTCATTCAGCTGTCAAGTCGGTCTGCAATACTTAATTTTGAAGTAACATTTTCTCTGTCCGCCCTTTTGTTTGTCTGTCATAGTTAAATCTAAAATAGCATTTTACTCACATGAAGCTTGAATAAATTCAGCAAGGAGGAGGAGAAGACAGAGGAAGAGAAGAAAGTAAGGAAAAATACACTAAATATATATAAAATGGCGTATGGCAAATTTTTGACCAGCTTGATTCTGCTTTGGGATTGGTTTCTCGATTCTTTATAGAGCCAAGTCTTACATAAGAGACCATGTTTAGGTTGCCAGCATCTTCATATGAAAGTAAAGCTGTGGAACCGACTGGATTCGCACTTGGCAGACCAAATTCGTTAGTTTCATAATTATCCACTTCACAACGCCGCCTCCCATGAAAGTAAGTATTTGTAAGGTGCGTGCATGTATCTTTATGAATTGCTTAGTCCATCTGCCAGTGAGTCAGCATTTTAATGAGCCTGCTCGGTTTCTTTTTGAAATAGTATCTTCATTAGCCTCTCCTATTTCCTATATAAAAAGCATCTTAATCGACTAGTTCTCTTTCTGTTTGAAATAGTTTTTTCTTTGGCCTGTCCTGTTTATTTTTGAAATAGTATATTCATTAGTCAGTCCTGTTTCTTTTTGAAATAGCATCCTCAGTGACCTGTCTTGTTTCATTTTAAAAATGCATCTTCTTTGGCTTATCCCGTTTCTTTTCGAAATAGCATCTTAATTGGCTGATCCTGTTTCCTTTTGGAAATGGCATTCCCATCAGTCTGTTTTATTTCTTTGTAAAATAGCAGTTTCGTTGGCTTATCCTATTTCTTTATGTAGTAGCATGTTTGGTGGCCAGTCCTGTTTCATTTTGAAATAGAACTTTCATTGATCTGTCCTGTTTCTTTTTGAAATAACATCTTCATTTGTCTGTATTGTTTCTTTTTGAAATTGCATCTTCATTTGTCTGTCCTGTTCCTTTTAGTATACGTATTTTACCTCGTCTGTATTGTTTTTTTTTTAGAAATATTATTTTCATTGGTCTGTCTTGTTACTTTTTGGAATGTCATTGTCATTACTTTGTCTTGTTTTTTTTTAAGTCACATCTTCATTGTCCTGTACTGTTTCATTTTGAAATAAAATTTTTATTGGTCTATCCTGTTTGATTTTGAAATAGTATTTTTAGATATCTGTTCTGTTTATTTTTTAAAACTAGTATTTTCATGTGTCCATTCTGTTTCTATTTTAAATACTATTTTCATTGGTCTGTCATATTTCTTTTTTTGTTTCTATTTCGCAATCAACCTAACCATGGGTTCTTGCGGTCTGCAAAGTTTATGCTACAGTGGATAGAGTATTTAGTAAAATACAACTGTAAAAGTTACATTCTTGGAGATTGAAGGTTCAATCCCCAGTGTGGACAACCAAAAAAATACAATTGTGAATTACTTAGGACTTCTATTCAGTCATGGCTGATGAAATGAAAACATGGATTAAATAATGGATTTCGTTTGGAATTCAGTGCATAATCCTGAGTTCGGCATCATATAAAAAACGTCGGATATTACAATGAATCGAAAGTTGTGAAAATAAAAATCAACATGAGAACAGTTGCCCGAAGGATCCAAATCATACGAATAATTAATCCTCATATCAAAAACTAGCTTGTCTTGTTTCTTTTCGAAATACCATTTTCATTGATATTTCTTGTGCTTTTGGAAAAAATATTTTCATTAGTCTGTCATGTGCCAATTTAAAAAGTGTATTTTTATTACACCGTAATGTTTTGATATGAAATAGTATGTTCATTGGCCTGTCCTGTTTCTTTTGAAATAAAATTTCCATTGGCCTGTCCCATTTTTCTTGAAGATAGCATATTTATGACCTACCTAGAGTCTGTTTTACATAGCATTTTTATCGGTTTGTTCTGCTTGTTTGTTTTTTTTAATAGTTTTCGCTATTTGTCCTTTTTTTTTGAATAAGTAAGTTCATTGGTCTGCCCTGTTTCTTTGAGAAATATTATTTTCATTAGTCTGTCGTGTTACTTTTTGAAATATTATTGTCTTTGATTTGTCTTTTTTTTAAGTAGCATCTTTCAGTGTCCGGTACTGTTTCTTTTTGAAATATCATTTTTATTGATCTGTACCGTTTCTTTGTGAAATAGCATTTTCATTAGCCTGTCCTGTTTCTTTTTGAAATTAATTTTTTATTGACCTGTCGGGTTTCTTATTGAAATAGTATTTTCATCAGTTTTGCTATTTCTTTTTTGAATAAGCATGTTCATTGTTTCATTTTGAAATAGACATTTTGTTGCTAAACGTGTAATTTTTAGAAACACATATTAAGATTATCCGTTCTTTATTCATTAATTCAATGCTGTTTCTATTTTTGGTAAAGCAAGCGTTATTCCAAGTATTATTAATTTTGGGTTTTATTTCCTTCGTGGTGACAAATGCCGTTGACGAATGTTGTCAAATTATAAACGTCATGTGTCAGTAAGATATCGCCAAGATGTCATTTTTTTTCACCAATCATTTCAAACAAATTTACTTTGAGCCTAGATGACACATTGACAACTGCAAATGGACAACAATGTTAACGCAAAATCTAAAACAAAGAAAACGGAAATATAAATTTAATTCCACGTTCTTTAGTTTAGAAATAAGAAAGTTTGGTTTTGGTTGTCATGTCTTGGTTTGGTTGCTATGCTTTTGTTTGATTGCTATGTTTTTGTTTGGTTGTTATTAATTGATTTGATTTCTATGCGTTTGTTTGATTGTTATGCTTTTGTTTGATTGCTATGCTTTTGTTTGATTGCTATGCTTTTGTTTGATTGCTATGCTTTTGTTTGGTTGTTATTAATTGATTTGATTTCTATGCGTTTGTTTGATTGCTATGTTTTTGTTTGATTGCTATGTTTTTGTTTGGTTGTCATGCTTTTGTTTGATTGCTATGCTTTTGTTTGATTTCTATGCTTTTGTTTGATTGCTATACTTTTGTTTGATTGTTATTAATTGATTTGATTTCTATGCGTTTGTTTGATTGTTATGCTTTTGTTTGATTGCTATGTTTTTGTTTGGTTGTCATGCTTTTGTTTGATTGCTATGCTTTTGTTTGATTGCTATGCTTTCGTTTGATTGCTATGCTTTTGTTTGGTTGTTATTAATTGATTTGATTTCTATGCGTTTGTTTGATTGTTATGCTTTTGTTTGATTGCTATGTTTTTGTTTGGTTGTCATGCTTTTGTTTGATTGCTATGCGTTTGTTTGATTGTTATGCTTTCGTTTGATTGCTATGCTTTTGTTTGGTTGTTATGCTTTTGTCTGATCGTTATGCTTTTGTTTGATTGTTATGCTTTTGTTTGATGGTTATGCGTTTGTTTGATTGCTATGCTTTTGTTTGATTGTTATGCTTTTGTTTAATTGCTATGCTTCTTTTTTATTGCTATGCTTTTGTTTGATTGCTATGCTTTTGTTTGATGGTTATGCTTTTGTTTGATGGTTATGCGTTTGTTTGATTGTTATGCTTTTGTTTGATTGTTATGCTTTTGTTTGATTGCTATGCTTCTTTTTTATTGCTATGCTTTTGTTTGATTGCTATGCTTTTGTTTGGTTGTCATGCTTTTCTTTGATTGCTATGCTTTTGTTTGATTGCTATGCGTTTATTTGATGGCTATGCTTTTTTTTATTGCTTTGCTTTTTGTTCGATTGCTATGCTTTTGTTTGGTTCTTATTAATTGATTTGATTGCTATGCTTTTGTTTGATTGCTATGCTTTTGTTTGGTTGTTATTAATTGATTTGATTGCTATGCTTTTGTTTGATTGTTATGCTTTTGATTGATTGCTATTAATTGATTTGTTTGCTATGCTTTTGTCATTATGTTTTTGTTGTCATGATATGATTTGATTATATTGTTTTGGTTTGGTTATCATGCTGTGTTTGTTATGTTCTGGTTTGGTTGCATACAAGCGTTTGGTTGTTTTGCTTTGGTATAATTGTCACAATTTTATTAGGAGATTATGCTTTGGTTTTTGCTATGTTTTGATTTGATTGTTATGAATTGGTTTAGTTATTTCACATCGATTTGGTTGTTATATTTTTTGCATATCCTTTTCTTTGTTAATTTAATAATTTAATTTCCATCATGTGATTTATTTGCTTTTGCTTTCTATATCAGTAAAAACGGTGGCGAAAATCAACTTCGTTGAAGGATACAAAATAGCCATGAATGGGTCCTGTCAGCATTCCTCAGCAAAGGCGCCTCAGGTTATTATCAATAAACCATTTTATTTTTTTAAAACATAAATAATACCTGGGAGTTTGCATTTTCTAGGACCAAACTGAACCATAACTCAATCTGACAAAAGAGTTCTGTTCACCAACAAGGGATAGTGCCACCGACATATTCTTAACTGATATCAAACCAGTCGTTTTGAATGCAAACTTGTCTTTTATGGATAATAGAAAGTGATTTATTTTTAGTTATGCAAGATTTTTTAACAGTCTAAAGCTATCTTAATAGAACCTAAAATCTTTTTCTCCTATTCATTACAGATCTTGTATGTGAAGTGAGTAAGTGACTGCAGTTTGCAAAATTTCTTTCAGATAATTTTGATTCGTGTTTTGATGGCCAATTCACAGCCCACAGAAGCTGAGAACATGCTTCCCAGAGAGAAACTACCACCTCCAACTCATCAGGGCCAGCTTGGACACTTGCTTTTGGTCTTCCGTCAAGAGTATATGCTTGTCCTTGATAACTTGTACATCTAAAACCTGGATACCCCACCGAACTTCTCAGTCCACTGCATCTCTTATGCACCCATTACTGTCAACCATAGCAGAAAAAGCTATTGCTTCCAACCACCAAATTTAAAAAGCCTATATTTAGAACATCAGGAATTTTCATCAGATATTTTCTTATCAGGCCAAGCGTTTCTTCGAATAATGGGTATGGAAAGGCGTTCAGAGAGCCAAGTCAATTTACAATGATTTCTGTGGTGCATCATTAATAGATGAAGGTTGTTAAAGAATTTCCTTTTCTATTAATTAAAACCAAGAATTGAGCAAATCAAGTTATTTTTTTTAATTAAATATTTTTACAGACACAACCATTAAATTAAATGATATTAATATTTACCCTTTATAGTAAGCAGTAAATAACCTTCCAAACTGTTTATATGTTGTAAAAGATATAAACTAATAAATATGTGTGATATAAATTTAGGGGTAATATTTAAAACTTTAAACTTTAAAGGAATTGCCACTATTACAAAACAACTTACGAATATTATTACATAAGAAAACGTTGGACCTGTATAGCATTTAAACTGACAAATACAAATTTGATTCTGAGTAACCAATTTATATTTGTGATTGGGGTACCATGTTATTTGCATAAGTTGCAGTTTATTTAAAAAATTATGCAGTCCTGCCCAGAAACAGGTGACATGGAAAAATTTTTCCATAATAATCAAAAATAAAAATCAGCAAGGGAAATAACTCAGATTTTTATTGATAACTATAAAGAATTTGTTTCTGTTACAACTAAAATTTTATTTCTTTTTCTGTATAAGTCCAAGAAATATGAAAACAAATAAAAATTTAAACAAAAATGAATTTACTTTATCCCGGGCAATGCTGTATAAGTATAGCTAGTTTTCTTTTATATATTTTTTGGAAAATTGCACTTATATAGCGTTAGAGTTACTTTGATCTCAGCAGATTATCTGAATAGCGGCTCACCATATATTGTCAACAGCAGTCATATGCCTGTCGTGATTCGTGTTAATCTTTAAATCTTATTTTTAATAGTAGAAGTTGAAAAGAATTTTTAAAAAATCAACAGCACAAAATCCTTTGGGGTTTAACAATTATTTTTTGAAGATGAATTATTTTTTACATGTATATCTTGATGCCACATAACACCTAATTAGACTTAACCTAATCCCTCACCCACAAGGGGAGAAATAGCTGTTTCAAAGATGACCGTTCTCTCTTGTGGTTTAGAAAAACAGAAAGATTTTTTTAAACTTATCTGCTATGTGTCTCAGGCGATTCCTGTCTATAACATCATATCCTAACAAGAAGCCCTAATTCTAATGGGGATTTTCACTTCTTTGCTTAATCTAACCTAATGTAGAAAATACTGCTCTTAATACACACATTTTTAAGAGAAATTTTTTCTTTATTTCATAATAAAAGGATAAAATCTTACTCTGATATGAAGCAAACAAAAATCGATTTTTATAAATTTTATATTGACAGGTAACCTACAAATAAACTCGAATTGTCAGCGAGGCTCCAGCCTCTGTCCCATCGACGAAATCCCTCTGCCTTTTTTTATAAGTATTTTAATGGTAGATGCTCCGACGAACTACAAGTATGAACTGCTTGTACCCCCTCAACGTAAATACTCCGATAAACCCAACAAGCAGCAAAATCCCACCCCTACACAATAGAGATCCCCAGATGCCAGAAAGACTTTTACTCTAATAGTTTCTTCCCCAGAACTGCTAGACTTTGGAATTCTCTTTCGGTTCCTGTTTCCCCGACAGTACTTATATGCAGCAATTAAAGTGTAATGTAAAGTAATCTTGCTGCTAAACTTCTTACATAGTGTCCCTGCAATTATGCCCCAGATAATATCCCCCTACATCAAAGTGGCATGGTTCCTTGTTTTGGATGAAAATGTAATAAAAAATATATCTATATAAATAGATCGACTGTAGAAAGAATCCAGTTTTCATTAATTACTACACCGAGATATAGAGGCGGGTACCACTATTTTCCTTGGAATGCTGTAATTATCCTTAACCCACACGTTATAATGTTGAGTGTTTAGCAAGTAATAATCAAGTATCAGTTTTTAAGTCTTTGGTAACACTCAGCCAAGGATTGACCTCCGATCTTTGAACCCATTAGGACACACTCTAACCATTATACCAAATAATGATAATTTACAGATAACATTAATTATTTCTATCTACTTTGTCCGATAATGGAAGATTGCAAAAGATTGTCTATTTAATATAATATATGTTGCTTAATATTGTAACAAATGTTCAACCCTAACATTAACCGCAACTCTAACCCCCAAGAGAATTCTTCTAATTTAAGAGAAATTTTCTATCAATCAATCGTTCTTATAAACAAAATTTGAAGTTTTGCATTTGTTTTGGCCTTCAAAAGAAAATGTTGAAATCTGTGAATTAAAGACCATAAAATGTCATCCACGGAATCGTTAATAAAATATCCAATCCTTTCTATAATTCAAACTGGGAGTGCTTGAGTACCACACATACCTGTGCAATTAGATTGGGGTGACCTTCTTCTGATGGGTTGAGGGTACCGGATTGACAGTTCCTGGCTGCTGTTTCTGACTGGTAGTACAGGGCCCTAACTCTTTGGTAGCACTTAGAGCGGCTGCTCCATCAACAGTTGTATAATATCGGGATGTTTGTAGTGCCATGTCGCGCATGGAGAGGGACCCTGCACTCATCCCTGATGGGCTTTCCTGAGGCCACAGTCCTAGTTGAAGAAAGGTCAGCTAATGGTCTACTTGTGTTGCATGTCTGATACCCTGCATAACCTCTTGTTCAGCCCCCCCTTACCTAACTGAAACTCTTTAAAAACATGATGACAGTACAATAAAAAAAATAAGCTTAAACCAGGCCTAGGGACAAACAAATCCAACTTGCCTCCTCCCTTGAGACTTGCATTCACTAACATCCGTGGGCTTAGAACTAATTTAGCTGATGTTGAAGCATTTCTCCTAACAAATACCCCGGATATCTTAGCACTAAGCGAGACTAACATACACTCTTCTATCCCCTCTAACTACTTTAACATGTCTGGATATCTCCCACTCTGCCGTAAGGACTCTGACAGACATATGCACGGACTTGGAGTCTACATTCGTAACACCCTCCCCCTGACTAGAGAAACAAACCTAGAAACGGACGATCAAGCCTTTATGTGCTTTAGGCTAAACATACAACATAACATTAGCTACTTTTATTTTCTCTACCGCTCTCACTCGACCCAGAACTGCACCATAATAAACAAAGTATCTGACAGCATAGACACAGCACTCTCCCTCGATACTAGCGCACAAGTACATGTGTTTGGTGACTTTAATGTCCATCACAAAGACTGGCTTGGATTCTCTACTCACACAGATGCAGCAGGCAGCACAACACATAGCTTGGCTATATCTCACTCCCTATCACAAATGGTTACGTTTCCAACCCGCTTCCCTGACCAGCAAGAACAACACGCATTACTTATAGATCTGTTTCTGACCACAGTTCCCGAGGAGTGTATAACAAATGCTGACAGCCCACTCGGGAATGCTGATCATGCAGTGATAATGGTCAAAATCGCCCTAAACTCTAGACCCAAAACTGAAGAGCCAGTGCTCAAAACAACGAGATATTATAAAAAGGCTGACTGGGAAGCCATCAGAGATCTTATCCATCAGAGATGCCCCATGAGGAAATATTTTTTCTCTTCCTGCTGAGCAGTGCGCAAATAGGACCACTGAATGGTTCAAAACAGCAATTGAAGCACATGTTCCCATGCGGAAATTTTATAGCAAGCCCCACTCTCCCCAATGGTTTACTTCGACTTGCGCAACTGCCATTGCTCAAAAGCAGCATGCATACCGCAGATTTAACCGACATAAGTCCAGTTAAAACAGACATAAGTATATAGAAGCTGGAAGTAACAAAAAGCGACAGAAACCACAAAATAACAACTAAAAAACGTATCGAAGCACAAAAATTAGGAACTCGTGACTTTTGAAAAATCTAAAACAGTGTAGTAAATAATGAGCAATCAACAATTCCTCCACTAACCAACAATCACGAGGTTGTTTGCTCAGCAACCGACAAGGCTAATATGCTTGCCAGCCGGTTTGCCTCAAACTCCACACTGGACCCTCCCAACCACTCCCTGCCTGACTTTCCTTTGAGGACAGACGCCACGCTAGACGATCTACAAATCACCCCTGCTCAGGTACATGCTATCATAAAAAACCTTGACACTTCAAAAGCATGTGGTCCTGATCTCATCCGAGCTGTGCTATTAAAAAAGTGCTCAACCGAAGTAGCTCTAGTTCTCTCCAAACTCTACAACAAATGCCTTAATGAATCATGCTTCCCGGGCTGTTGGAAAACTGCTTCTGTGGTACCAGTATTCAAGAATTCTGGCGAAAGAACTGACCCATCAAAATATCGCCCCATTAGTCTCCTCCCACTTTTCGCCAAAATATTTGAGACCATAATTAACCATGCTCTAGTCCGTTACCTAACAGATGCTAAACTTCTGACTGACAAACAATATGGATTTAGACAAGCCCATTCCACAGCAGACATCCTCACTGTAATCTCTGAACGTATATACCATTCACTGGACAAAGCGGGGCAGGGCAGAGCAGTAGCTCTAGATATATCTAAGGCTTTTGAGAGGGTATGGCATGAGGGTCTCCTCAGGAAAATTAAATCATACGGTATCATTGGTAGAATACTTAACATAATTAAATCCTTCTTAGATAAGAGAAAAATCCAGGTTATCCTCGACGGTCGTACATCTAAACAGTGTGATATAAATGCGGGAGTGCCTCAGAGGTCTAGCCTTGGACTCTATTGTTCCTAATATTTATTAATGACCTCCCTGACAAAACTGCCTCTGAGATGGGTATATATGCTGATGATACCACACTCTATAATAGCATGACAGGAAAACAAATGAACACGTAACTAAAGAAATGGCAAAAACACTAGAGGATGACCTCCAATCTGTAGCGGAATGGGGACAAAAATGGATGGTCACATTCAATGTTGCCAAGACTAAACTTGTTTCCTTCAATAATTACAAGAAACCTTCTCTGCCACCAATAGCAATGGCCAGTGACTCCCTGTCTGAGAGTACATCTTTCAAACTGCTTGGCCTAACGTTCACAGGAAACATGAGTTGGAACAATTATATTGAAAACATTGCCAGGGCCGCTGCAAAGAAGGTAGGCTCTCTCTACCGTGCTAGAAAACTACTGATACCTGAAAATATCCTGTACCTCTATAAGGTCACCATTCGCCCATGTATGGAGTATTGCTGTCACATTTTGGCTGGTGCATCTGCTACTAGTCTCTCACTCCTTGACAAGGTTCAAAAGAGAGTCGCCAATCTGATAGGCCCTGAACTGGCATCTAAGCTTCAGCCTCTATCCCATCGACGAAACGTTGCATCCCTCTGCCTGTTCTACAAGTATTTTAATGGTGAATGCTCTGACAAACTGCAGACACTTGTACCCCCACGACGTAGACATCATCGACAAACCCGACGGGCAGCTAAATCCCACCCCCACACAGTAGAGATCCCTAGATGTAGAAGATCTTTCTACTCCAGTAGTTTCTTCTCCAGAACCGCTAGACTCTGGAATTCCATTCCAGGTCCCTGCTTCCCCAACTGTACTGACATGCAGAAGTTCAAGTGTAACGTGAACCGACATCTTGCTACCTAAATCCAAACATAGTGCCCCAGTAGCTGCTGCCCCTCATAGTAGCCCCCTACACAACAGTGGCAATGTGCCTTGTTTGGGGTGAAAATGTAATAAAAAAAATAAAAAAAAACATTTGATAGAAATAAACTTCAGTCTATGCAGTTATGGATGCTCTACGATCTTTGTTTGATTAGCGTTCAATAGCTGGGGACACTTTGATAAATATTTTGTTATCATGAACGACTTCACACTCATCTTTGTATCTTGAATTATATCAATGATAATATCCATCAAAACAATGCCAAAGTCCCACTGCAGAAAAAAACATTTGATGGGGTTTAGCATAAAGGTCTACTTCACAAAATTTCCAGCTATTCCATAGCTGGAAATTTCCTCTCAACCATTAAATCCTTTCTTTCCGATAGATTTATTAAAGTAGTCGTTTATGGGCAGAAATCCGAATCTCACAGTATTAAAGCTGGCGTGCTTCAGGAATTCATCCTGGACCCAATTCTCTTCCTGATTATCAGCTATCTCCTAAATCATATTCTATGGTCATTTCTCGACATTTATGCAGGTAATACTACCATCTACGGCAACACTTCAAAGGCTGGCAATGACCAAGATCTTTTTGATTCTCCGACTTTCAAGCTGGAATTTGTAATACAATGGGTAAAAAATGGCTAAGTTACCTTTAATACCCTCAAAACCAAACTTCTATCTTTTCACTACCAACGCTCATGTACCGTGGGACTACTTCCCAGCATACTAGAACATGGTGATTTTCAAATCTAATGTAAATAAGTTCTTAAGCCGTGCTCTTAAATAATTAAGCTCCACCATTACTGATCATGTTGCCTCATCATCTACAATTATTAACCTTTATCCTGGTGTGGCCTCCAGGTCTTTATCAGGGGTGATCCCCAAGTAAAAACAAAAAGTAAAAAACATAACAACCGAAAAGGTAATACGGAGATATATGCATCAGAATTATTATTTGCACGTGATATCTGAGTATGCTTATAATTGAACGATGATAAACAAAGACTGTTGGACAGCCATGCATGAAACTTGGTGGAAAGTTACGTATAGACTGAAATTTATTTATGCTAAATATGGTTAAATTGCAGAAAGAGATGTGAATTTTATTAACGATTCCATGAGTGGAATTTTGCTGGTGTGGTTTTGCTCACCCTGTATTAAAATTTAAAGAATAAACTATTTAAAGTGCTAATGTATATTTTAGCTAGCAGGACTAGCCGTCGTCTAAGTGTAATTTATTTCTATTAAAACTTCTATCTCTCTCCAACTTCCCCTTTCTCCTCCATCCATTTTTCTCTAGATGAACATACACAGACAGCTCCTCTTCATATAATAGATTGCTCCCGGATTACATCGGAATTTTATTTCCTAATTAGTACATAATAACACTAATAAACTGCCACCCCACTCCACAACGAAACCCAGCCTAGTTCATCCCCAGAGAATGAATGATTTTTCTAAATTTTAATTATTCATCCAAAGCAAGGCTGATCAAGATATACCAATGTTGTGGGTCTTTGTTTGGTAGATTTGTACTTTTACTTGGATATACAAGCATACACATAACTAGCCTTTATATAATAGATTACTGAGCATAAAAAATGCCTCTTGAAAACGAGTGATTTAATAGCATCTTGCATTGGTGTTTTACCACTGCTTCATGTTCCCAAATAGAAAGAGTAATAAGCTGTTACCGCTTGTCTCAACCATGACATATCCAATCTTGTTCATCTCACTTCTCTACATTACCAGCTGACCTGCAGCTTAACATCATAAAATCTAGAGCCAGAGTTCGCGGCTTCCATATTTTTAGATTGTCCCCTTCATTTAACATTGTCTCCCCTATCCACCGACATCGTCAGCATCTTTCTTTCTTCCAACCCTTCCTCCTATCTTTTCAGTCTCCATCCGACACCATCGCTAAATTCTCCGCCTTTTCCCGTCTTCGCCTTCTCTGCCTGGTCTCTCACACATCCCATCACTGCTGTGTACCCTTCCTACCCCCATCGCCGCTTATCACTCTCCCAACCTGACCACTCCAATTAAAAAAGGCAGAGGCCGCGACACTCGCTGTCAATTAAGGAGTCAGTTTGTATGTTCCAAGCACACAGAGCATAAAGAGCAGGGAGACGAATCAACATGGCGTCCTTCTCCCAAACAACTATCCCCGCCCCGCCCCCAAAATATCCGACAACGCCAATATTGCTGAAACGATGACGGCTACAATAAAAGTCCTGATGCGCAAAATCTGTTTATTATTGAATTATTTTTCATAAAGTGACTCCTTTGTCATCGGTGTTTTCTTTGACATCGGCGCTGTTGTTGCCCTTGTTCTTCATCATTTCGTTGAATTTGCAGAACGTTTCTTGCCCACACCCTCACCGATTGACCCGGCAGATGGTGCTTGTTTCTCTAATAAAGCTCCGGTTTGGTATTCTGTTTTACGGCATATCAACCGTTTGGAGAGGTGATATAATTAAAAAACCTAGTCCTACCCCAGGGATTTATTTATTGATTAGGTTTGATTGCTTTACGGTATATCAACCAACCCTTTTTTTTTAGGTAAAGTCGAAAACCCAATACTTATTATAAGCAATACATTTTCTTTGTATGTTTTATGATATATGAACCCTTGTTAAATCAATCCAAAACTTAATACCCATTGTAAATGAGATATTCATTTTCCTTGTATGTTCTACGGCATATCAACAGTAATTTAATTGTTAGCAACTTACAAAGAAGGGGTTAAAACCTACAAAAGCAAAGGTATAATAAGCGACTTCTTGTTTTGAAAGATGTCCACAGTAAATGGTGTAACTTAATCTGATGACCCCGACGAAAATGAAGATCAATATATAAGGATATTTTTATTGAAAAGTTACAGATTTTTAAAATAAATATAACATTTTAAAATAAATTAAATATGTATATTATTTAAATAATACTGAAAGTAAATTTTATAATAATTTAATAAAAAATAAATTAAAATTATGGAAAAAATGAATGGATGTCTACTAAATACAGTTAAAATATGATTTTCTTTTTTACATATAATAAACATTGAAATAAACGTACTAAAACCTGGGCATTTGTCCAAATGTAATTAACACAGATCTATAGATAATACTGGTGAAAAAAAAATGTGTCTCATTCAGCAAGTTTATCCGTGACATTAACTCGGATGAGCGTAATATTTTCAGCGACTTTTAAAACAGGAAATCGCTTGTATCAGTAAATATGCGGTTACACAATGTTCAATGAGATTTTCAAATCAGATACAGTTGTATTAATTGTATTAATTATTAATGATTTAAAAATTTGCGAAAGTGAAAATATAATGTGAATTAATATTGTTTTAATAAATCCAAGGCATTTGTCCTTCCCTCTCTTGAGGAAACACTGCAACGCATTCTTCCATTAATTAATCTGATTCATTCATTTTTTTCGCTTTCTCTCCCTCTCTCTCTTCCCCTCTTTCTCTAGTGCTCATTATATCATGCGCGCTAATGCAGTCGCATGCTTTCTCTAGCTCTCTAACAATGATCAAATATAAGAAAATAAAGTGTTAATGATAATTAATACTATTTAGATGGCGTCCTTTTTAATTCACAGTAGATTAAGTATTTTCTAAAAATAGTTAAATTGGATTTAATTTTAGTGTTCTAAAATGAGCCAATGTTCAAGAAAAAATAAGACAATAGTTATTACAAATTCAATATTGATTTTGTGATGACATAAGTTTAAAAATTAATTTATCATGCCTCCCACCCCACATATACAGGGTGCCCCCCCCCAAAAGGGCCCCAACTATAATTAGGCCCCATTTCTTAGCGTTTTGTTCGAATGAAATAAAACTTTGATCATAACTAGTTTATTATATTCAAAACATCACATCAAAAGACTAGGGTCTTTGGCCTTTTTTTCTCCGTTGACTGTAAAATGCTCAGAAAAACAATTGAATGTCCCCTGTTTTTTTGGGGTCACCCTGTATTATTTTCATAATGAATATTTTTCGATACCAACATACATGTGTTTCATCTTAACCATGGTCTATCAGAGTGGCTATTTATAATTGTAGCACAAATCGCAGAATTCAAAGACAGGCTCAAATCACCTTTAACTGTTATCCGAAATCCTTGTCCACACTGCCACTGAGACAGCTATATGAAAGACAAGGAATATATTCCCATTATTCATTTATTCACAAATATATTAAGCTTCTAGAAAGTGTCTATCCGCTTTTAGTGGAGGGTGAACTTCGCAATATTGTTTTAGTCAGAAGCTTTTCATATTTTTCCTACACAGTGATGTATCTTTGAAGGACGCTTACACACACATTATATATATTCAAAATATGAGGTTAGAAAGAACGACCAAGTGCGTATCTGTATTTTTTTTAAATAAACAAAATTTATTTATTTAAAGTTTCAAATTCTCGGCTTATAAAGCCTTCACTATATATATATATATATATATATATATATATATATATATATATATATATATATATAATATAAAGCTGAACGTCTGTGTGTATGTGTGTGGTCACGAATAGGCGCCTACATGGTTTACTATTTTAAAAAACTGATTACATATAATGATAGACGATGTATCGAGACACAGGAATGGGTATGTTTGATCTGGCAGAACGGTGGTTCATTAAAATTGTGGGGTCTGCGTTCGCGCCTGGTCCACAAAGTATGGAAGTAAAAAATTTAAAAATTAAAAAAAAAACCTTTACATGTGTTTTTTATATAGATGTACATAAGAATACTTTGATAAGTATGTTTTAACTTAAATAGGGATGGTATAATAAAATTTTGGGGTCTGCATTCGCGCCTGGCCTCCATAGAATGGAAATAGGCACAAACTTTAATAAAGACTTTTCATATCTATATGCGTAAGTATACTTTGATAATTATGCTTCAAAAAAAAGAAAAACTTTTTACGAAAATATCTGAAGAGAGCACACCCTAAGCTCGAAACGCGTTATAAAAATATTTTAAAATAAAAATATGATGAAAACCTTTAAAAAAAACCCACAATTGTTGATGGCTACACTCTTTTAAATATATATATATATATATATATATATATATATATATATATATATATATATATATATATATATATACGTGCTAAGAGAGAGAGGGGAAGAGAGAAGGGAAGGATAATGAAACAGAACAATGGGAGAAAGAGAGAAATATATGAATATGCAGAAGTCAATAGATATATATGAACAGACTTAGATAGATATGCAGACGTAACTGTTCACTTCATTTCCCGTCGATTCTTTGAGATATATTGGTCATCCATAGGCTGAGAAAGCTTATCACTTAAACGAAATGGACGGATAAGGGTCTTAGAATTCCATGCTGGCCACAGGTGTCTTTTGTCTCCCTAAAATGTCGCACCACACTCGAACCCAATAACTAAAGGAATCACAGAATGAACAACAAAAAGAAAAGGCGAGTACGCCATTTTCTTTCTTTTCCGGCCAGTACAACATTGAATAAGTCGAAGTTAAGAAAGGAGCTAAGTGTCTCACTGCATTAAAATAGAAATGCACTTTTAACGGCTGAAAAGATGCAGAATGAGTCAATGGATGTGGAACACTGGCTTGCCATTCTTAATCTCCCCAAATGCCCAGAAAACGGTTTCATTAATCTTTATAAAATTTAAAAGTGCTTTCAGATTTTTTCTGGTATATTTATATTTTGCAATGTTTTATTATTATTATTATTATTATTATTATTATTATTATTATTATTATTATTATTATTATTATTATTATTATTTCACACATACTGATGAGATACTGAGGAAGAACATTAGAAGAAATGGATGTAGATAGAAAGAAAGCATTGAGATGAATACTTCAGAGTTAATTAAAACAAAAATGTGTATGAAAAAAAAAAAACACTTTCGCATCTATCAATTCAAACATATAAAGTAAAGCTGTCTGTATGTGTGCTGTGGAGTCACTACAATATCAATTACTAGACAATAGTTTCTTTTTGTTGCTACAATATTCCAGTTATTTCTCACCCAGTATCGCTTATTATTTTTTTAAGTTATTCTATTATAATTTAAAGTAAAAACCAAACAACTTTAACTGACAAAGGTTTAAGAAACTCGACGTTGATTGGGTACTTCGGTTATCTTGTATATCTTTTTCGTAAAGACGATGACCAAAATAGCTTTAATAACAAAGGTGTAGATATCGATCTGCGATTTCAGCCAATATTAAATTCATGCTTAAAAGGATTAAACTTTTATGTTAACTATTTCTACACTTTAAATATTTAGTCCTGCTCATTTTGTAACCATAAATAAAGAAAGGTGGGTAGATTCTCACCATGTAATTTATATCTACTCCTCTTGTCACTCATTTTACCAATATCGAATATTTACTAAAAGATGTATTTTCCATTATTTTTGGAAAACATTTTTTAAGTCTATATCTAAAATGATATTTATTTAAGAAAACTTCAGATTTTTATTAAATATTCCTCTTACATGGATGATCTACTGAGTCTGTTAGTGCAAAAAATATTGTTATTAAAATAAACAATAAAATGACTTATTGATTATTTTTGGCAAGTGCCACTTTTTACATTCTTTTTTTACTTTGTAAAAAAACAAACATAATAATAAACAAATTTATTTCTTTATTATTGAAATAAAAAACAAAACGAATTTAGTCACAGTTACAATTTTGTTTCTTTATTTTTGGAAAATTAAATTTTACAAGAAATGGCCGTTTTTTTTAAATTTGAATTTTGTAACACAATAACAATGTAATACTAGAAAATCTTTATAAAAAGTAGAAGAAATCCATATCATTATTATCGACTATTGCTTGTTTTTTGTTTTTTAAATTAAACTTGAAACTGTCGAAGTTGCTTTAACTAATTAAACCCATAATGACTAAGACAATTATTTTTTTCCAATACAATGTGCCAAATATTTGTCTCAGTCTGTTAAATTTAATTAAACTTACATAAAATCGTGTTTAATTTTTAGTCGCGCATAATTAATAAAATCAAGGTACGAGCAGGACCAGTCAGTCATACATTGATCGGGCATAATTTTGGTTGTACATCAATCAGCCAATATGTTAAAACCAACAGACAGAATGAATATGAGAGTTACGTTTTAGTCAAATTGTCGAGGCATAAGTTGAACAATTTTGGAAGCAAATAAATCCAAACATACTCTCTTAGTTTACAAAATAATTTTATTAATTTTAAAACAATGGTAATTAATTTTAAAACAATGGTAATTAATTTTAAAACAATGGTAATTAATTTTAAAACAATGGTATTTAATTTTAAAACAATGGTAATTAATCTTAAAACAATGATATTTAATTTTAAAACAATGGTAATTAATTTTAAAACAATGGTAATTAATTTTAAAACAATGGTATTTAATTTTAAAACAATAGTAATTAATCTTAAAACAATGGTATTTAATTTTAAAACAATGGTAATTAATTTTAAAACAATGGTAATTAATTTTAAAATAATGGTAATTAACTTTAAAACAATGGTAATTAATTTTAAAACAATGGTAATTAATTTTCAAACAATGGTAATGAATTTTAAAACAATGGTAATGAATTTTAAAACAATGGTAATTAATTTTAAAACAATGGTAATAAATTTTAAAACAATGGTAATTAATCTTAAAACAATGGTATTTCATTTTAAAACAATGGTAATTAATTTTAAAACAATGGTAATTAATTTTAAAACAATAATAATTAATTTTAAAACAATGGTAAATAATTTAAAACAATGGTAATTAATCTTAAAACAATGGTATTTTATTTTAAAACAATGGTAATTAATCTTAAAACAATGGTATTTTATTTTAAAATAATGGTAATTAATTTTAAAACAATGGTAATTAATTTTAAAATAATGGTAATTAATTTTAAAACAATGGTAATAAATTTTAAAACAAGGGTAATTAATTTTAAAACAATGGTAATTAATTTTTGAAACAATGGTAATTAATTTTAAAACAATGGTATTTAATTTTAAAACAATGGTAATTAATCTTAGAACAATGGTATTTAATTTTAAAACAATGGTAATTAATTTTAAAACAATGGTAATTAATTTTCAAACAATGGTAATGAATTTTAAAACAATGGTAATGAATTTTAAAACAATGGTAATTAATCTTAAAACAATGGTATTTAATTTTAAAACAATGGTAATTAATTTTAAAACAATGGTAACTAATTTTAAAGCAATGGTATTCACATTCGTAATTTTCAAATACTTCCTCTCTATATCAGCTGTTAGAAAAACAAAAAATGAAAAATTGAAAACTATTGAGGTGGCTGCTGTGTGCATGTGTTTTTCTACTAATCTGCTTCCGATTTGGTAAAATATAAAATACTATACAATTCGCTAGCTTACGCAAGGAATTCAAGGAGCATTGAGCTGCAGTTAAATTATGGAATTTTGTACAGGATCCTTTATGTAATACACGAGGGGCTTGCTCTGGTATATAATAAGACGAAGTGGTCTGTTCCCATTAAGGAAAAGCATTATAGCGTTTCAAACGCAGACGCCACATATAAGTTCAATATGCTCAGACTACTAGCAAATATCGTATATAGGTTTTGTTCATTCGCTATCATACATTCTCATAATAATTCATAAGAGTCACATTCCAAATAAGTCATATTTAACGATGGTAGTGCAATGTTTACTAATTATTTTATTTTGCCTCTCCCCCCAACAAGAGTAGAAACTTTTCTTAATATGTAACATTTTTTACACAAGATCCGTCCATGTTTCGTTTTATTTTGATGAATTTAACATTAATTCTTTCGTTTACAATGCTTGAAATAAGGGCCCCTTCCTTCACATTTTCCGTTCATTTTCGTTAGCTGTTCATATACGTTTATCAGATCAAGGCAATGTCGGAATAAGAGAATTTTGAATGATTAAAAAAAGCTGACAAACTAAACAAAATAGCATCATTCAACACCAAACAATCGGATAATTTGAACCTAATAGAATCGACTTTTTTCCAAATAAACCTAAACTTCAATGAAAATATTACTTTATATTTGCATTTTAACAAAACAGTTCGGTCCAAATTTTGTGAAAGTCACCCTTTTCGGAACAGATTAAAAAGAAGGGAGATGCTTCTCCACAACTTGAACCTAACCTAATCTATATTTTTTAAAACTGATCCTATGAAAAAAAAAAATTCACAGTGTTGCTTTCGAATATTTAACCTAACAAAACATTCTTGGTCTAACTTTTCATACTTTATATTTTCGACTTTTTATGCATAAACCCATAATTAAACAAAACCAAATTAGCTACACGACACCTTTATTTACACACTACGCGATTTAAAACTATTTAGTATTTTCACCTAACAATTTAATAATTATCCTTTTTTATATTTAAATCCATTATTTAAAAAGTCGTAGGTAAAAATTAGTCACTACATTTTTAATCTACACATTGCTCCATTTAAACCTATTCTGTACTTTCACCTAACAATTTCATAAAACGATATTGTAGCAGCAGTCGTCATCCTCGTAGCTGTCGTCATCATCGTGGTTGTCGCTTATCACTTCACAAACGGGTACTTATGCAAAATACCGATCGTGCTAAAATAATAACGACAGCTTTTGGTAACTATTGTAGATTTTCAACTTGCATTTTCATACAAAAATAATACCATATATAGTTACATTAAATTTGAACATCATAGCTAAAAACGTAGCACAGTTTATATTTTGCATAAGTACAAAAAGATATTTACACTGACGCAGAAAATCAGGTTACGGTCACTGAACGACAATTATTAAGGCAGCCAGTGCCAATCAGTGACCGCGGGTAAACGCCAATAACCACAAGTAACCACCTTAAAACAGCAGTTACTGCATAAAACAACAGTAATAGATTTGAAACAATTGTGCCAGCCATTGCCGGTCAGTACCAGTAGAGCAATGACCAACATGAATGAAGGTGGCAACCACTCAATGACTATACCCGGCAATTGAAGGTAAGCAATTTGTGTGTCACTTTTTGTCAATACCCGTCCCCGTGAATAAGTGACAGTAACCACCAGAAAATCACTATTAATGACTCTGATGATAGCCTATGCTGTCGGCAATGACTCTGTAGCTCAAAATTGTGAAAGTTTCACCTACACCTACTAGCATTGAATGAATTTAGAACAGCAACAAAAAAGCGTTCAATATGGCCAGAAACCATTCGATAACACGTATTGAACTTTGCAACTCATTTTAGATTATGCTATGGTTGGATGATGTCACATTCTGTGCGTGTTTATTTCACACTGATATAAGGTCTGTCACTTTTATACTCTCCATAATGTTTTGCTACTTATCATTTTTTATGTGAAGCTTCAGGAAAATTGAAATAATTTCCCAATTTTTTGGAAAGGAGAAAGGATATCATATTTGATTTACACTGACCACCAGTGGTTCATGAACCACCAGTGGTTTATAGACCATCACTTGGCAATTACTACATTAGGGACCACCTTTTATGGTAAGCCTGGAAGTTTGGGGTAGGTAGCAACGACTCTTATTACAGGAACCTTGTTTAAAGTTAACAAAATTTAGAGCTCGTTGGATTTATTCATTTGTCAGATTTGTGGATGACTGAATAAAGGAATTAACAAAGTATTTTTTTATATAATTTACGTTAGTGAGGATTTCGAAAAAAAGATATTTGACTCAATAATTTTAGGATCAATTTAGCATGTCAACTGGTACTTGTAGGTCAATTAGTAGCGTATTTTAATTTCTATTGCTTGTTTCTAAAAGGTCACCTTCATCAAAGTCATGCTCCTCTGAGAAGATACTCAGCTATCAACCGTCAACACCTGCTTCTCTGTCAAATTCCAAAATGGAGGTTTGGGGTGAGGAGGGACAATAATGTAACTAATCTCTAAAGTGGGCATTTTACTGACAGTCTGTCATCTCATTGGCTAACAATTATGTATGCAGAGGCAAAGATGAGGTGATATGGGTTTTAGGGTTAGTTTTACACTTTTTGATTATTTTGCATTTTAGACTTCATTCCCACACCGATGTTTTAGATGATCATTCCGCCGACCTTCTTTTGGTACCTGCTAAAATGCGCAACACACTTATTCACGATTTTTACATTCTAAAAGGACGCATGCAATCCGTTAGGTCATAACGATTATCAATATATATTCAACTTTAGATGAAATAAAATAGGAATGTTCACTCTGACTAATGCAAACAAAGATAGAAATACAACATGAAATTAATTCGTTGATGTTATATTTACATATAACGCTCACATACACACATATGCGCACATATATGGAAATATATATTTGTGTATGTATATATATTTTAAGAAAACTTTCCCAGAACTGTTGAATGTAAAATCTTGATGCATGTTAACATTTAACAGCAGATATAAGTAAACAATGGTATTCTAAATTTCAATGACCAAGTAATTACTCATTTTTTATTGGCTAATTTTTTTAAAAATCACTGTAAAATTTGACAATTGTTTTTCATGGAAACAACTAAAAACTAACATTTAATTTTAAGATCTTTCGCTTATGCAGTTCGTCAGAAGATCGCCATATCACTTTTTAAGAATTTCATTAAGCAAAATAAAAAACAAACTAAAGAAACTTTATACATAGGACGTTTGAGAAGTAACTCCTTATACTTTAAGTTTCCTACTAAAGTATTACAAGAAATGATTAGGGGGAGAGCGAAATATTTTTAGTGATGGGAAAAATCCTGTTTTCTGAGTTAGCTATTGTTTTAAGTTTGTGATATATGGGTATTTTAAATCCCTTCATAGTATTCATCATCATTCATCTATGAATCTAATCCTAATCTCCAAATGGGTTTTAGCACTAATAAGTGTTGACTCATTAGTAAAAAAGTAAAGCTCTTTTAGAAATCAATTGATGCGGTTGCTAGGAAAATCTAGTGTTGAAGCTTCGCACCCATATTGAATTCTAAATTAAACTTAATACACTTTCTTATATTCATTTCTTGTCAGAATTATATTTCAGTAATAAATTACAAGCACTCAAAAATAAGGGCATGCATGTGTATGTGCGTGTGTATGTGTGTGTGCGTGAGTGAGTGTACTTATGTCTTTCCACACAAGTAAATGTACTTTTTTCACTTCGGTCTCGCTCATACTGAACGAAACCATTTCAACTGTTTAGGAGAAGGCCAAATATCCGCCACTCCAAATGAATTTGTAAAAGCACTATTCACTATATATTATTTAGTTGGAATTCATTGAGATGAATATTTTTGTTAATTTTATTTATTGCGGATTATTATCCTCATCTTTTCTTAGTTGTTTCGCAACGTTTAAGCCAACTATTCCTCTGGCCTTCATCAGGTGTTAACCGGGATGGATAGGAACTCTGAATCTCCTGGCTTGGAGATTTAACGTCTCTATCGTATAGAGACGTTGAATCTCTACGGTTCCAGGTGAGAATTGTCTGAAGATAGCGGTTTCAATCCTACCCAAAGCCGTCCGGAGGCTTACTTGGCCAAAAACGTGGTGAGACGACAACAACTACTGAAGGCAGTAATTGCTGTGAATGCACTTAGGAGATTCGGAGTTCCTATCCATCGCAGTTACCACCTGACGAAGGCCCGAGGAATAGTTGGCTGAAACGTTGTGAAACAACTAATAAAACACGAGGATAATTGTCCGCAACAAATAAAATTAATGTACTATTCACTATATTCCATAATAATGTGTTTCCGTTCTTTTTTTCTTCTTTTTCAATTTGAGACGTTTTCTTTC
Organism: Euprymna scolopes; assembly: GCF_053919585.1. NCBI lineage: Eukaryota > Metazoa > Mollusca > Cephalopoda > Sepiida > Sepiolidae > Euprymna > Euprymna scolopes. The sequence continues at coordinate 54,752,906 of NC_136516.1, forward strand.
TTAATTTTTTAATTTCATCGATTTAGATGTTATTTTCTATAAATGTTAATATTAGTGTGAATGCAAACAATTTGTTCCGGATGAAGTACCCCAGAAGACAAGAGACTCGAACGGGGTACTTCTCAATCAACACTAGTTGACTGCCAACGCACGTGTCATCTGTAAACAAACATATACAACCTGAGTTGTTTGTTTTATTTGTTGATTTTAATTATAAAGAAAATATTTAAAGAAAATGTAGGGGGGATATATTTTTATGTAAGGTGCATCTTTTCTTAGTGGTGGGGTCTTTCATTTATTAAACAAAACTTTTCAATAAACGAACGTAGAAATGGTGTCTATCGAGTAATTTCTCGTTTTAAAATAAATTCATTTTGTACGATTATTCAATTTCGCTTCTTTTTTTTTTTATACTTTTAAGCATTTCAAAAAAACATTAGATGTTTTTTCTTTAATATAAGCTGCGTTTTTTTTTTTTTTTGGTTTTCATGAACTTTTTGTATCTCTATTTTTACTCTTTTTTTTTCTCTCGCTCACACGTCCCTATTTCCAATCCCTAGCAGTAGGCCGTCATCAATGGACAATTTTTACTAAAACGGTCATTAACATTTTTTTTCAAAGCTTAAGCTATTTCAAACAATTTCCTATCATTATTGGTGTTATGTTGACTTTCTTTAGGCTGTATATCCTCTTCACCTCTCTGATCAGTTCTGTGTATTTACTTTACCTCTTTTTCTTTGACGCTCACCGCGTGGTCTGCTGGGACAGCAAAATCTACGATCTGTAGGATTTTTCTTTCTTGTTAATTATTATGACACTTGGTTTCCTTGCTTGGATGGGTATATCTGTTTGTACGTCCATGTCTCATAGAATTTTATGATTTTTGTTTTCTACCTGTATGTATGTGTACCATTGGTGTTAGTGTTCCAGATGCAGTTGTTTTTTATAGTTTCTATTGTATTGCCTTCCTCACCGGTTCGTGCCCATTCTTATATACTTTTTTGGCTAATTTGTTGCATTCACTTATCATGCGATTTATTGTTTCGTCTCTTTGTCCACAGAGTCTGCATTTCTTGTTTCTTGTGTTTTGTCAATCTTAGTTTTCATATAATTTGTTCTCATTGCATTATCTTGTGCAACTGGTAACAGTAATTCAGTCTCTTTGTTTAAGGGCCATTTTCGTAGCCACGTCCAGTGATACTGCCCATGTGTTTATACATTTAGTGATATTGCGTATGTGTTTATACATTTAGTGATATTCCATATGTGTTTATACATTTAGTGATATTGCCCATGTGTTTATACATTTAGTGATATTGCCCATGTGATACATTTTAATAGATTACCACTATATAATTTAGTTTCTAGGAGTTTTTTGTTCTTCGGTTGTCTTTTCCAATTTTGTTGACAGTGTTCCCTGGGGTGTGAATGGCAAGAGGTTTACACAGATTTTATTATTATTATTATTATTATTATTATTATTATTATTATTATTATTATTATTATTATTATTATTATTATTTAGATGTAATTTTATGAATATCACTTTAAAACTTTTTAGGTTTAAATACTAAACAATAAATACTAAACAATAACATTTTAAAATTGAAAAGTTAAAAAACAAATAATTAAAAAGAAAAGAAAACGATGCGCATATGGTACCATGTTTTTGTGAGGTGCACTCTGCCATCCATTGCGATGAAAAATGGTATTTTCAGGTAAGATTGTTAAATCATTATGCAATGCTCATCTCCGTTTTGACAATAACCTTTTGAAACAAAATGTCCGATTCTTTGTAATTTAGCGTTTGTCTTTTTTGCTTTCCGGCTAATACAAAGGAACACCTGCTTTGTTTTCCAACTGAGCAAGCCGTGTTCATTTGCGTCCATCATTTTCTACCCTTGTCATATTAAAAGAGCAAAGTGTCATATTGTAATATTTCTTTCGACATGTGCACAGGCTGAAAGGTGTATTGGTCAAGCAGCTCTACGCCCGTCCGTCTCTCTATTTAGCAATCAATCAATCTTAATTTATGTGTATTATGTGTATGCTATGCATAATCCTTCTTTCTGGTGGACACATGTGTTTGCTCGGGCAGTACCATTATTAAATCAAACGCTTTATTTATCTATGTCATAGAAATTCTAAAAATAGAGAAAAAATTCAGATCAGATCAGGATTTGAACATATACCTATGAAGATGAACCACTTGCGTCGGTTTAATCGCTCAATTATCAGACATACAGTGAATTGAAAGTCGAATTTGTGAATATAAGTCAAGTCACTTTTTACTTGCCTCCCCACGAGGGCAAAGTAAGACACAAGGTTGGTTTTTAATGTTGGGAAAACCAGCTCCCCCAAAACAAGCACTCTGAATTGGGATAAAAAATTAAACTTGCCTCAGTCTAGCAGAATTTCTCCTTCACTGAATGAGGAAAATAGAGATACTTCACTTTGCTCCTAGGTAAAATAATCGTCTCTTGTTAAGTACAGCTTTAGTAGGGAGTTGTCCTCAACATCAATCCTGTACAGTGTCAGAAGGTCCATCCTTCTGTTCTGGGAATGTGTTAGTTTATTGATAATCGCTTGAAGCACCTCTACCAGATAATGCCGATGGGGATGCTCAGCCATTTTTTGTAAGCCAGAGCACACTAATCATAGTGTGCTAGCTTTTCATAGTATTGGTAAAAAAATTGACAAACTTGATGTAATTCAATCATATAAATATGATTGAATTACATCAAGTTTGTGAATTTTTTTACTACAATTTATTACAAATAAATTCCAATCTATGCTTAACTTGTTCACCAAGATGCAGTCATAAATATCTAACAGTCTTTGCTTTATCATAATTCCTTGATATAGGCCGCACTTTGGTAATCGTATCATCAGTAGGAAGTGAGGTTCTGAATTGGCTTTATACTCACTGGACCATAACTCCATCAGATTTTTATCTGTGGGTTTATCTAAAAAATAATACCTATCAAAACAATTGTTAAGAATTATTATCGTAAAAAAAGCAGTAGGTATATATCAACATTCCATTTATCAATTTAATAAATTCCATTTATAGGTAAATAAAATTAAAATAAAATTTATTTAATATAAAATAATGTAGGGATTTTTTTATTTATATAGAATAATATTACTCTAAATAAATTAAATTATTATTTTAGTTAATCGTTTTTGGGTATTTTATTAGTAAGTATACACATGCACTCACCTTTTTCCAGTTAATGGCGTATTGTTTTCATTCGCTTATTTTAGTAATTATCAGTATAGATTGAGATGGTGTCAAGTTCCACCATTCATTTGACTAAATTGCTTATGTTAGCTAATTCTACAACGTTTCTGGTTATTGTAGTTATTAATTAGACGTATACTGGAACCACTTTGTATCCTTTTGACTCATTGGTTTATTTGTTAATTAAGATATGGTGAATGAGGGTTTATGGATCGTAGTATTATTACATTGAAGGGAATAGCTATTTGTTCTTTACATCTTATTTAATGCATAAGCTCTAAAGTGTTTACAGCTAATAGCTGATTCAACTTTAACAGTTAATAATTTTTCGCAGTCCTTAAATTTAATAATAATGCCGAAATAAACAAAATGTTTAGAATTCCCAAATGGTCATCCATTTTAGTACTGACCAGGCTTAACGGTGCTTTACTTTAGTGATCTGACAGAAACCGGTGTGTCAACATGATTACACACACACACGCACGCACGCACGCACGCACGCACGCACGCACGCACACACACACACACACACACACACACACACACACACACACACACATATATTCCTATTTTTTTGTCTGCCCAAATGGATTATGGAGGATTGTAAACTGCTTGTTATGATGACTAAACCCATGAGCTGAAAGTTTCAACTCTTTGTTGCAGATATTGATGGTGTGAGACTAAGATAGCAACTCCTGTCATGTACGTGTGTCAGAAGCAGATATGCATCATTGAATTCCTGATGAAAGCGTTTTGAGACTGGTGGTGACTATGTAGAAAAATAAAGATCGTTTATATTTACAACTCGCGTCTTTGTAGCTCTTCAATTTTTTGAGTTAAGAAATTAAATAGGAGACTTTACTTTTGGAACGATTCTTGCATTAAACAATAATATGTGTATGTATATGCGTACGCTATAGATATATATATTGGTGAACTGTTGAGTCACCACTATTTTTTTCTTTTTTGATTCTATTCAACACTTCATAAACTGTGAGATATATTTTAAAACATTATTCTAGCATACTTTTATACAGGTTGGAACGATAAATTTTCGCCCTAAAGAAAACAACACTATACCTTTATTTTAAGACTTTTATGAACAAAATCAATTCAGGTAACTTGAGTATGTAGTAAAGCTGGCGTCTAATTCAATGTAGCCACCTTCAGCCTCGATCACCGCCTTGATACTGGTGCGAAACTTGAAGCATACCTTTTCCACAAGCACTGGCAGGGGCTCGGCGAATACTTGGCAGACGGCGGTAATCAGGCTGGCTGTGGTGTTGTGGCAGGTCATGTTGGTGATATTCTCAACATATGATCAAACGACGTAGTCCAACGGGTTCAGCTTGGGGGAGGAGTGGGCCCAGTGAGAGATGGGTGCAAAATCGTAGCACTCCTTCTGAAGCCAAGGCTTGGACTCTTTGAATTTGTGGGCTGGCGCTGAGTACTGCTGCCACACCCAGGGTCTGCCAGCAGCCACCTCATTGCACCAGGGGACCACAACATTCTTCAGCACATCGAGGTGCATTTTGGTGTTTATTTTCAAGCCGACTTCGAAGATGTGAGGTGGCATGATGTGGCCCTCACTTGAAACGACACCAAAGACTATAACCATAAACTTTGTTGAGCTGTGTTCTCAAGCGTTAAACTATCCGGATGTGCATTATGAGGGTGCTGGAAATGGTCCTGTTGTCATAACTTGGATTGGTAGAGAGCATGAGTTGAACATTGTGCCCCTTTCAAACATGATAGAAGGCTTCTATCACTCTTGGGATTGTTACACAACTAGTTAACAAATAGATGGTCTTCAAACGGAAATGGAATCATGTCGTGTTTTCTATGGTGGCAATTTTATCGTTCTACCCTGTATTATCCTTAACAGTATTATAATCCTACTTATTATCACTGTCATCATTATGTAAAACATTATTTATCATTCTTGCATATAAGTAAATAGACTGATTAGTATTCCATCTAATTTACATATTTGGTGTGTACGTATGTAAATCAAAGGAACATACTGAAACAAAGAGCATCATTCTTTCTCAAAATGCTAACAGATACATTAAGGAACATTAGAAAGTGACTGAATAGATATAGAGTGAGAGATAGGGGGATAGAAATACAATAAGAGAGAGAGAGAGAGAGAGAGAGAGAGAGAGAGAGAGAGAGAGAGAGAGAGAGAGAGAGATTCCTACCTTATTCAGTTAAATATCAATGATGGCTAATTTTTTTTAAAGCATCACTCAATTCCAGAACAAATGATATTTTAGCATGGAAAATATATAGGAAAAAACTCAATCGCAATAAACGTTGATAATAATGAATAATAGATAGATATGGATACAGGATAACGCACTCAATATATCACAGATTATGAATTTGTTTCAATATTCATGACTTTTAAATGTGTTACTGACAAAAATTTAAAAATTTCCTTTGTTAATCGTCATATTTCAGTTTTAATAGCATCTTCTTTGACCTGACGTGCTTAAGTTTTAAATAGCATTTGCTTTTTTTTTTGTTAAGCTTAAATTTGAAATATCATTTTCGTTTGTCTTCGGTTGTCATACTAATAAGTTACTAGTTATCAAGATCCAACGCCACTCAAGGATAAAGTTTGATGAGATTGTCCATCTGATGATTAAGATGATGAGAGGACTGAAAACAATGGGTGAAATGGGGAGAATTTAATAACTTGACAATTATTTGTAAACATTACACATGCAAATGATCATATTGTAGTCAGATGAAAAGCAATCCTGCAGTATTGTTTTCCACAATTCTTGGAAAGAAAATCTGTGCATAGACTGTCATTTTTTTGTCAGTTTTAGGTTTGAAATCTCATTTTTTTGGTCTGTTGAGCTTAAGTTTGTAAATCACATTTCTTTGGTCTGTCATGCTTTAGTTTAAAATAGAATTTTCTTTTATCTGTCATGCTTAAATTGGAAATAGCATTTTCTTTTAGGTGTAAATAATAAGTGTGTTCGTTCTCAGATCGCTTTGTCATGTTTCAGTTTGAACGTAGATTTTCATTCTTACAAACACAATTCGAATGTAGGCATCTTATTTAAATCCTGTTTTGATTTTTTAGCTAAACAAGGGATTTCTTTCGAAAGTCAAGTGCCGATATTATGTCTCCAAAGTTGTGAGACAAATGTCTTCCGGTCAGCTGAGGTGTTTCTTTCTCCGGGCTATTAAAAATGGAGACCACTGGGTTGTATTAGTTGATGGCGGCAAGACCAAGTTAGAATCATTTCCTCTGTTAAGATCTTCAATTTCCTCATCTTCAATTGTGAATTGTAAGTATCGCTGACACTAAAACAATGGCTCCCACAATCGAAAGAAGCATGAAAGAAAAGATTACATAAACCTTCTAGAATTCGCGCTGCACAACATAAAAAATAAAGAAATACATTGTTATTTTATGATGCTAAACCAAAAGGATTAAAACAATATACATTAACAAGAAATTAATTATTACGTTCAGCATGTGAATAAATTAAATAAAATTATATAAATTACATTGAAACTTAAAATTGATTTTTAGCAGTTTGACGTTTTTGCATAATTTAAATGTTGAGTTTATTAATAAACAGCCGATTGTGACAATTTCTTGTTGATATACAATCTGATGCTCGTTGAGTAAGCACCATGTAAAAGCCTGATCCAATAGGTTTTCAGATTTCAATGTTTCTATTATAATCTTTATATTGTCAGGTAGTCTCATGGTTGACTTGTGTTCTTGTGCTTAATTCATTGGAAAATTGAGACTATATTACTTTGATGTATCCCAGTGTAAAATAAATCATTTAGAGATTATTTTTTTTGTAATTCTTTTTCACTCAGACAAGGCAGATTGCCACCTGGAACGTAAGGGGCTACTATTTGGGATCGTATTTAATATGGAACTATGGGGAGTGAAGCAGCGAAATCTGTTCACATTACATTTCAGCTTATGCAAGTTAGTACAGTCAGGGAAGCAGGAGATTGAGGGCATTGCAAAATCTAGCAGTAAGAGGGAAAGAACTGTTAGATTAAAGGCTTTCCAGCATCTAGGAACTTCATGCTGCATGTTGGTTTAGTAGGGAATAAGTATGCCAAGGGGACACAAGTGCTATGAGGTTAGCAGAGCACATTTCTTTAAAGTACTTGTGAAGCACATAGATACAACATTGCAGCAATTGGATGAAGGTTGCCCGATGGCATCTATTAATTTGAGATTCTATTTTGGAACCTGTCTAAAAGTGAAAGACTAGTAGTAGATGTACCAGCCCAGATGTGACAACAATAAGGCATGGATTGTGGCTTTCTGATGATATAGGATGTTCTCTGGTGTGAATCATTTGGTAGAGGGAAACCGCCTTCTGTGCAGCAGCTTTGTCAATGTCCTCAAAGTATTTGTTCCAATTTATGTTCCCTGTGAATATTTTAGATCGAGGAGTTTGAAAAATGAGCTCTCATGTCAGGTGTTATTTTACTAAAAATAAACTTTAAAAAAATGTTATGCTTACAAACATTTCTGGAAAAAAAGTTTCCACCACGTAAAAATAATTCATACCATTTTTCTATTTTTGAATTAATTGATTAATTTGGAGAAACTAAATCAATTTGCTAAAAATTACTTAAAATCTACTGAAAGTTGGACAGATGTATTAATGGAAGCTCAAATAGAATATGGTGAGGAGGTGGGGGTGAAACAGGTGCCCAGATGTTCTTGCTTTACATTGGTTGGTGTGTACTCTTTGTATTGTGCGTGTCTAATTAATAAAAGTTTTTACTCTCCCCCATGACTTGAGATGTCTACTCCCTCGACTATCTCTTTACGTCTATGCCATTGTGAATGAAATAAAAATAGTTTTTGTTGCAGGATGTCCTTTGGATTATATGTAACACGAAGGGATTTAGTGGATAAAGAAGAAGAAGAAGAAGAAGAAGAAGAAGAAGAAGAAGAAGAAGAAGAAGAAGAAGTCGACGACGACGACGACGGATACAGAGGAAAAAAAAGACAAGTAAAAAAGGAAAATAACAAGATACAAACGAAGCCAGAGACTAAAGGAGGTGAAAGAAACGATGACAAGAAAGAATCAAAGAATATAAAGAAAAAGAAGAAATGAAAGAAAAAGATGAAGAAATTAAATAGAAAATAAGTTTTTAAAATAGACAGAGAAAGAGAAATAAGCAGAGATGATATTTTTATCTATATCGTCTGCTTCTAAGGATATCTAAAATATCAAAACATAATAAATAGCACAAATTGTAACTGTAGTGACAAAAGTAATTGAACTTTAGACAGTGATTCACCAAGCTGCAGTTGAAAAAGATTACATCAATAACAGAAAAGAGTATGGGTAAGAGGAGTAGGCACATTACACTGTTCGTTCTTTATCACGGCTTTCATGATCTATGTTAGTCTATAAATTTGATTGTGTATGAAATGACAAATTTGGAATAAGGATTCTATCCATAAGGTTTAGTAGCATTGTATCTTGATTTTAATCTTCAGCATGTGACATAAAGTGGTGCAAAACTGTTTTGTTCAAGGAATTAATTTTGATTATCATTGGACGAGTATTTTTCTAGTTATATATATATATATATATATATATATATATATATATATATATATATATATATATATATATATATATATATAATGAAAATTACAATTGAATTTACCAAAATGATCCAAGATGGTAAAATTAAAGTAAATTATAAATATTAAAGAATTAATATTTACTTGTACAAATGGAAATTCTTTTAACTTTCTTGAAGTTTTACATTTGGATTTTACCGTCACTGGATTTTTTTTATCTTCCACCAGACTATCCATTAATGTGTATTCACCTTTTTCTTTACCATATTCCCTCTGCTTAACTTATTTTGTTTTCAAGTAAGATCTTTGACTTATTTGTTATTTCATCAAATACTTCTGCATGCAAAATCCGATCCCGCATTTTGCTAATTCCTACCCTCTGATGAGAAGAAGAGTATTTCTTCGAAACTCCGCGGATTAAGGACTATCCATTTATCTAGTGTTTCCTTTTCAGATTAAATATATTTTTAACTCATGTCAAAGTGTTTTTTAACATATTTTATTAACTGTTTGCTCATATATATATATATATATATATATATATATATATATATATATATATATATATATATATATAGGTATAACTAGACGAATAGTATGGTAATAATTATGTCAGTCCCTTTAAAAACTTTGTTTTTATTGTTGATCACTCTCAGTCGAAATTAAAGTTGGTCAGTTAAGCTCACGTGTGCAGATCATGATGTTATAATCATAAGATCACTCTCGCCGTCTTCACATTTATATAAATATTAATTTCAACTGTATTTTTAGCAATTCACTTTGGCCATGTGGTTTGTTTTTTGCTAATGGAGTCAGAAATGGCTTCATGGCCTGGTTTGAATCTCCCAACCGTCTTTAATCGAAACTCGCTGAAGAACCTATGATGTATCTGTAGTTATTAAAAATAATTATAGTAATAATCATATATATATATATATATATATATATATATATATATATATATATATACATATATATATATATATATATATATATATATATATATATATATATATATATATGTATGTGTGTGTGTGTGTGTGCGTGCGTGTGTGTGTGTGTGTGTGTGTGTGTGTGTGTGCGTATGTGTATGCGTGTATATCTGCGGGAGATAAAATCTTTCAAAGGTAAAAAGTAAACTCCCTTCGCATACTAAGATTTGACCAATTTCTGAAATCTCAATTTAAAATACATTTGCATCTATCAAGTATTTCTATTCAATTGATGATATAAAAAATCTTATTTTTCCCATTTTCCTCATGATGTCGGCTTTATAAGAGCTTCAGTTGAGATATGTCATGACGTGTAATCAGATGAGTTCTCATATTGAGTGTTATATTGATTGATGTAGCTTCCGGCCTTTTTAAGGTGTGTCTTGTCGAACTCTTGGAATTTGCTCCGAATTTCGACCAGAACCCTTTATTTTACCTATGGGGGTAGCAATCCGTCGGAGGGATAGTCCAAGTAATTTGCAATTGTATTTTGAGTGTTGCCCACACTGAAGATTGAACCGTCAACCTCCCGAAGTGAACTTTTACAGCTGAATTTTTATCAAGTACTCTAGCCACGGGTCTTTGCAGACAATTCTAGTATGAATTTTAGAAACCTTAAACTTTTATTTTCTAAGATATACAACTTTATTACTTATCATTATATAGCACTATCTACTACTATTACTACTACTACTACTACTACACGCGCTCGCACACACATACACACACATACACACACACACCCACACATATATATATATATATTTATATATATATATATATAAAATACAAATAATACGAGTAATTAATCCTCATTAAAACAATTCAGAAACGTAATACAAACAATGCGATCCTTGCTAAAATTAAGCTGTGCTGTTAGCAAAAAAAAAAAAAACGGATATTCCTCTATAAATTTTATGCATGCGAAAAATTATTTTAAAATGCATATATATTTTTAATTCTTCTATCATAATGTAAACATAACTGCATCGGAGTTCAAGATGATTATGGAAAAATAAATTTCTACAATGGTTAGATAAGAAAAAAAATCCGTTTTTATGATTACCGTCAAAAATGATTCCATCACAAGTTTTAAAATTCGCTTGTAAAAAAGTTTGAAACATCTTTTAATATTTACTTTTTCTATAACCTCTGCATTATGCGGACGGCCGCCATGTCTTTTTTCACTAGACTGTCGCTAAGTGGCGCTTTTTGGTCAAAGAACAGAGGACGATTACTCGTACTTTTTGGGAATTTCATTTTAAATTATTAATTTGTTGTTGACCCTTCAATGTTGCTTTAATTGGAAAAATGTTTCATTTTAATTAATTATTTGTTCGAAATAAAATTATTTATTTTATAAATCCAATGTTGCTTTCATTACAAAATTGTTTTATTAAAATTATATTTTCTCACAGACTTTTAAATAAATTTATTTACAATGTATTTGTATACAATAAATGTTTTGGTTTTCAAATATTTTTCTGTTCAGAAAAATTCTTGTTTGCCGTGTTATTTGACCCCCCCCCCAAAAAAAAAGGAGTAATCACCCCCGCTTACAATGGCGGCCGTCCGAATACTAAAAGTACCCTTTTTTTCATATGATTTTTTGTTACATTTTCTTTTCTCCCATGGAATTTTATTTTCATCTTTTTTTTTCTTTTCTTTATCTTTTCATACATTTTTCTTTCTACTTTTCTTTTTTCTCTTTTTATGGCTCTCATTTACCTGTGTGTGCGTTTTTTTTTTTTTTTAGTTTTCTTCCTTTTTTATCATTCTTTCATTTTCTCTTTCAGGTTTTTTTCTTTTTGCTTTTCATTTCTCCCTTGCAACATCTGTCCTCACTTCTTTTTTTATGTTTCTGTCACCCCTCTCTCTCTCTCTTTGACACTTTTGGTCGTCCTTTCTATAATTCAGCACTTCCATCCTTATCTCTGTTTATATTATTTTTTCAACCGCCTTTTTTCTCTGTCTGTTTTATTATCTTCTTCCAGTGATTTTTTTTGTACAATTCCTCCATCTTATTTCTCTTTTCCCGTTTCTTTCTTTTATTAGTTTTTAATCTATAATATTATTTCTTTCTTCATCTTTTTTTTTTGTTTCTTATTTTTTCTCCATTCTTTCTTTGTAATTTTTTTATTTACTTTCTTTTTTATTTCCTTACTTATATTTTCTCGATTTTTTCTTTTAATTTCTTTCTTTCTGCCATACTTCAATTGTTCTTTTTCTCCTTTCTTTATTTTATCAATTTTACCTTTCGATTTTTTTAATTGCTTCCTTTTGTCTTTCCATTTTACACTGTTTTTCTTCTCTTTTTCTCTTTGTAGATTTTCTGTTTCTTGTATTCCTAATTGTTAACTTTCGCCACATATCCCCCCTCTCTCTCTATTTCTCTCTCTCTCTTTCTCTCTCTCTCTTTCTCACTGTCTCAAACAGTTTATATTCCCTTTCTTTGTTTCTTTGTTTCTATATTTCTGTTGCTCTTTCTTATTGTGCATTTTTCTCTATACTTTCTATCACTTCTTTTTCTTTTCAATTTTTCCTCTTCTCTTCTATGTCTCGTTATCTCTTTCTCTCAAAATTTATCATATTATTCTTTTACGCATTATTTTCATCTCTTTTTTCCTTTTTTTTTTAAGTCATTCTTTCTCCTTTTGTATTTCACTTCTCTCTTTCTTTTAGTTTTTTGTCTTTTATTTTCCTCCATTCTTCGTATTGCTTTTGTCTTTCTACTTCTATTTTGTCTTTCGATTTTTTCTTTTATTTCGTTCTTTTTCTTTTATTTCGTTCTTTTTCTTTTATTTCGTTCTTTTTCTTTTATTTCGTTCTTTTTCTTTTAAACATCAGTTTTTATTTTTCTCTCTCACGCATTTTAAAAAGGTTTTATACTCTTTTCTCCCGTTTTCTTTCTTTATTCTCGTTCATAATTTCTTTTGTTTCATACTTTTTGCTTCTTTCTTTCCTTTTTTTCATTTCTATTTACTTCTTTATTATTTTCATTCTTTCTTTCTATCTGTTTTTTGCCCTTTTCTTTCCTACCTTCTTTTTTATTCTGTTTTACTTTGTTATTCTTTCCACCCTTTTCATGCTCCCTGTCTTTTAAACTATTTTATGCTTCTTCTTTCTTTGTTTCGTTCATTTATTGACTTCACTCTTTCTTTCTTCTATTCCCTCTTTCTTTCCGTCTTTTTAACTTTTTTGCCGTTTCTTTCCCCCCATCCTTTCCTTCTTTAATCTCTTTATCCTTCCTGTCTTTCTTTTATTTCCCCTTTTATTTCGAGCTTTTTTTTTCTTTTGTTTTTTTCTTTTTGTAGTTTCTTTTTATTTCATGAATTCTTCTCTTTTTCTTCCTTTTCTTCTTTCCTCATCTTTTTTTATTATTTAAAATTCATTTTGCCTTCAGTTTTATTTTATTCAAATCTCTTTTATCTACTTGTAATACTTCTTATAAAATCCCATATTTTTCAGTTCTCACACAAAAAGAGAGTTTTAAAAAGCAAATAAATGTTGTCGCTGCACATTCTTTTAAATGTGGATAAAATTCATGTCTGTTTCGATTAAGGATGGAACAAATTACTTTTGTCTAAAAAATACCAAGAAGTCGTAAAAATATTAGGAAAAAATATTTTTTTCTGAAAAAATGGATTTTATTTATGTAAATGGAAAATGTTGAAAAGGTTAGAAAAATAAAATTTAACCATCAATTTTTGTACGTGCATTAAGATATTTTCTTATGTAAATGCGAACATATATATATATATATATATATATATATATATATATATATATATATATATATATATATATATATATATATATATATATATATATATATAGCTTTAACATATTTTAGTGTTTGATTTGTATTCGTAAAAAATCGATACTTAAAAAAATGTTTGACTTTATAAAAGAGTGGAAAATGATAATATATTGATATATTTCTCTCACCCTCTCTAACACACACACACACACACACACACACACACACACACACACACACGCACACACACGCACGCACACTCATATATATGTGTGTGTGTGTGTGTATGAAACGCCGAATATTCAGTGTAGCTTAATCGCCATATATATATATATATATATATATATATATATATATATATATATATATATATATATATATATATATATATATATAGAAGAAATTCATGTCGGTGTTAGATCTCTAGTTTCAAATGTTTACAACTCGGCATAAACTCATATTAATTCCGTGCGACAGAAACCATCGCAGTTTCATTCTTACTGAACATATAGTCACTGAAACCGACCAATCTTATCCCATAAAAAGCGTTGTATCAGTAGCAGCTGACAAAACAGTATAAAAATGTTCATTTCCCAACTACAGCCTCACAAACGAGGCTCAACACCAGGGTTACTCTCAGACAAATTGAGCAGTATCGTTTTATCATGCCATGATGCTAATAATCAGGAGTCGCAGTTTCGTCTCCTTTTTCTACAACACCATAACATTAACTGCCATTGGACTTGTTTATTAACAAAAAAAAAAAAAAAAAAAAAAACAGTACTTAAAACTGATCAGTTTATTTTTCGGACAAAGTTCTAGAGCAGCTATGTGAAAAACACTAGATCCCACCAAAAAGACTAAATGACCTTTCAAATAGAATAACCATCACTAATATCTGACGGTCTCATCTTTCCATGTCGACTCGCTGAACCATGAACTTTTTTTAAGCAGTCACAAATTTCTTTCTTTGAAATAAATTCCACCTTTATATTTTACTGCACAGGTGTGTTTTCCCTTATTTGTCATTGCCATTTTTTCTGTCTCCGCTTATACTTGTAAGACGAATCCCCAACATCAGCCCCTGCATCACAGTCTCTTGGCGAAAGATTTGTCGACTACTGTAGGAGCATAATTTCATAGTACAATTTCTTAAACTTCCATAACGTTATATGTGAGAAATATTTTTACTACAATTTTTGGTGCATATCTCTTCAAATTACTGTCGATATTTCCTTGCAGTCTGCGTTTCATTGAGATTCAGTTTGGTTACCTACTGCTCCTAGAAAATTTTTCGTTAGTAACTTTTTAGTTATTTCAAATTTACTGGTTATTGTGGTCAGTAGTTTTCTCTTTGCTTATTAATTTCAACCTGAAAGTAATGGTAATTAATCATCCTTTAGATCAGGGGTTCTCAACCGGGGTTCACATGGACCTTAGGGGTTCATGGAATATTTCTGGGGGTCCACAGGCAAAACATAACAAAATACACACAATCTTCTTTCCTGTTACATTCTTAGAATATATATATAACAAAACGTCTCTTAGAATTCTTTATTTAAACTCAAACTTAATAAAACATTATGCATTATTTTTTGCTAATGATTGTTAGGCATATATATATCAGTTCTTGGTCTACTTCCGAAAAAAGATGAACGATCGTAATAGAAGTCAACAGATTTGAACTAACAAATACTAGTTGTTACCATGGAAACGTGATGTAGCCGAGGGGTTGTGTGAAAAAGTATGTTAATTTCTGTAGATTCAGGATATTCGTTCTTACTATACTAGCAGGGTGCGCGGCGTTGCCGATTATAAGTACGCTTTAATATAATATTTTAATTTATGTAGTAGTGATTTCAAAAGAAAAAAAAACACACGTATAAGTGTCGTCAGCTAGAATCGAAACCAAAACATTTCGCAGAGCAGCCTTAGTCGTTACTATTTGAGCTAGCGTCAAACTGACACGAAATGATAAAAAATGAACCAACTTTACCATATAAACATATATTGCTCATGCATGCAAGAGGATTTTGTAGACTTAAGCCTGCCAAGTTCCAATTTTTGTCAATTTTGACCCCTTAGATGCTATTTTTACCGACCTATATATATATATATATATATATATATATATATATATATATATATATATATATATATATATATATATAAAATGAGCCATAAAATATGCAATCATTTGACCCGTCTCGTGTCCTTCTGTGACCTTGCGTCTCGAAGAAGATGCAGTTTGAAAAAATGAAAGCACACAGACACACAGAAATAATGAGTTATATATATATATATATATATATATATATATATATATATATATATATATATTATATGCGCTTCAATGTTCGTTTTTTATTGTACATTTTATTTCTTTTTATAACTGAAATTTTTATTTAAATATTTTTTATTTTTCATTTTATTTTTTTTTTCAAACTTTTATTTTATTTTTGTTATTATTCCAAACCAGAATCATTTTTGCTAATTAAATACTGATGGTCGTTAAAATAATACATATAAAAATTACTTTATTACCAATACATTTATAAATAATTAAAAATAATAGAATAAAATAATTAAATAATTAAAATAATACATATAAAAATTACTTTATTACCAATACATTTATAAATAATTAAAAATAATAGAATAAAATAATTAAATAATTAAAATAATACATATAAAAATTACTTTATTACCAATACATTTATAAATAATTAAAAATAATAGAATAAAATAATTAAATAATTAAAATAATACATATAAAAATTACTTTATTACCAATACATTTATAAATAATTAAAAATAATAGAATAAAATAATTAAATAATTAAAATAATACATATAAAAATTACTTTATTACCAATACATTTATAAATAATTAAAAATAATAGAATAAAATAATTAAATAATTAAAATAATAGAATAAAATAATTAAATAATTAAAAATAATAGAATAAAATAATTAAATAATTAAAAATAATAGAATAAAATAATTAAATAACTAAAATAATACATATAAAAATTACTCATTTATTCCTATGCATTTCTATTAAAATTAGCATTTTTCTTTCTAATGTTTGTGAATAGACACGATGATTTACAATACCCTTCACCTAAAGTATAAAACAACACAAACAATACTCGGCTTTACAGAATACACTTCCTTCTACATTACTGCTGTGATGATCTTTCTTAGTTATTAAATGATACAAATGTTTAAATGTTCATTATCATTTAGATAAACTAATAATTTCAGAATACTACTACTAATATTCAGAGGTAGTAAAACTACTTATATGGGGATTTAGAGATAGGAGCAAGAGTTTCTTGGGGTTTTCATCTTTGCCAAGCAAATTGCTATATTTATAAAGGAACAATCGTACCTAGGTGTCAAGAGTGTGTGTATAGAATCGATAACAGATCGCATTCAACAGAATCCAATAGAGTTTGGTCAGATAAACAAAACGAAACATTCGTCATGTGCTATTGATTGTGTGCGTACGTCAACTAAAATACACTTTCTAGTTTCACTTTTTAGATTTTCATTTTTCTCTTTCTTATCCTCCTTCTCTATCCTCTCATCCTCTTCATCTCACCTTTTATCTGTCTTGCTCTCTCTCTCTCTCTTTATCTTTCTATTTCTGTCCTCTTGCCTTGCTCTGTACGCCCCTCCAGTACTGTGCCCCTTCATCCCCAATAAACCCTTACTGCAGTTAATACCTAACCCTCCACCTTTTACTGTTGCAAGTTGTGACATTTTCCATTGGATCAAGTGTCATAAAAGTGAGCAGTTTTACTTCACTCCGTCATTTTAATTCGACGACAAGAAAATTGCATTCATCGTGAACAAATAAAAAACACAACAAACTATTTCCCTCCATTTTCTGCTGCGTCTTCCAAACATAAAATTGCAAATAAAAATATCACTCAATTATTTCAGTCGTTGACGTCGAATTTATGCTGACTGGGGAAAACGTTATATCCGAACAATCTTTAAAATATATATACCTCTATTTAGTTCTGCAGATTTGCAACATCTACCTTTGTTAACCATTATTGTCTACTAGCAGACTTAGTAGGGAATATCAGGTGCTATCATATTAAACGAAATGTATTTGCATGAAAAAGTTTTTCCCAAAATATGTTATATGGATTCCACTATCAAGTCACTCTCAAAGCAAGTAAAGAAATAACAACAACAACAACAATAATAATAATAATAATAATAATAATAATAATAATAATAATAATAATAATAATAATAATAATTCTGATTTCGTTTACCAACGTCTCCCTGGAAAGAGATGGGATTCATTCTCAGACGACTTCCCTAACTCCCGGCTCCAAACCAGGAGCTTCAAAGATCAAGGGCTTTCCTAAGGATATTAGAGGTACCTACAATAAGGGGTGTGAAGGCTGCCAAAAACAGTAGAGATTTGCAGTTTTTTTTATAAGTATATACATTATATTTTATAATAATAATAATAATAATAATAATAATAATAATAATAATAATAATAAATGAAAAAAAAACTGACCTTCACTTTCGTTTGGTATTGCTATCTGATACATCTCCAAATTGAAATCTTTTATAAACTATCTATCTATACATTATACATAATGCTTCAAGCAAACTATATCAACCTTTTGCTATCTATGCAAATTTTCTATAGAGCTAAGGGAAACCGGCGATAAAAAGGAAATTCATTTATTTTTCTATTCAAAATAAGTTTTGCAGAAAAAAAAGAAAAGAAAAAATGATTCTACTTCTGTGACTCCTATCTAGAAGTGTATCGAATTAATATTAAAGTTTATGTTAGTTTAGTTCAGTATTCAGTTAGCGTTACAAAATGCAGAATAAACGCTACTCTAAAGTGCATTGTGGAATGGAGGGTAACTTTTTATGTGAGTTTATGTAGTTAGAAATATAAAGGAAATTATGGAAATGATCTTTTTATGCAAATACTTAACGGCATGAATGGATTCAATCTCGAATTAGTAAAAAATAATTTTTTTCAATAACCTGAATTTCCTCCGTTTTGTTTGAGTGGTGGTGATATTTCAGATTGGTGGGCATTTTTTTAACAATTATCTTTAATTATTGGACTCAAAATCCAATGTCTTCTTTATAATATAATACTTATTATGATTTGATTTATTTATTTTAATATCTAAATGCTTTATTCTACAAACATTATTCTGTTTTAGGTTTATCCAAAACGCTGTTCCATGCTTTTCCAGCATCCAAAAAGTATCCTCCTGCTACCAAATTACTGTGGACGTAAATGTTGATGACATTAACTTCCTATTACAATTTTTATTTCTATTAATGCCATTGTATGGATTTTCTGTCTGCTACCAAATTGATTTTGATAAGAGACAAACAAACCTCCTAATTTATATATAGATATTATATATTTGAGTGAATAAACAATACTAATAATCTAGCAATACACTTGATGTTCGTACGTACGTTATCGCCTTTCAACCACATTAAAAAGAAAAACTAGCAAAGATAGTTATTAATCTAATGTTGCTAAACTAACAAAAATCAAATTTACTCATTTTAAAACGAATTGTTCCAAAATACACTTATGTATTTCCATCGAATAAAACAGTACAATTTCAAATAAATACATTTCACAAAGTGACATAAGTTTTATTGATTTGAAAAAAAAATGCTTACCTAACAATTATATTTTTAAGGTGATAGACATATTCGTTTTATTTATTTAAATAATACTTAGCTGAAGCAACAATTATTTTAATGGAAAAAGAAGGGATCATTTTCTTAATAGATTTAAAGTAAATCATTCAGATGTGGAATTTCAGGGTCCAACAAGTTATTGTTTCTTTTTATTTTCTCGTCTAAATATTATAATTACTATACGAAGGTCGTTCCAAAGCTAAAGCTTCCTATAAGTTGTCTCAGAAACTAAAATGTTAAAGAACTACAAAGACGTGGGTGATGCCATGAAAATGAGCAACCTTTTGTGCTCCGTATTTATTTTTTTGACATATCTCCACCATACTCACTGCATTTTTTTGCCATAAATTCATGCCTCAGTCGTAAAACTGTGGAGTGTGCTTTGCCACTCACATTTCAATCGCAACTCTGAAATCAACGAACCTATCTCCTAACTGTGCTGGCATTAACTGCATCGACTTTATAAATGTCAAGATGCACCGCTGAATGTTCATCGGTTCAATTTTTTCTGCATGGAGGAATCTAATGACACATCCTTGCTTATAACGCACAGCCATTCCAGGGGTTGCTTTCTTAGAGTCTCACTTTGTCAATATCTCCAACATATAGATGAAACTTTTAGGTAATGAATGCATAAGTTCAGTCATCATAACAATGCAATTTGCAATTTCCTCTGATTCATTTAGGCGGAATTTAAAAAAAGAACTACTAGAGGCATTACTTTTGGAACATCCTTCGTAATTTCCAGGGGCATAAAAGAACATTATCGTTTTACTTTTTACCCCACCCTCTACTCTATAATAAAGACCATTGTATAATGGTAAATATAGGAGAATGTATATATATATATATATATATATATATATATATATATATATATATATAATAATGATAATAAGTATATAAGAAAATAAATTTGAATTTTTTTGTGTTAAAACATTCTATTCTTCATCACCAATTATTCGTCATCACCAGACAGCAGTTTCATCTACAAAAAATGCTAATTACTTTTTTAATTGAATAATAATAATGATGATGATGATGATGATGATGATAATAATAATAATAATAATAATAATAATAATAATAATAATAAAAAAAAAAAAATGCTAACCAAAGCGTTTCAGTGTTGATTGCAAAATAAATATTTAAAAAAAAAAAAACCCCACTAACTTAAAAATTGCTCAATTCTATTTTATCCTATCATATCAAATATGTAAAATAATCATATGCAATAATATGTATATGCGTATGCATGGATATTAGGGTTTATTGGTTGATCGATTATATTGATTAACAACTTTATTGAGTATTTTTAATGATTTTATAAATGACGTAACATATAAAAAAAGTAAAGAGAATGTTTAAAAATATATACGTCTTTTTAATCTGCATTTATCTCTCTTAATTAAAAGTAGATTATAGTTAAGCACCCTATTTTCTAAATATAATTTTGGTAACTCTTAATTCCTTTCATTGCGTTATGCGAAATTAGCATAAGGATTTTCCGAGGTATTTAATTACGAATCTATTCTTGCGATTTTTGCTTTATTTTTGATGATAATTGAACTATTTTGGATATTATTGTTGATTCGTTTTTCTAGATACTAATGTAAATTCTGTTCTAAAAATGTTCTAAAGTTTTTAATATCATATTGAATGATTGAAATAAGCATTTCCTTTAAACAGCTGTGCAACTATAACACATCTGTGTACACTCTGTATTTGGAACAGTATATGAAAGCGATTAAAGTCTTCAAAAATACACACGCACACACGCATATATATATATATATATATATATATATATATATATATATATATATATATATATATATATATATATATATATATATATGTAAAATGAATGTTTGTTCGTAACCGATAGTCTAAATAACCGATAATCGAAATAACTTCTGGACCGATTACTTTGACATTTTGATATAGTATTTTCATCGTACCCATGCGTGTTTTATATATAATTTGTTGGCACTTATGCATGACAACAACATAAGGCGACTGATACGAATTATCAACCCGTTTTTTAAATGAGAAACGCCCTCTATTGGCCATTCTGTGAACCTCAAATATAAGCAAGTTTCTCCGAGAATGCAAAAATATATAAAAACAAAATAAATAACACAAAAACATGAAAAGCAAAACATTTATTGTATAAAAAATATAATTTTAATGTTTTAATATTATTTCTTTTCAATGAGTGATTTATAACTGAAAATAAAATAATTTAACATATAAATCACATTTATAGATTGTTAGAATTATTTGGGTTTTTTTCAGTAAGATTGTATAAAATGTAGCAATATGTAATTTTTAAATCGACAATGGTGTGATCCAAATGAAAATATATGCTAAAAACATGAAACATTTTGTTTTTTGAATTATTTGGATTTTTTCACAATAAGATTGTATAAAAATATATCTAAATATAACTTTGTTTGTCAATCTAGCAAAATATGCTTTTAAAACCATGAAACATTTATAGAGGTTTAAGAATAATTTGTCTTTTTTATGCAGAAAGATTGTATACCAATGTATCAGAATATGATTTGAAAATATAAAATGTATTACAATTTTATTTAATTTTTTTAATGATATTGTACATTTATTTATTTATTTTCAATGCGTGCTTTTCCATTTTTTCGAAGAAAGATTTACACGAACTTTTAGAAAAATACGAGTTATTGACCCTTGTCCTTTAGCTGACAAACGCCCTCTATCGGCCTTTCTTGAAACTAAAATGCACACATTCGCCTCATGTTGTTGTCCTACAGAGGTGCCATCTTTTTAATTATAACCCAATACTTAATTTTTATTTGATAAATGAAGTGGTTTTCTTTTGCCATCTTTTATACAGGAAAATACACCGCTGGTGATTCACCAGTCAGATGACATCACTAAAAGGAACTTTCGGTCAACATCCGTATCTCGTTTAATATAAGCAGAATTTGTTTACAGTATGGTTATATTAGAAATTTTTCTCAAATTTTACATGGGTAATATTTAATCACGTGATTATTGAAAATGTAATCATGTGATTAAAATTTAATTCAAATTAACCACGTGTGGTCTCTTTCCTGTGAATTATTCATCGAAAATGGATATTAGGAGCAAGGTGACTATTGTGTATTATGTTTTTACTTTCAGGAAATTAAAGATTCAAATGGAATTTGACGTATATTTGTTCAGGGACTAATGAGATTTCTATTTCAGACACCTAAATTATTTTCGTTTAGAAATTTATATAAAAACTTAAATATTATTTTTACTAAAATTTAAAATTAATACACTAAGTTATTACAAGTTTCATAGTGAAACCACCACAAGCTTCTATATCTATTTGCGTTATATTAGAAACTGGGCGACCGCTAAAAATATTTAAATATTGAATTTTTGGCATAAAAAAATTAAAACTGCTGAAAATATTGAAAAAAAAAAAAAAAAAAAAAAAAAAACCGAAAAGAAGCTCTCCCATACGGGCAATAATTTGGTTTCGTGTTTTCCTTGAGTGTTTCCAATAGGGGGGGATTTATTAGAACTTTATATTAGAAACTGAGCACTCCTTAAAAATCTTTACATATTGAAATTTTTGGTTAAATTTGTTAGTTTGTAAACGCTAATAATCCGCTCTAAATTTGAATAAAACAAAACAAAAACCAAACAAAAAATAAAAAACCGAAATTAAAAAGAATGGTACTCTTGTGGAATTTGACCGGAATAATCAGGATTCTTCGTCAATTATGCTAGGTGATTTCATAAGGTGATTGCTAGGCTAGCAATCACCTTATGAAGCCAAATGTTGTTCAAATGTTGAAACACTAACTCGACATATTTTTTCTGTTTATTTTGTATATAAACATGTAATTTTTAAAATTATTTCTTGGATGACGGGGGAGTATTTTTCTGTTTGTTTTATAGCATCTGTTGACAAAATAATTTGTTAATTCTCTTGGTAAAAAACTTTTCTCTACTTGCACCTAAGAATTTACGATTTTCATAAAAAGCAATTATCTTTTCTTATAAAAATTCTGTTTACAAAAAGGTTTACTGCCAATTTTTTATACCCCCCCCCAAATGTAAGTTTTCTGAATAAAACTCTTACTTAACAATTTATGGTAAAACAAATTCATTTTTTCTTGGAAAAAAATCCAACTTCTGTTGATAAAAAATTGCAAAAAACATAATAAAATAAATAAACAAAATGCAATTTTTCTTGAGCAATATATATATATATATATATATATATATATATATATATATATATGTATATATATACATATATATATTTCTGTAAAAGTCTGAGGAAGCTACATGACGGCCAAAAAACGGTCGTGTAGCAGAAACAATAATGTAACTTAACAGAAAAATACGTTAATAAAAAATAAAACCTATATATATATATATATATATATATATATATATATATATATATATATATATAAATATATATATATATATGTATGTATATATATATATATATATGCATATATATATTAAGTAAATATGCAGTAGGTTTTTGTTATTTTTTATTTATTGTATTTCTATTTTTTCCGGTTTGTTTTTTTTATTAAAATTCGTTTGTATCTGTTACTTTGCTCGGCTTAATCTGGTGACTGCCGATCGGGCCCGAACTTGATGAAAAATCATTGCATCCTGGTCAAATTCTGAAAGAGTACCAAAAAGATATATACGGGTGTTCATGTTCCGTCTGCCTGCTTCCCACCGGGACTACAACTTGGATGTCTTCAAGTCCAACGTTAACAAATTCCTAATGAACCGCCCCCTTAAGTAAACACTTCATCAAGTCTCCACACTAACGTAATATATTTGCAATAACCCTTATCCCTGAGTGATTCCGGGTCTTGATAAGTGGTGATCACTGTGTGAAAAAAAAGGGTCGGCCGATAAGAAATCGGCTAGCCGAAAAGTTGATATTTATTAAAAAACAAAAAACAAAACATGACAACTACTTCTATGTTTTGTCAATTTCAACAATAAGCAATGTTATCTACCTAATTGTCATGGCACAATTATTTCAGTCTTCTATGATTCAACGAAAAAATGATTTCGACCATGTTTGTTTTGTTACGTAAGATGGGACGTTAACAACACAATGGAAAACTGACTAAAAAAGGACACCTAAAAATATTGTGTATCCACAAATATTGACATTAACATAAGAAACATACATTTAGCCATTTTTTGTGTTCTATTTTAAACAGCAACGCGTGGCCGGGTACAGCTGGTACACACACACAATCACACACAATCACACACACACACACACACTCACACACACACACCACATATATATATATATATATATATATATATATACGATAGTATGTCGTTTATTTTTATTGTTTTGTTCAGTGATAATTAGCTGTACTGCTGATACTATTTGCTTCCTGAGCATTTGATAGTTTCCTTCCTTACGCAATATTGCCCCATTTTTTAGGGACGTGTATGTATATATTATATATATATATATTATATATATATATATATATATATATATAAATATATATATATATATATATATATATATATATATATATATATTGCAGCTTCTGCTTTTCCATGCCAATAACTTATTTCTTTTATTTTATGATCGATCATTTTTTTAAAAGAAACAGAAACGGAAAAAGAGAATTTATTTCTTGTTGTTTTACTTTAAAAAGAAAAAAGTAATCGCTTTTATTTATTTATTTTTTTTTGTCGGGAAGTCATAAATAAAATATTATGACTTTGCCGTGTCGCACTTTTAACGCGATGATCGAAACCTGTTTTCTTTTATTATTTAACACTTATCCATTACTCCTTCGGCACCCAAGCCACACACCAATCCTGACCCAACCGCCCTCTGCATACTGGGTAGTAAAGGTGAAAGAAAGGTTAATGCTTGGGTGCTGCTCTTTCTAGCTCTTCTCCTATTGAAAGTGAAATCGATGCTAACCAATTGCGATTCTTGCAAAGTACTCTAAATCTTTTTCGTTTTAATTTAAATGAAAATTTGATTTTAATCTTTTATTTAAAAGAAAGTCAAATAATGATGTTTTACCGTGAACCAACCACAATAAATCATTGCCATATTAATAAGATGTGTTAAAGAAAAGCAAAAAATGAAACAAATAATAAGACAATTTTTAATATCTTTAAATATATACGACATGATTATATTGATAAACAGTTCTCATGAAATGACCAAAGTTAAGTAACGTCAGTACTAAAAATGTTGATCATTTGAGAACACTAGATGCCGTATGTGGTCTGGATAGTGGTGTGACCACCAGTTTATTCTTACCAAACATACGCTGCATGAAAAAAAGCAGCACACCTACAATCCCGAAGGGTTAAAAGCTTTTTTTCTTTTTTTTTATTACATTTTCACCCCGAACAAGTTCACTTTAGTGTAGTGGGCTACTATCAGGGACATACGCTACTGGGGTACTATGTAGGGAGTTGAGCAGCAAGATGTCGGTTCATGTCACACTTGAACTTCTGCATGTCGGTATAGTTGGGGAAGCAGGGACCCGGAAGGTAATTCCAAAGTCGAACGATTCTGCGGAAGAAACTACTGAAGTAGAAACATTTCTTATATCTAGGGATCTCTACTGTGAAGATGTGGGATTTAACTGCCTGTCGGGTTTGTCGGGGGTATTTACATCGTGGGGGTACAAGTGCTTAAAGTTCGTCAGAGCATTCACCATTAAAATACTTGTAGAACAGGCAGAGGGATGCAACATTTCGTCGGTGGGTCAGAGGCAGGACCCATTAGGTTGGCGACTCTCTTTTGGATCTTGTCTAGGAGCGAGAGATTAGTAGCAGATGCACCAGCCCAAATATGACAACAATACTCCATACATGGGCGAATGATAGCCTTATAGAGGTACAGGATATTTTTGAGCGTTAGTAGCTTTCTAGCACAGTAGAGAGAGCCTACTTCTTCGTAGCGGTCCTGGCAATGCTCTTAATGTAATTGTTCCAACTCATGTTTCCTGTGAACGTTAGGCCGGGGAGTTTAAAAGAAGTACTTTCAGATAAAGTCATTGCTATTGGTGGTAGAGAAAGTTTCTTGTAATTATTGAAGGAAACAAGTTTATTCTTGGTAGCATTGAATGTCTCCATCCATTTTTGTCCCCATTCCACTGCAGATTGGAGGTCATTCTCGCGTGTTTCTGTCATTTCCTTAGATACGTGTTCATTTGTTTTCCTGTTGTGCGTGTTATAGAGCGTGGTGTCATCAGCATATATACCCATCTCAGAGACAATTTCGTCAGGGAAGTCAGTTATGAATATCAGGAATAATAAAGGTCCAAGGATAGACCCCTGAGGTACTCCTGCATTTATATCATATTGTTTAGATTTACGAGTATCGAGGACAAACTGGATTTTTCTGTTATCTAAAAAGGATTTAATTATGTTAAGTATTCGTCGAGTGATACCGTATAATCTGATTTTCCTGAGAAGGCCTTCATGCCACACCCTGTCAAAAGCCTTAGATATATCTAGAGCTACCGCTCTACCCTCCCCCGCTTTGTCCAGTGAATGGTATATACGTTCAAAGATTACAGTTAGGATATTTGCTGTGGAACGGGCTTGCCTAAATCCATATTGTTGGTCGGTCAGAAGCTTAGCATCTGTAAGGTGATGGACAAAAGCTTGGCTAATTATGGACTCAAATATTTTGGCGAAAAGTGGAAGGAGGCTAATGGGGCAATAATTTACTGGGTCAGTTCTTTCGCCAGAATTCTTGAAAACTGGTACCACAGAAGATGTTTTCCAGCAGTCCAGACAAAAAGATTCATTAAAACATTTGTTGTAGAGTTGGGAGAGAAATGGAGCTACTTTGGCGGAGCATTTTTTTAATAGCACAGCTGGGATGAGATCAGGTCCACATGCTTTTGAAGTGTCAAGGTTTTTTATGATAACTTGCACCTGAGAAGGGGTGATTTTCAGATCGTCTAGCGTGGCGTCTGTCTGCAAAGAAAAGTCAGGGAAGGGGTGGTTAGCATGGTCCAGTATGAAGTTGGAGGCAAACCAACTGGCAAGCATGTTAGCTTTCTCAGTTTCTAAGCAAACAACTTCGTGATTGTTGGATAGTGGAGGAATTGTTGATTGCCCATTATTTACTACACTGTTGTAGATTTTCCAGAAATCACGGCTTCCTAATTTTTGTGCTTCGATGCATTTTAAATTCTCTCTTAGCTGTCGCTATGTCTATCTTACAGTTACTTCTAGCTTCTATATACTTCTGTCTGTTTGAATTGGACATATGTCGGTTAAATCTGTGGTAAGCATGCTGACTTTGTGCAATGACAGTTGCACAAGTAGAAGTAAACCATTGGGGAGAGTGGGGCTTCCTATAAAATTTCCACGTGAGAACATGTGCTTAAATTGATGTTTTGAACCATTCAGTGGTCTCATTTGCGTACTGTTCAGCAGGGGAAGAAAAGATATTTCCCCATGGGGCATCTCTAATGAGATCCCTGATAGCTTCCTATTCAGCCTTTTCATTCAAATTTATTTAAAATACTAGCAGTAGTATTCGATGCTGTCTGGAGTTTAATAAGGAGCCCTATACCTTTTATGTTCATAACACCATATTACTTTCTTTTTGTTACTGTCCCCGCTAGTTTCACCGCTAGTATACTCGATGAAAACTAGAATTTTAGAAAACTTGCTTAATTAGCGGCTAATAGTCAAATATACATATTTAAAACTTTAGAGTGGTTCTATCCCTATATTTATCTCATAAAGAATCATATAGAAATTCCATTGTCTTCTTACGAAAATTCTACACATGATTTCAATTTCATCAAAATAGGATTTCAAGTTTTATGTCTGACGTATTTCAAATAATATAAATTGATCTGTGATGTTGGTTTAATAGAATAGATGGTCCCTCAGCATCGGTGTGATATTGTTATTGACTTTGGATTTTTCGTATCAGGTGTGACTGAAGTATGATCAACGAGAATTAATGGTAAGCCAACGGCCTACCAGCATGGAGTGAGTTATATAAAATTTACGGTAGTGGTTGAAAGACAGGTTTGTTGTCGAAAAAGATCGGTTGTGAGGATTACAGGCTATCTTAGGATAATTAAGTTGGGTCAATACAAAATGATCTTTACTAGTTGGCATTTGATGAGCGATGCTAAATGAAACTGTGTCAAGCAACAAAGTTCTGGTGAAACTACTAGCTGCTGCTGAGCCCAGCTACTTAAAAGCAGAATGCAGACGTACTTGCAGACAGTCAGCTCTCAAGAAATAGCAAAAAAGAATGTCTGTTTTTATAAATTTCGTAAGCAGAACACATCAGTATTTAGTACCAATTATTCTGGTAACACGGGTGAGTATATTTTCCAACTCTGATGCAATCATGGTGATTAGGATAAAAATCCAAGTATACCCAATTCCACATTGTAACTTGCCACTTAGTTTCTTCGACCCACTCTGGTGCTGGGTACGGCAGTTTCTTTGGTAAATTTCCAGACTGCTTTAGTTCTTTTGTTGAGTCGTCTTAGTTCAGAAAGTTTGTTAAAACAGAAAGAAGGAATGAAGGAAAAAGAACCAAAAAAACTAAACGAGGACAAAACTTAACTAATCATTCCTAAATATAAAAACTCCAGATCGTGGCTGAGACATGGAGTGAGTACATTTAATCCTTCTGTGGTTTTTATATTAAACTCATGAGGACCCATGATGTTCTCAGATTCGTTATTTCAACTGATGTGCTCATTGACGTCGCCTGCTATTGCGTGTCTTTGTGTGTTGGCATCTTGACTATCAGGTTTTAGTAGGCTCAGTATTTTCTAAGCTTACCAACGACCAGAGTGTAGAGCATAAACTGAAACAGCATCTACTCCTCTTTGTCCTATAAGAAAAAAGACTTTAATAATTCGGTCTCCATTATTCAGATTTTAATTATTAATATTTAACGTACTAGTATCCATGTAAAAAAGTATATGCCATGTTGAAAATGGCCTCTCAGTCAGTCAATCAACAATAGTTTCCTTGTTTTTATATATTCCTGGTGCAGTATTTGATGGAAAACATAGAATACTTAATATTAACTTTAGGGGAATCCTAAAAATGTTGATTGACACTATTTCAAAACATTTTCTTATCGTATAAGACTATTATATTACAAATATTATGTTTTGTGATAAAAGTATGCGTGTAATATAATTTAATAGATAAAAAAATAATATCGCCGGTCCTATTTATTTGCCCGACTCCCAGCAATATTTATTGGGATAAATAAAGAATAAAACTAATAAATTAAAAATAAATAAATAAAAAATAACATTATTGCGTGATGCAAATTACTTATATTATTGGATTATTCAGACTATTTTTTTCATCTTGGGTAAGGTTTCAGCTGGTGTAACCTGGAACCTTTTTTGGGTGCGCCTTGTTTGCATGTTAAACTTGGAAATTCCGAGTGGAACACTTTATTTAATCACCAGGAGTAACTTGCGTTCGTTTCGTCAGTCACAAGCAGGTAAAATTTTAAATATTATTTACCTCCGCTTCAGAAGATTAACACGATGCCAGGTGGAGGTTTTGAAAAGTTTGAGGACAAGGTGAAGTGCATTACAGTTAACCAAAGATGCCCTGGCATGGGGTGCATTAAACAATAAACCACCTCCTTCCCAGAAAGAAGGTAACACTTGGGAGGATTGATATCCTAGGAATAAACAGAACCATACCTCAGTCCGACAATAACAAAGTGTTGGACTGATTATCAGGAACTGATACAAAACAACACCTACTCCACGTTATAAAACGACCCTGGTGTCTAACTCTGTCCTGTGGGGAGGCATAGTAAATAGGTACTCCAGCTATGCTAGATAATAAATAAGTAGAAGCCTTACGTTATTATATTTTTACTATCGTCCGTATTAAGGATTAAACCTTTAATCCCTAGAAGACCGTCACTTGATGAGAACACTAGTCTTATAAAAAAATAAAAAATATCCCAACTTACTAATCCACATCTAAAAAATTCTGAAACACTTATATTCTTCCATTAATCTTTACAACGTTAACACGGACATATTGCTTTTTGCACTACTTGTCTTATTATATATATATATAATACGCTAGTGATGTCGGATAGCCGTGCTATTCGTTACATAAAAGATAAAATTAAGGGTGTTTTACAATAAAGTG
Source organism: Euprymna scolopes (assembly GCF_053919585.1). NCBI lineage: Eukaryota > Metazoa > Mollusca > Cephalopoda > Sepiida > Sepiolidae > Euprymna > Euprymna scolopes. The sequence goes on from NC_136516.1 coordinate 54,783,416, forward strand.
TCCTGTTTCATTGTGTAATCCACCCCCATCATTTCTAATGTAAACTCGGCCAAAATACTTTTAATACTTCTTAATGGTATTAACAGAATAATGGAGTCATTGATAGCTCTTTGATGTATACATTGCATCACAAGCATTGGAGTAAAGCTCTATATATATAAAAAAACGAGAATGTATTTGCAAAAACCTGATATTCTAATATGATTGTCTTTGTTTCTGTATCAGATATCGTTTTTATCAATTTTGTTTTATATTTCAACTTAAAGTTTACTTCTGTTCACTCAACGGCTCTGTTTATTGGAAGATAGATGAATGATGGAATTCACCGACCAAAAGAGGTTATGGCTTTGAGATTCTTGGGGGAGGGGGGAGTCGTGATCAGTGTGAGGAGGAAGAGGCAGGGGTCCATAGTGTGGCCCTGTTGAACCAGAGAAATGATGAGATCCAAAGCCTCTTAATGTTTTCATGTACACTTTAACAGCCAAACAAAGTGTACAGACATAAAAAAGGAAGCTTCTACAAGAAGTCGTTAAAGTTGTTTTTTTTTTTTTTTTTTTTTTTTTTTTTTTGATAAACCGGAAGAAAGAAATGCGGAAAACAAAGAAAAAAATGGATGGAAAATAAAAGCATAAAAGATAAACGCATGAAAGCAATAAAAATAAACTGCAAAAAAGTGCAAGAAAATGGCATTTCTGAGCAGCGGGATGTCGCGGCGGATTTTTTTTTTATTTCAGCATCAAATACTGAGATGAATCTTCAAAATTATAAAAACACGAACGGAGATTTTTAAGATGCGTCCATTCAATGGATTTGAAATTTAAGCGTTGACAGACAAATAGAAATGCTATTTTAAACTAAAGTCCAATACAAATGCTATTTCTATCTTAAGCATGCTATATTACTTAATACTATTATACAATCTCTAACTTAAACGTGACAAACGAACAGAAATGCAGTTTAAAACTTAAACGCGACAGAAAATGCTATTCATACTTAAGCGTAACAGAGAAACACAAATGTTATTTCTAACGTAAGTATAACCGACCAATGAAACTGCTATTTTTACTTAAGCGTGACAGATCAACAAAAAGCATTCTAAACTTCATATTATTTCTAACTTCAGCCTAAAAGATCAATGCAAATGATATTCTTACTTAAGCATGACAGACCTCCGTAAATACAATTTCAGACTGAAGAATGACAGACGACTGAAAATGTTATTTAAAACATAAGTTTTAAGACTAGCGAAAATGCTATTACTAACTTAAACATGAAGTATTAAGAAACTGCTATTTGAAAATAAAGCCTTTCAGACTGACGAAAATACTAGTTCGAACTTAAGTGGACAGACAAACGAAAAATGCAATTTCAAACTTAAGCAGGACTAAAACCAGGAAAATGTTATTTTAGTGGGACAAGATGCTATTTCAAACGTAAGAGTGACCCCCCCCCCAAAAAAAAACAACCAACAGCATTACCATATGTAATGCTTGAACGCATCTAAGATATGCCTGTTAATTCAATCTGCACAATTAATGTTGAACATATTTTGAACTGAAATATAACGACTGACTGACAAAGCCTTCCATAAAAATGCAAGGACGCACTTAAAAAAGTCAAAAAAAAAAAAAAAAAAAAAAAAAAAAGAGCACAGTGATCTACCCCCATAAAAAAGAAAGCGAAATTTGAATAAAAACATATTAACCCTGAACCAAGAAAATCTACAAAAAATAGTGAATAATTAAATTGAATAGCGGAGTTCACAACGTAAGCATAAAAATCTCGTTCGCCCTTGATTTCACACGATCTCCCTGCCACATAGGAGTTATGAGATTTAAAAACGAATATCGTTGACGTTTTATAAATTGATCTTATACAATCTATAAACTTGTATATCAATCGAGTTTTGAATTTTATCTCTCAACCCGATACATCTCTATAATAAAAGAAGTTCACCGAGTTTGTGTTGTGGAATATCGATTTATTTTAGATAATTTCAGTACAAACTCATTGTAAATGGTTCAGGAACATTTGCACTAATACGTCATAACTTATCAAGGCTAAAAGCAACTCGCAGATAAGGATTAATGAATATATATGGTATAATCATGTTGGCACACCAATTCTCACTGAAATTAAGCAATGCTAAGTCTGGCCAATTCAAGATGAGTAACCATTTATAAATACTGTATGCTGTATATATTTAGGTATGCAAGTAGGTATTATACTTCAGGAAGCTTAATGTCCATACCCTATACAGTTACAGGTCACCTATTAGTCTCCATCTTATATTCCAAATGGTCAGCATATGGAGAGTAAATGAAGCTCCTCAGCCGTAGTGGAGGCAATCCATCTAGGAGATAGAACCTGATGTAAAACCAAAAACCGGATACAAAGAGTTTGTTAGCCCTGTACGGCAATCTTCTAGTGATAGTGTCACAAACAAAACATCGGCTTTCAATTTGTCAGGAACTGGCACGGAAGTGGTAAGGCTTAGAAAACAGTCATAAGAATGCCCTTTGTCAGTGAACAATCTGGTTTAACCAGTAATAGCAAAATGTAAGAAATAGATAGATTGCCAATTAAATGACGAAGGATATTAAAGCCCGATAAATGATGAACGGAATGACCAAAATTCAATTACTGATAAGGTTCATTTGCGACAAATATTTGTTTACATTGGATTTGAAGACAACCAGTTTGTAATCTACAGGGAAGGGTGGTTTATCTATTTTATGGCATATCAACTCCTTATTTTTTTATTCATTAATGTCCAACTTTTGCCTTTAATTTATTACCAAAAATCTTTTGAAAATAAAAAGATTATTTGATTCTGAAATTACTTTCAAAGATTTACTCGACTTTTTAAGATAGAATATCCATATATATATATATATATATATATATATATATATATATATATATATATATATATATATATATATATATATATATATATATTATAAAACTGCTGGTTTGAAGAACTAGTTACTAAACAAATTTTGATTGAATAATGGTTGAAACTGATTATATTCTTCCATTTTAGATTTTCACAGCATACTGACAATTGAGTCGTCAGTGATGCTAATATATTTTATGCCGTCTGACTTACTATAGATATATCTGAAAAATGCAAATGTTGCTGAAATATGGTTAATTAACCTTCTTTTCTTAAAAAAAGACCATGGGCGCTAACGAGTTAATACTAAAACACAATTGAGATCTGAAACTAATCTGCTATTGTCTGCTAGTATCTAATCGACACAGATCACAACGAACGGCATAATATTCTTTAATTGTATATTGTTTGCTGGCTTGTAAACCATGACAATCTGATTTTATTTACATCATCTGGTATTCCCAAATGGTCACTCATCTAATTAACTTTGGTGATCTTACGACAAACAGTGTGCCAATGTGATTATTGTCTAATACCCATGATAAACCATTCATCAATTGGTTTTGTATGTCCCTTTCATATCAACCCATCTTTTAGATTATTTACAAAGACAATGCTAATAATTCACTATTTTTGCATGTTTTATAAAGCACATGGTCATATGACAGTTTCCCACTTTTTTTACATAGATCTTTGCATTTTTATAATACTCTTCAAGCTTTTTCAAACAGACAAGGCATTGTTGCATCGTATGTCCTCCTCTCGACATTCACAGATGGTTTGGGTCAGGTTTGTAGCTTTATATAGTCAGTAATTTTTAATTTCTTTATATAGTCAGTCATTTTTAATTTCTTTATATAGTCAGTCATTTTTAATTTCTTTATATAGTCAGTCACTTTTAATTTCTTTATATAGTCAGATATTTTTAATTTCTTTATATAGTAATTTTTAATTTCTTTATATAGTCAGTAATTTTTAATTTCTTTATATAGTCAGTCACTTTTAATTTCTTTATGTAGTCAGTCATTTTTAATTTCTTTATATAGTCAGTCATTTGTAATTTCTTTATATAGTCAGTAATTTTTAATTTCTTTATATAGTCAGTCATTTTTAATTCCTTTATATAGTCAGTCATTTTTAATTTCTTTATATAGTCAGTCATTTTTAATTTCTTTATATAGTCAGTCATTTTTAATTCCGTTATATAGTCAGTAATTTTTAATTTCTTTATTCCCTCATGCACTGTTTTCACTTGCCCATGGATGCTTTTGATCCAGAAAGAAAGGCTTCAGAAGGGAGGATTCCCATGTTAGTATAGGAGGGGCATTCCCTAACCGTTTGATCCACAACTGTAGTTGGGACACTTTCTTAGATTTTGGCAGAGGTTGGACATGGTTGAGGAAGCTTCTTTTTTACCAGTTGTAAGGTACATACCCATGAAGGAGATGGTGTTTATCGATCGTAATCTCTATTCGGCTGGCACTTTCTTGATAATAATAAATGAAATATTTCAAAGATACCATTTTAAACTTATGTGGCCCCGTTTGTATATACATTTTGATTAACAAACATGTTCTGTAATTTTATTGTCCTATTTTTTCTATGTATATATACACAGTTTTGTTGATAGTAACAATAATTAATTAAAGTTATTTAAATAAAAAAGGATAACTTACAAAACCTTTCGTAAATATATCTTTATTAATTTCCCGGTAAATAATTTGGACTAAACTAACATTGCTAGCGAAAAAAAAAAATATATATATATATACCGATGAGTCATAAGCAACTTCAGAGATAGAAGAGATATTAGATGCTTGCTCTCCGCCTCCTCTCCATTAGTAATGTCCCATTTTTTGTTTTGTTTTTAAATTCAATCACTGTTTTAATCCTGTAGCCAAACGTTTAATTTTCGTCTTCAAATGTACCTTTTCTTAGGGGAACTGATTTGATTTTCAATCATCTGTGTAAGTTAAAAAAACAAAAAAACAAATAAAACGAAGAGGCCTTTTTCACAGTCATCACTTCAGTAGGATTAATTTCTTCTATCTTTTATGAGATTTAAACTGTAAAAAACTGCATAAAACTACTAAAATGTTAATGTATATGTAATGTATATGAATAAATGCGAAGGATTTATCTGGTGATTACAGCAAGCTTATAGTTGAAATGTTTATTTTTTAACAGTTTTTATTTCAAGTATTTCAAGTCACGAACTTTGTGAAGAGATATTGAGCTGACAAAGATTGTTTCTCTCTCTCCCTCCTTCTCTGTCTGTCTGTCTGTCTCTCTCTCTTTCTCGCCCTCTCTCTCTATCTATCTATCTCTCTCTCTCTCTCTATATATATATATAATAATAATAAAGTTATCTGTATTTTATCGCGGAATCACAGTTAAACATTTTATCTAAGAGACAAACTTAACATAGTAATGAAATCAGCACGTTCAATCAACTTTACCAATGTCAAACATTATTGAATTCTTTTTTAAAACTCATTATTTAAAATTAAACGTCAATGAAAAATAGCATTCGAATGTTTCGACATTTTAAGTTTCCCTTTTTAAGCCAACCGAACAACATACCTTTTCAACCTTGTCAATACAATAAACATAAAAAATAAGTTATTGTACGTATTTGACAGCATTTTTTAAGAAGGCACTTTTCTTTATAGTTATTTATTTATACAATCGAACTGTTTAAGAGAGAGAGAGAGAGAGAGAGAGAGAGAGAGAGAGAGAGAGAGAGAAAGAGAGAGAGAAAGAGGAGGAGTTTGTACTACTGACCTCATAATCAGTAAAGTAGTGTGGGGGTGCTTGTTTACCATACATGCTAACATGATTAGATTGGGCCACTCCTGTCGGATAGGTTTGAGGGTACCGGTTTGAGAGTTGCTGGTTGCTGTTTCCGACTGACAGTACACGTGCCCTAACTCTTTGGTAGCGCTTAGAGTGGCTGCTCTATCATCAGTTGTATAATATCGGGATGTTTGTAGCACCATGTCGCGCATGGAAAGGGATTCTGCACTAATCTCTGGTGGGCATTCCTGAGGCCACATTCCTGTGAATGAGGGGCCGGCTGATGGTCTACTCGTGTTGCATGATGGTAGCTATGCACATTCGTTTTGCCTAGCATCTCACCCTAGATCTGAAAAACTATGAAATAAAATGAAATGACAGCTCAATCCAAAGAAACGTACAAACCAGACACACACTCAAACAATTCGCCTCCTCCCTTGAGGCTTGCATTTACAAATATCCGAGGACTTTGAACTAATTTAGATGATGTAGAATCATTTCTCCAAGCAAACTCCCCGGATATATTAGCACTAAGTGAAACTAACTTGCACTCCTCTATCCCATCTAACATCTTTAACATGCCTTGTTATCTTCTACTTTGTCGTAAGGATACTGACAGGTGTATGTACAGACTTGGAGACTATATTCGTAACACCCTCCCCATGTTTAGGGAATCTAAACTAGAATCAGGTGACCAGCCTTTCATGTGCTTTAAACTAACTTTACAACATAGCGTTAGCTATCTGTATTTTCTTCATCGCTCTCCATCAACCCAGGACTGTACTATAATCAATCATGTCTCTTACAGCATAGATGTAGCACTCTCCCTTGACACTAGCGCCCAAATACATGTATTTAGTGACTCTAACGCCCACCAATGAAATTTGCTTGGCTTCTCCAACTACGCTGACATAGCTGGTAGCGTCATCCATAACTTTCCTATTTCCCATTCCCTGACACAGACAGTAACATTCCCGACCGGTCTCCCAGATCGCCAGGATCAGCAAACCTCACTTTTGGATCTATTTCTGACAACTGTTCCTGATGATTGGGTAACAAATGCTTATTGCCCACTCAGAAATGCTGATCACGCTGTAATAATGATAGACATTACTCTAAACTCTCGATCCCAAGTTGAAGAGCCATTGCTCAAAACAACAACGTACTACAATAAGGCTGACTGGGAAGCCATAAGAGATCACATCAGAGACGCCCTATGGGAAAATATCTTTTCTCTTACAGCAGAACAGTGTGCAAATGAGACTACTGAATGGTTCAAATCTGCAATTGAAGCGCATGTTCCCACACGGAAGTTCTATAGTAAACCCCACTCTCCCCAATGGTTTACGTCTACATGCACAACTGCTATTGCTCAGAGGCAGCATGCATACCGTAGATTTATCCGGCATAAGTCATGTACAAATAGACAAAAGTATATAGAAGCTAGAAATAATTGCAAGAAAGAAGTGGCAACAGGTAAGAGTAAATACACTGAAACCACCAGGAAATACATTGAAGCGCAAAAATTAGGAACTTGTGATTTTTGGAAAATCTACAATAGTGTAGTAAAATAATGGGCAATCGATAATAGCCCACTATCAAACAATCACGAGGTTGTTAGCACAGCAACTGAGAAAGCTAACATGCTTGCCCGTCAGTTTACCTCAAACTCTACCTTGGACCCAGCAAACCATTCCCTCCCTGATTTTCTTCTGCGGACAGAAACCATGCCAGATGATCTGAAAATCACGCCCTCCCAAGTACATGATATTATAAAAAACCTAGACACCTCAAAAACATGTGGACCTGATCTCATCCCAGCTATGCTATTAAAAAAATGCTCCACTGAGGTCGCTCCTTTTCTCTCTAAACTCTTTCTCTCTAACCCTAACCCTAACCCTTAACGAATCTTGCTTTCCTGGCTGATGGAAAACTGCTTCTGTGATACCAGTTTTCAAAAACTCTGGCGAAAGAACTGACCCATTAAATTATTGCCCAATTAGCCTCCTCCCTCTTTTCGACAAAATATTTGAGTCCTTAATTAATCAAGCTCTAGTCCACCACCT
>NC_136516.1:54796176-54811176 GCF_053919585.1 Euprymna scolopes
GAGAGAGATGGGACGAGATGAATAAAGGGGAAATTAAGGAGAGCGAGTGTAAACACGAAAATGTGAGAGTGAGAGAGAGTGTCCATGAGAAAGAGAGACTTATTAGAAACTACTTTTCAATAGATTTGATAAAGTCGTGCAACGTTTGGCCATTGAATAAAAAATAAGCAAGCATCATGTAAAATACGGACAAAAAGAAATGGCAAAAATGAATACACAACAATGGCAGACAAAATCGTGTAAGATTGAATAAAAAAATCTACCTTTTAATAATTCATCGAGTTGATTAAGTACATTCATACAGTAAATTCTTCATTAGTTTTTACGGCGTATCTAAACAGTTTCGGTTATTTAATGCCAAAAACACAATGCCGATGGGTGAAATGCATTTCTGATATGTACCAATTACTTGTATGAAAAGTCGCGATTTGAATAATCTATTGGATTGAGGAATTGTAGAGCTTCAGTATTTTTGGACATGGTCATCTTTTATGTTTCAGAAACGTACATATCTTTTTTTTACCATATCACTTATCTAGACGTGGCAGCCACTCAAGAATAAGGGTTAATAAGTACCGTGATGGTGGAAATTGCATTAATTTATATTAGAGTACGGATCAACAAAAACCTGATTACGTTATACTTGAAAGAGACCATGTTATAGTCAGCTGGTAAACTGCTCTGTAATATTGTGTTCCAGAGACAATCAGTCATAGAAAAAAGAAAACTCTGCCCATGGAATTTTTGCTTAATTTTAGGCAGAGATCAGGAGTAAGAAACTCGCTTATAGTTGTTGGAACTAGTTGTGTGTTTGCCATGAATATCTTTCAGGGGAAGCAAAGAGTTAATGTCTTTCAGGGGAAGCATAGAGTATGGGTTGGGGTAAGGGTTAGAGTAAGGGTTATGTAGGGGAAGCATAGAGTGAATGTCTTCCAGGTGAAGCATCGAGTGAGTGTCTTGCAAAGGAAGCATTTAGTGAATGTCTTGCAGGGGAAGCATAGACTGAATGTCTTGCAGGGGAAGCATAGAGTGAATGTCTTGCAGGGAAAGCATAGAGTGAATGTCTTGCAGGGGAAGAATAGAGTGAATGTCTCGCAGGAGAAGACTAGAATGAATATCTTGCAGGGAAAGAATAGAGTGAATGTCTTGCAGGGGAAGCATAAAGTGAATGTGTTGCAGGGGAAGCATATAGTGATGTCTTTAAGTGGAAGCATAGAGTGAATGTCTCGCAGGAGAAGACTAGAATGAATATCTTGCAGGGAAAGAATAGAGTGAATGTGTTGCAGGGGAAGCATAAAGTGAATGTGTTGCAGGGGAAGCATAGAGTGAATGTCTTGCAGGGGAAGCATAAAGTGAATGTGTGTCAGGGGAAGCATAGAGTTAGTGTCTTGTAGGGGAAGGATAGAGTAAATGTCTTGAAGGGAAGCATAGAGCGAATGTCTTGCAGGGGAAGCATAGAGTGAATGTCTTTCAGGGGAAGCATAGAGTGAATGTCTTGCAGGGGAAGCATAGAGTGAATGTCTTGGAGGGGAAGCACAGAGTTAATGTCTTGCAGGGGAAGCTTAGATGAAGGTTTTCTAAGGGAAACGGAGTAAATGTCTTGCAAGGAAGCATAGCGTGAATGACTTCCAGGGGAAGCATAGAGTGAATGTCTTGCAGGGGAAGCATAGAGTGAATGTATTTCAGGGGAAGCATAGAGTGAATATCTTGCAGTGGAAGAATAGAGTTAATGTCTGGCAAGGGAAGCATACAGTGAATGTCTGGCAAGGGAAGCATAGAGTGAATTTCTTGGAGGGGAAGCATAGATTGAATGTCTTCCAGGGGAAGCATAGAGTTAATATTTTTCAGAGTAAGCATAGAGTAAATGTCTTTCAGGAAAGCATAGAGTTAGTGTCTTGCAGGGGAAGGATAGAGTGAATATCTTGAAGGGAAGCATAGAGTGAATGTCTTGAGTGGAGCGAATAGAGTGAAGGTCTTGCAGGGGGAGCATAGATTAAACGTCTTCCAGGGGAAGCATAGATTAATGTCTGTCAGGGGAAACATAGAGTGAATGTCTTGCAGGGGAAGAATAGATGAATATTTTCTAAGGGAAACATGGAGTGAATTTCTTGCAGGGGAAGCATAGAGTGAATATCTTGCAGGGGAGGCATAGAGTGAATGTCTAGCAGGAGAAGCATAGAGTGAAGGTCTTGCAGGGGAAGAATAGATGAATATTTTCTAAGGGAAACATGGAGTGAATTTCTTGCAGGGGAAGCATAGAGTGAATATCTTGCAGGGGAAGCATAGAGTGAATGTCTAGCAGGAGAAGCATAGAGTGAAGATCTTGCAGGGGAAGAATAGAGTGAATGTCTTGCAGGGGAAACATAGAGTGAATTTCTTGCAGGGGAAGCATGGAGTGAATTTCTTAGAAGGGAAGCGTAGAGTGAATGTTTTGCAGGGATAGCATATAGTGAATGTCTTGCTTGGGAAGAATAGAGTGAATGTCTTTCAGAGGAAGCATAGAGTGATTGTCTTGGAAGGGAAGTACAGAGTGAATGGCTTGCAGGGGAAGCATAGAGTAAATGTCTTGCAGGGGAAGCTTAGAGTGAAGGTCTTGCAAGGGAAGCACTGAGTTAATGTCTTGCAGGCGCGGCATAGAGTGAATTTCTTGCAGGAGAAGCATAGAGTGAATGTCTTGCAGGTTAAGCATAGAGTGAGTGTCTTGCAGAGGAACCATAGAGGAAATGTCTTACAGGAGAAGGATAGAGTGAATGTCTGGCAGGGGAAGCATAGAGTGAATGTCTGTCAGGGGAAGCATAGAGTGAATGTCTTGCAGGGGAAGCATAGAGTGAATGTCTGTCAGGGGAAGCATACAGTTAATGTCTTTCAGGGGAAGCATAGCGTGAATGTCTTGCAGGCGAAGCATAGAGTGAATATTTTGTTAGCGTAACATGGAGTGAATGTCTTGCAAGGAAGCACATTATTTCATCTTAGGACGTATTTAGCTCTCATACGAATAGAGGACTACATCAGAATGAGATATCTATTGGAGCAGTAAAATGATCATTTTTCCAGTTACCTTGGTAACAAATTTGAGGTAGGTTTTTTATTTCAGATCAGGAGTGAAAGTCAGTACCAGAAGCTTCTTCTAGACGAGAGCCATTTATTTCAATTTGGGTCAGGTGGGGATCAAAGCATTGTTGATGCAATAAGAGAATTTGGCTTAGGATACATTAAAATTAACCAGCCACATTTTGCACCACACGGGTTGCATGATCTCGTTCCTTCTACCATGACTTGGTAGAAATCCGACATAATTCCCAATGGCTGATGGAAAGAGAGCATGCTACCATTATGAATTTCGAAGTCCAGGTATATTCCCGAGATTGACAGAAAGATTTCCGAATTCGGTAAAATACCCACCTAAAGAAGGTTGGAGATTACAATGACTGAATTGTTGAAATGAGAACAATAGTCTGAAGAATTCCAATAAAATTACATTTCAACATTTCATGCAACAAACAACAAATAGGAAAGTTGACATAAATTTTGATTTGAGTAATTGTATTTGTTGTTCTGAAGATCAGGAACATCGAGGAATATGTTTTGCTTTATTTATTAGTCGCTATCTCAATTTAAATGCACATGATTCAAGAACAGATCAAATATGATGCATGAAACCATTAATTTCTAAAAAAAAAAGTCTTTTTAGATTTGAAAAAATTTAGTTTGTTTGACTTGTATTCATTAAAAAAAAATAGTAAAATGGATGTTTAGTTTGCTCAAAGCATTGTGTGTAATGTATAACAATTTGGTTGTTCAAAGCAATGCAGCATTCAGTTGAAGACTGTTTGATAGAAACTAATATGGGAAGATTTGAAAAATTTGACACTCCTCCTCCACATAAAGCTATGGACTTGTATGATGGACTTGAGGCCACAAACCGCCTGATCAAGTGAGATGTTTGCCCTAATTTATGTTATGGGTCCAATTGTGTGAAGTGTGACCAGTTTTGACTTGTTACTAAGTAGTGTAAATATCACTAACCAAAAGCAAGGACTTCCCTATGAAAATGCTGTGTAGGGTCTCAGACCAAGCAAAACGCCAGTGGGCTATTCAGCAGAAGATAAATGACAGGGTAGTTTGTACTGAAGGACGTAACAGCAAATTGCTAAAAGTATGGGCATGAAGATCATTTCATGGCTGCAAGAAAAATAATGGACTACTCCAATCAATTTATTCTTTTTTTTATATTACCTTTGGCGATTGATAAACTGAGAAAGAAAGAGAAAAAGAGTATAAAATAAGAGAAGCAGGGGTATGGTGTAAAACACCACAGTGAGAGAGAGAGAGAGAGAGAGAGAGAGAGAGAGTGAGAGTGATAGACAAAATCTTAAGAGAGTAAATTTCAAATTATAACTATCTCTAATAATTTTTTCCAATGTAACTCAATACCAAAACCAGATAATATTTGAACATGTATTTTGTATGATCATAATATATAGGAAAAAAGCCTCAGCTTTTATATAATAATAAATATATAGTGCAAAACTATTTGTAAAAATATATAGAGCACTTTTTTGTGTTGATATTGTGGGTATAAACAGTGAGATTTACCTTTGTCACTGGTGCCAGGGCATAGGTAATAAGAATTCAGCTTGGGCAAAAATGGAGGAAAATGATATTATAGTTTGCGGCATTTACAAGTCTAGTCACACTGAAGAATTGTGATAGATGATACAGCAAAATCCCGCTGAGGACTATGTATATATATATATATATATATATATATATATATATATATATATATATATATATATGTATATATATATATATATATCAATTGGCAGTCTAAATTAGTTGGATTTTCCATCAATACTTCCGGTTTCCAGAAAACACTAGAAAACTCAGCCTTCAGGATTAAAAATACCTACTGTAACTGATCCTTCATCTGATGAATTAAAATAGTAACACAGTATGAAGCTCTCCGCTCCTGGAGGAAAGAATAGTATAAGATTAGACTAAAATTATGAAAAACATATATGTTTACATTCAAGTAATATGCAGTGACTGGTACTAGAGTTATAAGAAAATTTAAAGTTGGATATGAATTAAACATAAAAAATTAAAGGTATGAAATTTTTTAATCGCTATTATAAAAAAAGTCATTTTATGTGTCTGTGTGTGTGAGAGTTCCTTTCACATGGGTTCCAAAACAGTTGAACCTGTCTTTTGTAAATTTTGCACAAAGATAATTTATATTTCTTGTAGTGATTTTAGATATGTTTTGTACTAAAATTGATCCGATAAGTATTGAAAAGCGAAAAAATTTGATCTGAAAAATAGTTTATTTCTTATAGATAAAAAAGAAGAATTTTTGTATGTTACACTGGCAAAGGAGATAATAACATTTAAGCAAATAATTTCTTTTTTTTTCTTTTTTTTTTACACAATGATCACCACTTATCAAGGCCCGGAACCCACTCATGGATAAGGGTTATTGCAAGTACATTACGTTAGTGTGGAGATTTGATGAAGTGTTTACTTAAGAGGGCGGTTCATTAGGAATTTGTTAATGTTGGACTTGAAGACATCCAAGTTGTAGTCAGGTGGGAAGCAGGCAGACGGGACAGAGTTCCACAGGCGTGCAGTTCTTAGAAAGAAGCTTTGTTCATGGAATTCACGTTTTGATTTAGGCACAGAGTGGGGGAAATTTTTCACAGTGGATTCAGCTAGACGGGTGTTTTTCGTGAAAGATTGGCGAGGGGGGACCAGAGATTGGAGTTCAGACGAGCACCTGCCATGGAAATAACGATAAAACAAGGATAGACTCGCAACGTCTCTTCTGTGGCAGAGAGGTTGCAGGGTAGAGAAAAGGGCATCCCCCACTAAGCCACAAAGTCTATTTTGTACTCTGTCAAGGCAGGATAGGCTGTTTTTAGCAGCTCCTGCCCAGATATGGCAACGGTATTCCATCCTTGGACGTACTTGGCTTTTATATATGCTTACAAAAAACAGTATTGTATTGAAATATATTTGGTGGTAGAGCATTCGAGTACAGATTGAATGATCCCCTGTTTAAGCCAGGGTGGACCTCACCATATTATTTTAAGTTTTTCTTATTAGGAGTTCAATTTACGATAAAAGTAAAGGTACCATTTAAAATCACTGCAAATCATTTCTTTGTTTGCATTTCTTTTTTTTTTTTTTTTTTTTTTTGCAAATTAGTCTATTGGGTAAATTATTCCTTGTAATATAAAATATTCAATAAATTAAATAAATTAAAATATCATGTTTAAGCATATTGTACGACCGGGCAACACAGGGCATCCAACTAGTAAATATATATAACACTACTTTGTTAAATCATACTGCTATTGTTCAAGTATAATGCCAATTGAAATATAAAATTGAACAAGTAATTGATCATTGGTTATTTCTCCTCAATTACATGCACACCCACACATTTATATAATATTAGCAGGGAGACCCGACGTTGTTCAGGATTGAATGAGGATCAATACCTGTATCACCCACCCATATTTCTATTGTCATCGAAATCGCCTATTTTTCTATCAAATCGATTCATTGCATGCTCTAGTTAGGAACCCCCTCCTGATGTGTACCAGGCGTAAGCTAACCATGCCTCCTTGCCCTAAATTAATCCACAATACATTGTTATTTACATTGCACTGTAGATAATCTACTTCTAGTTTTATAGAATTATCTGTAAATAATGGTTTCATTTTAAGTTTAAAATGCAAAAGTAAAGCATTATGGTTCAGTTGTGTTCTAAGCAGAAATTTTCATTCTGAACGTGCCCCTGTCTTATTAAAGAACCGACTGTTGATTTTATGAACACATTTTTACATAATCGCTTGAATTAAAGTTAAACATACACAAATCAAGTACCATGGTTCAATTATGCTCTAAAAAGAAACATTAATTTCGAACGTGCTCCTATCTTATAAAAAATCAACAGTTAATTTTACAGGCTGGGCCTTTCTGCTTGTGTCATAATAAAATTTGCAAACGCACTTGTGATGGTTAGGTTGTAAAAATTGCATTCCTTCTTTAAATTCATTTTTCGATTATCGATTTCCGATACTGATTATATGCATTCCAATTCAAAACCTACGAATAATCCCATACACAGTTAAGTACCAAACGTTTTCGAGTCCATAGGAAACGAACTCTCACACACAAACACAGTTCTTTATATATATATATATATATATATATATATATATATATATATATATATATATATATATATATATATATATATATATATATAAAGAGCCAATACAAATTAACTCGCGTTTCTGTGCTAAGCACATATTTTCAGGGCTGAAAAAATAAATTGTCCAAAGGAAAATATAAGATATAAATATTGGTTGCCAACGACATTTTTCTTACTGTTATAACTACAGTTGTGGGAGAGTGAAAGCGTTTTAAGTGTGTCAAGTTCATTACTCCCCTCCTTACATTTACACATTAGAGAACTATATGCAGCAATAGCATACATATTTACACACACACACACACACACACACACACACACACACACACACACACACACACACACACACACACACACACACACGAACACACACATACATACATACACACACATATATATATATATATCCGATCGTATGTTATTATTTTTTGTTTTGTTCAGTGATATATATATATATATATATATATATATATATATATATATATATATATACATATATATATATATATATACAGGGTGAACAGAAAGTCCTTGGACCAATTCAAAAGTGGTTTATTAATAGAAAATTACAAAAATATAAATTAAACATGAATGAAAATTATAAGTTAGGAAACCAAGAATAAATTCAAATTATTTATTTTCAATGTGATGTCCCTTCCTTTCGATTAGATGTGGAATTCTCTGTCTGAAGTTACCAACCGAGGCACGCAGCGTTTCCTGAGGTATTTTAGCCCATTCACTCAGAACAGATGTCTTCAAAGCATCAACACTTGGATGAGCAACAGAACAGACCTTTGCCTCCAACAAAGACCACACAAAAAAATCCATGGGATTCAAATCAGGCGATGAAGGAGGCCACATCTCCTTACTCCAGAATCTTGGAAAATGACGTTGGCACCAGTCCTGAGTTTTTCTGGAGGTGTGGGATGGTGCTTCATCTTGTTGGGCGGTGAAAGGCTGATCTTTGAAGTGTTTCTTCATCACTTCAAATGCTGGAACCAAAATATCGTTAATGTAGCGATCTGTGTTGATGTTAACCCCCTGCTCCACGAAAATCAGAGGCGACTTCCAAGATTTGGAGACTGCAGTCCACACCATGAGGGAAGACGGCTTTTGTCGGCGGAAAACTATTCTCATGGAGTCATCAATGTCTGCTGAAGATTTTGCGTAAACTTTGTCGTTCTGATTGTTAACAGTCGCTTCAATTGTGAAGAGTTTTTCATCAGAAAAAAACGATCTCTCGCTCTGCCGTGCCAGCCTTCAGTTCTCCAAGAAGAAGCTTTGCTCTTTCAAGTCTCTTGTGCTTTTGGGCAGGTGTGAGGTACTGTCTCTTTCTCATCTTGTAGGGGGACAACTGGAGATCGTTTTTTACGATTGTTCTCATCGAGGTCACGCTCACATTCATGTCGTTAGCCATTTGTCTTGCAGATCTCTTCGGGTTCCTCCTTACCCTCTCTCGGACAGCTTTAATCACCTTCTTTGTTCGAGCAGTGCGAGGTCTTCCACTCCTAGGACGGTCTTCAGATGTACCAAGTTCCTTAAATCTGTTCACAACATGGTACACGGTGGATTTAGCCACTTTCAAGAGCTTAATAATCTCTGAGTTTGTCCTTCCCACGCAATGAAGTTGAATTATGGCCTCTCGTTTGCTCATTTTTCTGAAAGTTTAAACAAAATTATTTTAATATTTTTGTTGAAAATAATTAGATCAATAGTTAGACTAAATACTTACTTTATTCGAAAAGAGAAAAAGTGATTTTAACAATATTTAATTTTAAAACGAAAAATGGTCCAAAGACTTTCTGTTCACCCTGTATATATAGCTACTTCATTTACTCACATAAATTAATATACGAAAGTATAGATTTATGCTTAAACTTTAAGTATTTACTTCAAAAGTGCTCAATACGTAGGTAGAGCTAGTCGTAATTTATAAAATATATATGGCGATTAAGCTACACTGAATATTCAGCGTTTCATCCACTCTAGGATTCGTCAGGCTTATGCGTGAATTCTGTGGTTGTTTCTCGTTTTTATATGATATAATATATATTTATAAATATATATTTTATAAATTACTATATATATATATATATATATATATATATATATATATATATATATATATATATATATATATAACAGCCCTTCAAATGCTGAGTTATGAGCAAGAAATGTTCATAAAGGAAGGTGATTGATTTGTCTGTCTATATTTCAGC
Source organism: Euprymna scolopes (assembly GCF_053919585.1). Lineage (NCBI taxonomy): Eukaryota > Metazoa > Mollusca > Cephalopoda > Sepiida > Sepiolidae > Euprymna > Euprymna scolopes. The sequence continues at coordinate 54,805,618 of NC_136516.1, forward strand.
GACCCCACATATTTTTATGTATTTTTTAATTCAATTACTATTTTGATCTTCTAGACAAAGTTTCATATTTGTATTTAAATGAGCTCTCCAATACACACACCATCGCTTAGGGGAATTAATTTCTTCTTTTATTTTTATATTTCTTATGGTCATTAATACATTACCTGAAAGTATTTCATTCAAACTCCCCGGCTTAACGTTCATAGGGAACATGAATTGGGACAGATATATTGAGGGCGTTGCCACGGCTGCTGCAAAGAAGGTGATCTCTCTCTACCGGACTAGAATGTTACTTATGCCTGAGACTATCCTGTACCTCTACAAGGCGACCATTCACCCATGTATGAAGTATTGTTGCCACATTTGGCTGGTGCACCTGATACTAATCTTTCCCTCTTATGCACTGTTCAAAAAAGAGTCGCCAGCTTAATAGGTCCTGCACTGTCTGTTACAGGGAAAGGCTGTCCCCTTTCCATGTAAATAAAAAGAGTATTAAATGGGTGGGAATGAGATTAGAATAAGCCGAGACTCGAACCTTGTAAGCAAAGTTAAGAATTGGAATGTTAGACTTTAGTCTATCGATAAATTCTATTAGAAATAGTTAGATATTGTTTATATCGTAAAAAGAATTGATTGTTCATTCTGTTTGGAATCGTAATGTTAAAAAGGTCAGTTATATGCTGTGAGTTCTTTTGTTGTCAAAAGCGTATGCATAGCCACGTGAATTGGTCACGTTTGGAAAACACACTTCTGACGTCATAGCGAAGGGGAATTCTCAATATAGGAGCTAGAGTTAGTCAGTCTGTGAGTCAGTCAGAGTGTCAGTCAGAGAGAGAGAGAGAGAGAGAGAGAGAGAGAGAGAGAGAGAGAGAGAGAGAGTTGAGAGTCAGTCAGTTGGCAATCAGTGGTCAGCTGACCGTTTGTAAGCGAAGGGTAGAAGATTAACCATGTAGCTCCAAATTGAATTCCTGATGTCATCAGCATTCGACCAGTCCAATGAATAAAGAATCATCTTTGTGTTTTTGTAAAACTGTTGTCATGTGTCTTCTTTTAACACCAAAAAGGTAATGTGTTAAACATCTTATAACGAACTTTGTGTAAGCCTTACAAGATTATGTAGTTCCCCTCCTTAGTGTATACTTGTATACATCTCCAGTCAGTATCTATATGAAGTCCCAAGCATCCCAAGCAAAACTGTATAAATGTCTTCTCTCTCTCATCACTATCGTTATATCCGTTACGTAATGTCTCGATATGAATCCCCCGTCATATGCTTCAATATGAAACCCCACTATTCAACAAGTCAGCTAGGCTTCAACCTCTGTTCTATTGACGAAATGTTGCATCCCTCTGTCTGCTTTACAAGTATTTTAATGATAAATACTCTGAAGAACACCAAGCCTTGAGCCCCTCGACGTAAATGCCCTCAACAAACCTGACAAGCAGCTAAATCCCACCGCTATGCAGAAGAGATCCCTAGATGCCAGAAAGCATTCTATTCTAATAGTTTCTTTCCTGCTTCCCTGACTACTGACGTACAGAAGTTCAAGTGTAATGTAAACAAACATCTTGCTGGTCAACTTCCTACACAATATCCTTGAAAATTATGTCCCCGGTAGTAGCCCTCTACATTAAAGAGGCAATGTGCTTTGTTTGCAGTGAAAATGAAATAAAAAAAATAAAGTTTTGTATAAACTTATGGCTTAAATGTTTATTATTAAAAGTTTTGGTTTCAATTATTTCAAGTAGTGATCTTTACAAAGTCATAGCGCGTTGGCAAAGCTAGTATATATATATGAACCGATAAGAATAAGAATAAGTTATTCGGGAATATATACATTCGTTAAAGAAACGTGCCATTCAGAAACCAATGCTCTTAAGAGATCTTAGGGGCATATATATATATATATATATATATATATATATATATATATATATATATATATATATATGTATATATATGTATATATATATATGTATATATATATATATGTATACATATATATATATATGTATATATATATGTATATATATGTATGTATGTATATATATATATATATATATATATATATATATATATATATTTGCTTTATTTTCCTTTCTTTGAGTCTGTGGCTTGTCACATAAAAATTCATATTTTTTGTCCGTCTTTCAACCCTCTCATGTGAAATCCCTTTCATAATTCATGAAACCTTGTCTTATTTTTTTATTTTTACTTTTCGTTGTCCTTAAAAATGCGCATGTATTTAAAGACACGAGTATATACACGTAAATAAACTCACATGCATAAAACAAACACACATTTGCATACATTCACACATTTTGTATTAGTCGCAGCATTTTGATGTCACAACATGGCACAACATCTGATATATGAATCGTACATCAGGTCAAATGTGGTGGACTTATGTTTTGAATTTGGGGGATGATTATTTCTATTGGTACTTCATCCTATAATTGTCTGTGCAGCAACTGATAACGTCTTATGTGAAAAAACATTTCTAAGTGACAGCCTTTTTTGAGGTCGATAGTTCAATTCTCACCACAAACAATTTCTTTTACTCATTTTCACTCCAAACAAAGCTTATTGTCACTTGGAACATAAGGGGCTACTATTTGGATCATGTCTAACAGGTGACTGTGGAGAGTTGCATAGCGATATGTTTGTGCACATTATATTAAAACTTCTTCAGGTTAGTACAGGAAGGAAAGAAGGAAACAGGGGGGGAATTCCAAAGTCTAGCAGTTCGAGGGAAGAAGATATTAGAGTGGAAGGTTTCTGGCATCTAGAGACCTGAACAGTGAAGGGATGGGATGTTGCTTGTGATGTTAGTCGGTTGACACAAATGCTTCAGGGTACGTTTCATTAAAGTATTTGTAAAACAAGTACACGGAGGATGGCACAGAAAATAATAATTAGGATTAGAATAAAATATAAATAATTCAATTACTTCACTGCAATGGTTGATGGAAGAAGAACAATATACCCACGCGTATCACAGATAAACAGTTCAGTTTGAAATTCTGTATAGCTTCCATTGTTCGAAAAACAGATCCTTGAAGAAGAGTGGAGGTTACATCGGTCAAAACATTTTGAAACTAACAAACAAGTAAAAACTATTGGTTTGAATATTGTTGAATATTTATGTTTTTTATTTTTAGTTTTAACAGCAGCAGCAGCAGCAGCAGCAGGGAGGTGATGGTGGCTAAGTGGTTAACAATATGGACTGACCTCCTGGGTGTGCAATGTTGTAGTCTAGTTTATTGTACAGAAACACTTTCACTTAGGGATGTTGGCATCATCTTCACATGGTTCCCCCATCCCGTAATCATTCAATGATTTTCTAGGAAGAATTCTAACCGGAAAGATATCAGGGAAACGAATGTCAACAATAATCATTTGATTCATTCAAAATGAAGGAATGATGCTCAACAACAAGAACAACAGCAGGTGGACTCTCAACTAGAACAGACTGATAGCACCTAGAATTAGAATGAGCAATCTGAGATAAGTTAGTTTAAAAACAAGAAATTATGAGAAATCAATGGTGGAAAAAGAGAGAAAATCAAGCACTATCTAGAAACGCCCTACAACATGTCAACCCTAATTATGACACTACGCAGAGCTCAGATATTGGCTTTTCAAAATCAATCAAGCAGCTGATATATCTTGCAGAAAGTTCAGCCACAGTGACGAGACGGTGGAACATATATATAATAGACTAGCAGTTCAGCCCAGCTTTATTTGGGCCCCATATACTGTTCATAACTTTATGTGCATATGTATATATATATATATGTATATAGTAACCAGTTTGACTCATGTCCAGGTAACCGACATCTAAAATTTCAAGTGTTTAGACCCAAAATTAGTGGAGGAGTTTGATAGAGTGTGAAAAGGTCAACTCTTTCAACTTTGACCTCTTGACAGCCAAAATTTCGCCAAAATCTCGTTATGTCAAATCTCGAGTCTGTAGACTAAAAATTGGCAGAGTAATTTAGTAGGGAAATGTACACACATAGACAGACACACAGACAATTTCACTTTTATAGATATAATAGCAGTTCAGCCAGGTTTTGCTCGAGCTCTATATACTGTTCATAACTTTATGTGCATATGTATATATGCATGTGCACATAAATTATATATTAAAAAGTTTGACTCATACCCAGGTAACCTACATCTAAAATTTCAAGTGTTTGACCCAAAATTGGCAGAGGAGTTTTGTAGAGTCTGCAAAGGTTCACTCTTTCAAATTTGACCTCTTGGCAGCAAAATTTTCACCCAAGAACTGATTAAAAAGTTTGCTGCATGTCTGAATACTGTAGATGTAAAATTTCAAATGTTTAGACCCAAAATTGGCTGCATAGTTTGCTAGAGACCGCAATAGTAACATCTTTTGAACTTTGACCCCTTGGCAGCCAATTTTCTACCAAAAACCGATTAAAAAGCTTGCCCTATGTCTGAATACACTTTAAATTCCAAATGTTTACACTAAAAATTGGCTGAGTAATTTGGTAGAGACCGCAAAGGTAAAAATTTTTAAGACTTTGACCCCAATTTTGATAAATAAAACGTTTGTTAAAAATAAAATAGCACTGAAATATTCTTTCTTTAAAGACAAAATTCACATAAAAAGTAAATAGTTAAAACATAAATAATTCATTAAACTGTGACGTCACTGCAGTAACAGCTAACCAGTCCTTAAACAATGATATAGAGTACATAAATCAATTTACTAAAAGGTTTATAAAAGCTAATGAAAGTATGGACAGATGTGTTGTTGGAGGTGAACTATATCAGTGGGAGATGAAGAGAAAAACGTGCCCAGATGTCTTTGCTTTATATGGGTTGGTGTGGGCCCTTCACATTATCATGGAAAATGCGTTTCTAATTACCAGCAAGAATCTACACCCTCTCCCATGATTTTTGTGACATCTACACCCTCAATCTGCTATTTGAATATACGCCATTGTGAGTAAAATGATATATAGTCTCATTTGCAGGATGCGATTATGGATGGATTTACTGGATCCAACTGAAGAAGGAAAAAAAACGGCAAAAGAAGCAGGAGGAGTAGAAAAAAGAACGGGAGTGTAGAAAAAATATTTCAGTTTTGGTCGTTTTATTTTACAATAGATCAAAATATTTTCAGATTATTAAATGTCGAGGTCAACAATTTAGAAAACGTCTTTTAATAGTTGATTTCAGTCGAGTTTGTTATTATGTTTGTGAGCAGACTACCGTCCACATCGCTTGACCAATCGTTACAAAGCTCGGTCAAAATTTCAGTCATGGTCTAAATGTGATCTAGATATTAAAAAATTAAATGTCAAGGTGATAAGGTGAATGTCAAATTTTTGGCGATAACTTTAGTTCTGTCCATATTTAAGAATCATTACTTAGTCACATTATAACCAATAACGTCCGGCATTTTAGTTGACATTTAACTGTTACAAGTTCGATTATGGTCTAAATTTTGACGGAATTTCAAATTCTGATTCATAAAACTTAGATATGTGATCTTACACTCTATTCTAACAAAAACCATCATGCTA
>NC_136516.1:54816176-54876176 GCF_053919585.1 Euprymna scolopes
CTATGTTCTCCACAAGGCATATTTTGAAGTAAATGCTCTCCTCCCTCATAAACTCCTGTTTTTAATATTGACCAAAGATATTCAATGGGGTTAAGGTCTGGAGAACACGGTGGTCAGGACATAAGAGTTTCTCCAAAGAAGCCCATATATTCAAGGAAGGCTACAGTCGCCCTAACAGAATGGGATGGTACATTATCATGCGTAAATAATATCTGAAAGCGACCTGACAATGGTAGGTCATCTAGCCATGGTGACAAATGTTTATCCAAAAAGGCGTGTATGCATTGCTGGTAAGTTTTCACCGTCTGGAACTCGGAATAGTCCAACCAACTTATCCCTAATGATTCTCGCCGAAAATATGATAACTCCACCTCCTCGTTGGCGATGAACTCTGTAAGCGGTTGGAGTTCCATTCGAAATCCAAATTTGGCCCATCCATCCGGACTCTCAAGAGTAGCACGGGTCTAATCTGTAAATAGGACACGTTGGAAATCCATTTTCATGTAATTTTGTGCTTACGCCTTTCGTTTTTCCCTATGTTGTTTGCTCAATGGAGGTCTTGGAATAGTTTTGATGTTCTTTGCCATCTCATTCAACACATTACATCGGGCCTGTCTGGATCTTGGAGCGATTCCAGCTCTTGCAAAAATGGAAGCACTGGTGCTGTTTGGGTTTTGGTTGACTTCCCGACAAATTTTTCCGAATATCACGATGTGAAAGGTTTCTCCTGGTGCCCTTATCCTTTCTGGATTTGGTGTTGGGGTTGTTCACGAATGAAGCCAAAGTTCTTGGATGCCTTTCTAGCTCCATAGCTAAATCATTGATGAACAATCCATCTGCGAGTCCAGCAATAATCCTTTCCTTTTCAATAACCGTTAATCGCCCCTTTTTTGGCATTTAAAAAGACCTGTGATAAAGCGATGGACATAATAAATTTAGTGAAATATTGATATTTTAGTAATCTGCAATAAAGCGATTGACACAGTTTATGTGTTTGGGTATCTGAGTGTTTGTGAGTTAGTTTTATAAAATCTCTATAATGAAATATAGACTACAATGTATTGTAAACTTAGTCACTGTAAGAGGCATGCGAAGCTTCTTCTAAGTGCATCACGATGGGTTCCCAACTAGAGCAGGTAATCAGTCGATTTAATTGAAAAATGGGCTATTTCATCGATTGCGATGACAATAAAATATAGAAGTGTGAAGCATTCGTTGATCATCATTCAATCCCGGGCAACGTCGGATCACCTTGCTAGTGTGTGAGTTCGTTCCTTATGTACTACAAAACGGCTGGGCCGACTTTTGTAAAATTTCACAAGAAATTTCACAAGAAAGGTACTTTATGTGCCTGGTAGTGTTCTTAGCTAGGTTTTGAATGCATCGATAAGTATCGATAACCGATAATCAAAATAATCCAAAGAAGGAACAGGCGATTTTGACCAAAGTAACACCTTTCACAGCCTAAAATCACAAGTGCATTTGGAAAGTTTTATTACCACACAAGCAAAAGGACTCGACATATAAAATCAACAGTAGGTTCTTTGATATGACAGAGGCCTTTTCCAAAATGAATGTTTCTGTTTAAAGGACAATTACACCATGATATTTGACTTTTTCATTTAAAACTTTAATTCAATCCATTATAAAAATTTTTTATGAAATAAACAAAAAGTTGTCTATAGCACAATGCATCGTTAACTAACCCTAACCCTAACCCTAACCCTAACCGTGAGAAGCTTCCTCTCGGTGTACCAGGGTGAGTCCCCAACTAGAACAGGCAATCATTTGATTGAAAAATAGTCGCTTTCACTCGTTGATCATAATTCATTCGTTGATCGCCAGAAGTTATGATCAACAAATTAAATTTATAATATAATTGTTTAATTTTCCTTTTTTTTTTAGTGTTCACAGGTAAGCGCCGAAAAAATAGAATCTCATTCTTTTGTGGGAGTGATTTATCTCCAATAATACATAAATGTTTGGAGGGAAGTTTCGACTCAATTGTCATCATCATTATTTAGTTTTAACTTAACAAAATGAAATTTAATAAATGTATGATAAGCAATACACAATCGCAGTTGTATTATTTTATGTGTGTAATCGTAAGGGATCATTCCGTAAGTGTACGGATGCTTGATAAGGTGTGATAAGATTGCCAAAAATATGTACAGCAAGCCCAACCCAGAATTCAGGGTTCTTGAGGGGGGGGGGAGACAGCAAACAAAAGGAATGGCAAAAAACAAAGAATGGCAAAAAAAAACTCTAAAGAAACAAACAAATGCTGTTTGTTCTTATCAGATTGTTTTGGGTCAATTATAAAATTCTGAGACTTTTGTATGAATCGTGAAAGAAAGCTTTATTAAATTGAAGATATCAGGCCTGCCATTTTCTAACTCTGTCTCAGATCATCTTAAACAAAGATTAGACTGGAGCCACTTAATTTGAATGATTTATATATATATAACCAGCTGCACTGACCTGGCGTTGCTCGGGCTCCATTACTGTCATTTTTTGTGTAAATATTTCTGTGTTAATAATCATGCGTTTTTGTTAAATTAAGTTAAATTAAATTAAGTACTTGAGTTAAAAACGAAGCAAATAAGGAACAGTCACCCTTACAAAAAGAATAAGAATGAAATCCCCTGAGTTGATTTTACTTGTGTTTATTTAAAGAATATAAATTGCCGAACAATACTACATTAGAGTAAAGTACGTTAGTTTGTTGCTGAGAACACTGTCAAAGAATAACAAATAACGTTATTCTCTAATCAGAACCAAAGAGATTGATTTATGAGCTTAAACATTATTTAGGTTCCAAATAATTACATACATATAAAATTAATTCAAGCTGTTTTTCTTCCTAGCAAGCATATTTATCTTGGTTTATAAAAATGACACCTATATTTTCCACCAAATTTTTATTTATGATATTTCAAGGGGAGACAATAAAACTTACAATTGTTTTTACTGTTATTATTTATTAATGAATAAAAGGAAAATTTTTTTCACCTATCCTAACTATATGAACATTAAAACCCTTTATGCTTATTTAATTCTGTGTAGTATATTTTTAGTTGTCATGATACACTTCTCCCAGGCATTATCTTCTCCTTTTAGGGAGGCAGTATAAAATACCTTCGTTCGGCACGATACCATCTTCTCAAAATACATTTCTTTTTGTTGGGAGTATTTTACTATTTATTCTGTTGTTATATAATTATTACATACCGCTGTTTAGGTTTATCTCTTGTTACTTATTTACTTCGGTGCTGTTACAGCACATCCACCCCTTTGGGAATTAAAACAATGTTCTTACATAAGAATGGGGTTCTACACTATAGGAACCGTGTTAGTCATTCGTTTGTGCAACTATAATGCATGTGTTTCTTCTTTTCCTACGCGTCCGTATGTTTCCCATGTTGACCTACAACTTCCGCATTGTAATCCGGTACTAATCAGACTCTGTAAATGGAAGTATTTCATAAGATAGCAATAATGATGTAAGCAGTTTTTTCTGCTTCAGCACCGAGTTAGAGACGCATTGGCAATTTCTTGCAAATCCCTCATCTTGCAGACTACACGATTGAATGTCTGTAGCTTACTCCCCGATTCATAAACAATGTATGTAGTTCGTTCATCATGATATCATCCTTTCAGTTCTAGATACAGAATTGCTAGTGTATTATATATATATATATATATATATATATAAATATATATATATATATATATATATATATATATATATATATATATATATATATATATATATATATACATAAGGTGTCTTCAATGTGTTTCCAGACTTTTTTTGCACAGGCATTTCAAATTGTCGTAAACTTTTGAAAATTAGTATGTTATTGCTATAAATATTATGAGACGACTGACCAATTTTTATGGTTCCAGGTTCAAATGAACTGTTACAACAGGAATTGGAATACGCTCTACTAAAGTCTGATTGCCCCCAGATGGTGAATTTTAAAAATGCAATCTGGATGTAAGGACACTTTAGAAGAACGATATGCAATAAAATTTTGTTTTAAACTTGGAAAAATGCCACAGAAATATATGGAATGTTTCAGACTGTTTTGGGACCATCTTCCATAAATCGAGCATCAGTTTCTGAGTGGCATAAGAGATTCAAGGACAGAATGGGTCTGTGATGAATGATGAGAAGTGTGAAAGGAGTAAGGAAATCACAATACCGAAGTTGATTAGCCAAATAAAGAATTTCATGGATAAGGACGGTTGTGTATCTACAGAAACAATAAGTGCACTGTTGGATGTCAGTAAGGGAACTGTTACAGAATTATTTGCGAGGAACTAGAGATATGGAAGATTTGCGCAAAGTTGGTCCCCAGGGTTTTTCATCCTTGTTACAGACTATTTGACCAAGATGGGCATCAAGACAAGTTCCTCACCCTCCCAATATTCCTGACCTTGCTCCCTGTGACTTTTGGTTATTCTCTAAGCTCAAGAAAAACATTAGAGGCTGCCGTTGTAAAACAATTGAGGAAATGAAAGAGACTGTGTATTATCAATAAATGCCTATACGAAAAAAGTCTGGAAACTTATTGAATGCACCTCGTATATATATATATATATATATATATATATATATATATATATATATATATATATATATATATATATGTGTGTGTGTGTGTGTGTGTGTGTGTGTGTGTGTGCGTGTGTGTAAAATAAACATAATAACAATATATTAAACTAAATATAATGAACTAGATAATTTAAGATAAATTTAACGAGAATTAAAAAATGTTACTTGTTTAATTTTATTTGCTTCAGGTTATTGAGATTACTGAGATTAATACCATGAAAACAACATTATCTGTCCACATGAGCTTCACAAAAACTCAGAAGTTTATAAATTTTCATAAAGGCATTCCATCTCCTTTTTGTCCCATTTAAATAAGACTAAAACTAAACATAGTCTACATTACTAACCTTTAGCCATAACAGCTGTGTTCCAATTCATAACGATAGGTTACTTTAAAAGGTTGAAGGCTCCTTCAGTCTTGACAAATTATGGATACCTACAGTAATGGTGCCTGCGCATGAATTTTTTGTGGCAAGAGGTGTGCAATCTCCAACCACACATCTCCTAAGTCGACCTTGTTAAACACCAGTGTCAAGTGGATATATATATATATATATATATATATATATATATATATATATATATATATATATATATATATATATATATATATATATTGGGTAAAATGATTAATAATTTTGAATTAAAAATCAGTTTCAAAAGGGAAAAAACAAACAAAATCAAGGGTTTGTACGATCGTTTCGGAAACGATGTTTTATTGAAATAGACAATATGTCTTGAACAATAATTTGATAAAAAGATTTTTTTTATATTTAAACAAAATTTCCTCATCAGCAAAAAAGTGTGTGTGTGGGGGTGGGTGGTGGTTAAAGACACCAAAATAAACTAATACAAAAATGCTAGTTTATTTTGGTGTCTTTAACCCCCCCCCCACGCACACACTTTGTTGCTGATGAAAAGACTTTATTTAAATATAAAAACATCTTTTTATCAAATTATTGTTCAAGTTATTATTAAATAAAACATCGTTTCCGAAACGATCGTACAAACTATTGATTTTGTTTGTTTTTCTTTTGAAACTGATTTTCAGTTCAATTTATGACCCATTTTACTCAATATTAAAATAGCTCTAGAGTATCTGTACCTATTGAGTAAAATGAGCACTATTTTCTTTTAATAGTATTAATACATTTACTAATACATTAAAATAAACTCTGCTCTTTAGACTCTATGTTTAATTCCCTCAAAATTAATATATATAGATATATATGTACGCATATTTATATGTGTGTGTGTGTGTGTGTGTGTGTGTGTGTGTGTGTGTGTGTATACATGTTCAGGACTACTGGAAACAATTCCAAGATAAGCAGAGAGCACATACAGCACCTAGAATTCCCAAATGGTCATCCACGTGGTACTAATCATTCGGTGATCTGACTAGAACCGGTGTGTTAATGTAATTATGCCGTATCCAAATCTACCAAAGCAGATTAATATTAAAAACTAAATTGTAGTAAATTATTTTAATTTATTCCCAATAACATGGTACAATAACAATAAATAAAAATTGGTTAGTCAAATTAAACGATTGATATTTCGGTTTAAATTAGATTTAGGTCAAACTTTGAAAATAGAAAAATTGATCCAAACAATCATTTTTCGTATCAAGTAACTTGTTTATAGTGCAAGGTTGTAACAGTTCAAATAACATATAATTAGACTAATTTATTTCTCGGTTACAGTGACTTTCTGGCCTTGATAAGTGGTGACCCCCCCCCACACACACACATATATATATATATATATATATATATATATATATATATATATGAAATGTAGAAATGACTTTGAACATAAAGCATTGTCTAAAATTTTTTTCAAAAAAGAAGCATATTCCTTTAAACGAGTTTGATAAAAAACTATTTTGTTTGTTTCTGAAAAAATTCTAAAAGTTGTTTTGTTTTTTTAATATTCGTAGTTTGCCCTAATATGTTTATTTCTGTACGATTGAAAAGCGGTTATGGGGGTCGTTTCTACCGAGTTAATATTATTTAAGTATTCGTATTTCTTCAAAATGTTATTTAATGTACTTAATTTTGTTTGAAGTTTTAGCACGAACTGCTGTTTGATATTGTTTGGCAAATATCGTATTATTTGCTGATTAAGATGCATTTTAACTAGATATATGCTTAATAGCAAACCCCATTTTAACAGTAAAACGGAGTTTTCAATTAAACACAGTAACTTGTAACAATAAAAAAAGTGTATCAATTGTTAACTTTCTCCATTCTAGAGAACCCGATTCATTAAATTTTATAGCTTTTCTAATGTTGTTTCATACAATCAATTTGAGAGAAACAATATTCAAATTAGAGTATTTCATTGCTTCTCGCTTTACATCGAGCATTAAATTCCAACAAGTAAGCATTTGTGGCAACCGTGAAAGAAAATGAAAAGTTAATAACGTGAATGTGAGCTGACTATCGCTTGTCTCCTAAATCGCTTTGAAAAATTATGAAAATTGGCTGCATGTGTCATTCTCGAACTCTCACAATAGAAACCTTTGCTTGGATATAATTTGTGGACAATAAAAATATCAATAATAATTCAACAATTAAATGCATGTAGTGTTGAAGTGATTAAACGGAATCGGAAGTCGGAAAAACCGGAGAAGTATCGGAATCGATGTCGAAATCTGAAAATTTTTGAAATAATTTCCAATTCCCAAAACGATTCTTTTATATGCTGTTATTATCTCGACTGACAAACTAAGAAATCTAAATTAAAGACTTAATATTAAAAGTAATAATTTCACCCCGAAATGTTATACTGCATTTAACCAATCAGATCCAAGTTTTTTGGTCATGTGACAAACATCGTATCATCATCATTATCATCATGAATAATAATAACAACAACCAGTCTTAACAATGCTCCCCCTTCCTTTCAAGCTGGAATGGTTCGGACAATGGGTGCTAATGCAGATATTTTTTTAACAATAACCAGAGAAAAGAGCTTGTCGTTGCATGTAAGCATCGCAGAAAGGGCACTGCTTCTTTGCATTGTACTGCGTTTCGGAAACTGATTGCACGCATAACTCGCATTTGTTTGTTATAAACTCTGCTAAAATGATCTGCAAGAAAAGAATGTGTGTGTTATTTAGAATATCAACAGAGGTTGATGCCCGAGGGTCAACCCTCTCCCCATCCAAGTACACCAAAAATGCCAGAAAAAGAGGAGTGCGGGTGGATTATCACAACGAAGTATTCAATATGTATTTTTCCGAATCTTTTGTGTCCGCCCCCTCGTTCCTTTACCCGCTTGCATCTTCTTTTTCCTCTTCCTCTCTTTCTATTCTCATCTCACTATCCTTCTTTTATTCTTTCTTTATTTCTCCTTGTCTTTCTATCTCACACACCTTTCGTATTTATTTCTTTTCGTCATTCTATTTATTACAAATAACACTTTATATTTATGATACGCATGTGAGAAATAAAATACAAATTATTTAAATTGCAGAATATATCATGTACACTTACGATCGAGCACTTCAGCGATTTATTTTCAACATACCCCGATTATTTCTCTCTTCTCCCCCTGTCTCTCTCTCTCTCTCTCTCTTTATCTATATATCTTTCTTCCTCTCTCTCTGTTTTAAAACAGTTCATGACTTCTTCTAGGTGAGATTCTTTTTGTAAAAATACAGATATTATTGCAGAGTATACCATGACTGTGCATACTTCTAAAAATGATGAGAAGCAATTTTTTGTGAATAAAATGTTTTTTTTAATATTTAAATAAATTAGTATTAGATGTCATATATATATATATATATATATATATATATATATATATATATATATACACACACACACACACACACACACACACACACACACATATATATATATATATATATATATATATATATATATATATATATATAACTCCAAAATCTTTCTCGTGCGCCATCTCACGACAAAATAAGGAAAAATATTCTATTCAATGTTTACTTTTTTTTTTTTTTTAAAGATAGTTGCCCACCGAAAAGAAAATCCGAGTCGGAAGGAACACTGTATAAAAACAAATAGAACAATTTTCTGTTCTCAATAATATGCTGCATTGATCAACAAGATAAATTGGCAATTAGGATTAAAATATAGACTTCAAGCAATCAATGACAAAAGTCTAGCATCCGATTAGGCAATTTTATATATTATGTAATAATTACTTAAGTAATAATCCAAATTCAACACATGATAATATAAAAGTAATATAGTTATGTTTGAATCAAATAAATAATCTTACTAAATCACATTAAAATATTTGAAAGAAATTAGATATTTAACATTTTAAAGTGGTTAAGAACGGAATCTAACACAAAATAAATTTTTAGCAATCGGAAAACTAGGAATATCATGAAATGTCAGCACGTAATTTACGTTTAATAAAAGAAGAGTATCTGACAGTACTTCGTTTTTTGTCCGTTAAGTGGAATATAACGGCATATGTGTGTGTACGTATATATATATATATATATATATATATATATATATATATGTATGTATATATATATATATATATATATATATGTATGTATGTATATATATATATATATATATATATATATATAAAATATTTATTTAAAAACTATATGATATATATTTCAGAGACGTATCGTGGTTTCATAGAAGTGAATTGACATTATAAATGCCGTTAACAATCCATCAAATCGTCACAGACTCACGAAATGAAAAGAAATCGAAGAATGGAGTTAAAAACATTTTCAATCCAATTGTTGACAATACAACTATTTTCTTTAATTGCAGATTTCGTAATTATCGATTATTTTAGTTTAGCTTGGTTTCGCAATTCATCATAAAGCGACTGACACCCCAGCAGCCTTTGCAAATTATGCAAATCTATTTTGAAAATCATTTTGAAACATTCGATGAACGAATAATTTCACGAAATGGGCTATTCACAATTTAACCCCACTAGATTATTTTCTTGGAGATATTTATAGAGTCATGTGTACGCTGATAAACCAGACACAATAGACTACTTAGAAGACAATATTTGACGCGTTATGACTACATCACTATGAATTAGTGTATACTTTTGGGAGGGATATTATGCTGGTGATTTAACGTGAAAGGGGTGGTCTGGGTGGGTAGTTATAGGGTTATAATACTGGATTTCAGAATATAATATATGTTAGGTAATATGTGGCAATATTTGTATGTTTTCTTTGGAGGTGTCTAACAGGACAAAAATAGATTTTTGGATATGGATGATTGGCGTGGTGAAGTAATGGAGGAAATGTACTATTAATCATAACAATATTAATAATAACAACAGTAATAACGACGATGGTAATTACAATAAAAATGGTGATGATAGTAACGATAATAATAGCAATGCCGATGTTAATAATAAATATTAAATAATAATAATAATAATAATAATAATAATAATAATAATAATAATAATAATAACTAGCGGGACCTGTGGAAATTCCACATCATATGCAATAAATTCTTGGATATGGTACTAATTATGTCAATAATTTTTTATCATTTGTAACTCACCATTTCGCACACCATACTAAAATAATAACTTTGATATATTGTATAGGCTGATTATTTCATTACAAATACACGCATCAATTAACTCACATTTCATCATTTTTCATACTTGGATATATTACTAATTTCGACAATATTTAAAAAAATATATTTTTAAGCAACATTATCGCCCAACCTTACTAAAATAATATCTTTGATATATTTGCTGGGCTGCTTATTTCATTTCAAACAATTCAATCAATTAACCCCCATTTCATCATTTTTCATAATTCTTGGATATGTTATTAATTTCGACAATCATTTTTCATAATTAGAACCCACATTATCTTCTCTCCTCCTTAATAAAATAATAACTTTGATATATTGCCTGGGCTTATTATTTCATTACAAACACACTAATGCATGAAATCACATTTCATCATTTTTCTTAATTCTTGGATATGTTACTTATTTCGTCAATCATTTTTCAGAATTTTAACCCATATTTTAGCACCTCCCCCTTTACTAAATAATAACTTTGATTTATTGTCTAGGCTGATTATTTTATTTCAAACACACCAATCAATTAACTCACATTTCATCATTTTTTATAATTCTTGGATACGTTACTAATTTCGACAATCATTTTTCATTAGTTAAACACACCTTATACCCCCCTTACTAAAATAATAACTTTGATATATTGTTTGGGCTGATTTTTTTCATTACAACACACTTATCAATGTACTCACATTTAATCATTTTTCATAATTCTTGGATATGTTACTAATTTCGACAATCATTTTTTATCATTTAAACCGACGCCATCACCCAACCCCTTACTAAAATAATAAATGTGATACATCGTCTGGTCTGTTTATTTCATTGCAAACACATTATTGCATTAAATCACATATTATCATTTTCCATAATTCTTGGATATGTTACTAATTTCGACAATCATTTTTCATAATTAAAACCATCCTTATCGCTCTCTCTTACTAACATAATAACTTTGATATATTGTTTGGACAGATTATTTTATTATAAACATACCAATCAATAAACTCGCTCTTCATCATTTTTTATAATTCTTGGATATGTTACTAATTTCGACCATAATCTTTTGTAATTAAAACCATCCATATCGCCCTCTCTTACTCAAATAATAACTTTGATATATTGTCTTGGCTGACCATTTCATTACAAACACACCAATCAATCAACTAACATTTCATCATTTTTCGTAATTCTTGAATATGTTACTAATTTCGACAATAATTTTTCATAATTTTAGGCCTCCTTATTGTCTTTCCCTTTACTTAAATAATAATATTGATGTATTGTCTAGGCTGATTATTTTATTATAAACACACCGATCGGTTAACTCACATTTCCCCATTTTTCGTTATTCTTGGATATGTTACTAATTTCAACAATATTTTTTATAATGTAAACCTTCCTCATCGTCCTCTCTTACTAAAACATGACTTTGATATATTGTCTGGGCCGATTATTTCATAAAAATTACAACTATTTATTAATTTACATTTCATCATTTTCATAATTCTCGGATATGTTACTAATTTCGACAATCACTTTTTATATTTTTTGCTCACATTAATAACCCAACACTACTAAAATAATAACTTTGATATATTTTCTGGTCTGATTATTTCATTTCAAACACACTAATCAATTAACTCACATTTTGTCATTTCTCATAATTCTTGTATATGTTACGAATTTACACAATCATTTTTCATCATTTAAACCCACATCATCGCCCCCTTACTAAAATAATAATTTTGATATATTGTCTGGTCTGATTATTTCATTGCAAACACACTAATTAATTAAATCACATATTATCATCTTTCATAATTCTTGGATATGTTACTAATTTCTAAAATAATATCTCATAAATTTAACGCACCTTATAGCCTTCTCTTTACTAAAATAATAACTCTGATATATTTGCTGGGCTGCTTATTTCATTACAAACACATCAATCAAATAGCTCACATTTCATCATTTTTCATAATTCTTGGATATGTTACTAATTTCGGCAATCATTTTTTATGATTAAAAACCCACATTATGCTCCCCTCCTACTAATATAAGAACTTTAATGTATTGTCTGGGCTTATTATTTCATTACAAACACACTAATCAAATAACTCACATTTCATCATTTTTCATAATTCTTGGATATCTTACTAATTTCGACAATAATTTTCATAACTTAAACCCATTATGTCACCCTCTTACTTAAATAATAACTGTAATATATTTCCTGGGATGATTATTTAATTACAAACACAATTCCGGGCATTCTCATAGTATATATGTTTTACCTATCTTATCCAATCCCGGGTGACGCCGCATATTCTGCTAGTATATATCTTTCACTTATCTAATTCCATCCTGGGCGATGCTGGGTATTCTGCTATTATATGTTTTCCACTTATCTCATTCAATACTGGGCGATGCCTTCTGCTACTATATATTTGTGCTTATCACATTCAATCCTGAGTCTAACTTCATGTCCGCCACCCTACTGTTAAAAAATATACCTGAAATAAAGTAATGTTTAAATCGTAAACTGTTTCAGCCATTCCCGGGACTGACTTCATATCCCCCAACCCACTGCTAAAAATATACATGAAATAATGTAATGTCTAAATAGTAAACTGTTTTAGCCATTTCCGGGACTACTTCATATCCCTCCCCCCTCACTGTTAAAAGTATACATGAAATAAAGTAATGTTTAAATCATAAACTTTTTCAGCCATTCTCAGGATCAACTTCTTATCTCCCATCCTAGTGTTAAAAATATACATTAAATAAAGTAATGTTCAACCAGGACCGACTTCATATTCCCCACCCCACTGTTAAAAATATACATTAAATAAAGTAATGTTTAATGCGTAAACGGTTTCACCCGTTTCTGGGACTGATTTCATACCCCCTACCCCACTGTTAAAAATATACATGGAATAAAGTAATGTTTAAATCTTAAACGGTTTAAGTAATTTCCGGGACTGACTTTATATCCCCCATCCCACTGTTTAAAATATACTTGAAATAAAGTAATGTTTAAATCATAAACTGTTTCAGCATCCTTTTGAAATTAATACATAAAAACATTAACATGGTTAAAGATTAGGCAATCATTGCTTCAACATGAATTTCTGAGTGTAGTATCAGTCCCAGCATCCCAGTGACTTAAATACCCCCTTTTTTGGTCTTGGTTAATGGAGGAGAAATCCTTCATTACTGATACAATTTTTATTTTTGTTATTGATCAGAGTACCCCTTTTGGGGAGTTCGTTTCCCCAAAAAATTTTAGCCGACCTAAAGTCCAACTCTGTCTTTGTCGGGAGGCAAGTAAACAAAAAAAAGTAATCAGAAGGGACATTTTCCAGGGCATCTTATAATTAATCAGAACAGACATTTCCAGTGTATTTTATAATTAATCAGAGGGGACATTTTCAGGGCATTTTGTAATTGAACCAGAAATTACTTTTCCCAGTTACTTTTGTAATATTAAAACTTTGTTACATTAAACGTAGTACCTATTCACAATGCCTCCCCACGGGACAGATTTAGACACCAGGGTCGTTTTTAACGTGGAGAAAGAATTGTCTTAGTCGCAAAGGATTTCTCCTCCACTAAGAAAGAAGAAATTGAAATGTAGCATCTGAAGAACAGATACTACACTTTAATCTTAGCCAAAAGGCCAAGAAAGCCAAATCATTTTTATTACCTTTGCCTCAACAGCGACATCAATTTTTTTTTTACTTTGCTTTTAAGGGGTGACAAGTTTTATTTGGAATATTCAACCTTCCTTTTTTGGGATACACAGCATGATAACGGACGAAGCGATAAGCGTAATAATATATAATGATAATAATAGTAATAGTAATAATAACTAGAAATTGAGTAAAATTAAGGGGTACAGATAAAGGCAAGGTCCAAGACACAGGAAATATATTTAAGGGATAGTGAGTGAAGGGTGAAGTAATAAGAACAAAAAAAAAAGAAAGAAGATGCGATAAAAAGTAAAAATAAAAAATAAACAAAAAATATAAAATAATATAAAAGAACAAAAAAAAACAATTTGGTTTCGTTAAAAGGGTCAGAATTGGATTCCTAAATGAGTTATAAGGGATTAGAGTAGTGCATATGCACACATACATATACCCCCCCATATATATATATATATATATATATATATATATATATATATATATATATACAGACATATATACATACACTCACGTATACACATATACAATGGGGTTAGCCGGCAGAAGCAAAAAGTTCGGAGAGCAGTATCCTGGGGGGCGGGGTTAGTATTTCTTTACAGGAGAGGGTCTGCAATAGTCCACAATAAAGTCACGAGAATGCCCCTCCATAGATAACAGACACCTTACACGCCGTAAAAATAGAACTACCACATATCCAGTTAAGCCCCAACTTTAACCCTAAAACATATACTACATACACTTAAGGCTATGATAAAGACTCTATACACATTTCTGCATTACACTATATATAATACGCTCCTCCTTTATTTAGAAGTCGACCCCCAACATAATCTATAATTTTAATTTGTTTTGACCTATTTCGTTCCTAATGAATCCAACGCTAGACGCTGCATCCTCACTATGTTACCTAGCATCTTCTCTACTCTTCTGATGAGAAGCATTAGGTTTCGAAATGGCTTGGCATAAAGAGTCCCTTCTATCCCCCAACTAATCGATTGTATTCCCTTACTGAATAAATGAACCAATCTATATCCACCAATATATAGTTCTGTGACTTCATTTTCCACCTCCTATTGTTTCATATATATATATATATATATATATATATATATATATATAGCTGAACGTATGTGTGTGTGTGTGTGTGGTCACGAATAGGCTCCTATATGGTTGACTATAGAAGATTTATCGAGGATAAGAAATGGGTATGTTTGATCTGGCAGAACGGTGGTTCATAAAAATTGTGGGGTTTGCATTCGCGCCTGGCCCCCAATGTATGGAAATAAAAAATGAAAAAAAATCGTTTACAAGGGTTTTTGATATAGATGTACATAAGAATACTTTGATAAAAAGGGATGGTATAATAAAATTGTGGGGTCTGCGTTCGCGCCTGTACTCCATGGAAATATGGCACAAACTTTAACAAAGACTTTTCATATCTATTTGCGTAAGTATAATTTGATAATTATGTTTCAGTTTGAAGAAATATGGTATACTAAAATTATTGGGTGTTCGTTCGCGCCTGACCTCTATAGAATGTAAATATGTCACAAAGTTTAACAAGGTTTTTTTAATATGGGTGAGGATCCACAATAACACCTTAACTCTAATCTTAATTCACGTTAGCTTTTATTTATTTTTTTAGTTTAATCATATTTGTCGAATAAATTCACCTACTAAATTCACTTTCTTATTAAAGTGAAAGCCAAAAAAAGTTGGAACTCTAGACAATTCTTGACACAAATTTTATATAACTCTGTTTTTTTCTTCTCCACTTGCACGTGGCACTCTTTCGAAAATAGGTAAATAGATAAATAATAAAAAAATAAGAATGTTACATGTTATCGTGTCAAAAGAAGGAAAAAATCCTGCTCACGTGATTACGTGTTTTTTTAAAAACATTTACAAACCTTTTTATTTCTATTTATATATCTGTTTAAGCTTTTTTGTCAGTGTACTAGAAGGAATTCAGTTGATTACAACCCTTTCTGTGTGTATTTATTACAATAGTACAACCCTGAATCTGACGCAATACTACACCGTTCAATGCTGTAAAACTGAAACGAAGCTGTTCTACTTGAAAAGGGCGCCATTTTCTTCTTATTCATATTTATATCAATTCTTTGCTTTAAAAATCTAAGGTAATTTCGTGTTTACTTTTTTAATTTCCCAGTTTGCTGTTTCGGATTATTTTACTAAAGTAAGTAAAGCTTCATTATTTTTCAAAACTGTTTTTGTTTCTTTGTTTTAAGATATTTCATCGATATTATTTAGTAAGAGTGTTTAGCAGAAAAGCCAACAAACGACTACCCGAAAGAATAAATATACAAGAAATAAATATTATCATAGTCAATAAAAGCTCAGTTCATGTTTTTTTTTGTTGTTTTGAAATAGTTTTTAATGCTCTTTACTTGAAATAATTTCAGCGAACCGAAATTAAAACGAAATTAAATTAATTTTTATATAAACTACATATGCCATAATCGAACATTCCTCAAGCACAAAATAACGGAAAACATTAAAATATGTTTATAAATATTCCTTACGTTGACGGAACTCTCTTAACACAGAATGCTCAGGTGTCCTCCTTCAAATTGAAAACGGGGCTGTCCATTTCAAAGTGGCTGCCATTTTGATTTTTTTAAACCGGTTCCTGAATTAAAAAAAACAATTTTTTTACACACTACTTAAAATACAAACCAATGAACTTTTCTACCATAAAAGTAACTTTTATTGACTATGGTAACATTTATTTCTTGTATAGTTATATTATTATATACATAACATTTTCTCTTTGTAAGGAAACATCATTTTGTTGGTCATTCTTGGCTACGAATGGAAACAAAGTTGATATAAAAAAATATATTTTCGCATAAATTATCTTTACTTTCATCATATTTTGCTTAGGGTAAAATTTTTGAGTATCAAAACCTATCTCTTTACACCCCCACCCTTTTATAACCTATCATACACAGTCCATTTTCTGTAGGCTGTTTTTGAACCTAGTCAACAGCGGGTACTCTCTCTCTCTCTCTCTCTCTCTCTCTCTCTCTCTCTCTCTATATATATATATATATATATATATATATATATATATACAGTCCATTTTCTGTAGGCTGTTTTTGAACCCAGTCAACAACGGGAACTTCTGCTAGTATATATATATATATATATATATATATATATATATATATATATATATATATACTAGCAGAAGTACCCGTTGTTGACTGGGTTCCAAAACAGCCTACAGAAAATGGACTGTATATATATATATATATATATATATATATATATATATATATATATATATATATATATATAGAGAGAGAGAGAGAGAGAGAGAGAGAGAGAGCAAAGTTTCCTCTGTACGTATTTGTATCGTTAAACGGTTGGTCTGAGCTAAATTAGTCGCAGATTTGGAATCAGCACCTTCGATCTGATGTTCTTATCGATATCCAAAATTCTTGAACATTTTTTACATATTCACAAACAGTATTAGTAAAAATTACATTAGAAACATGTTTTTATATTTTTCTCATTCGCTTTTTTAACCAACACTTTTCATGTACATACATTGCCGATAAAGCATGTCTTTTTTCATCATTAATAACGGATAAAAACTATTTGATTTATGGTCATTAGTATATTTATTTTTTATTCTAGTAATATCTGTTAATCTTATATTCATCTTTATTTGTTGGTATAAATTTTAGACATCAAACCATTTTAAATCTTTGCAAAAAGATTAAAAAATATTAAAGAGACAAGATATTTTCGTTAGACCTGTGACGTTGTGGTTGAAGTGTTCCTCTAAAGTTTAAGCATTTTTGGTCATCGTGTGCCGAATCTCACACTAAACATTACTTCTAATCTTGCTTACTTAAGCTAGTTTCATAATAAGCGAACTGAAAATACAGTTGCAGTAATGTCTTTTAAAGATATATTGCGGAAGAGATAAGTATTAGATAAGGTGTTAGATCCTATATTTGCATAGTAGATACTGCCAAGTTTGCAGCAATTAATATCCCATAGAATTGAAATATGTCACAAAGTTTAACAAGGTTTTTTAATACAGCTCCACAGACTATTGTGATAAGTGTTTCAGTGTGAACAGGTATGGTATAATAAATTATGGGGTTTATCTATTTTTACTTTCATCATATTTTGCTTTGGTTTTGATACCCCCAAATTCGAAGATATCTCTTTACAACCCTTCCTTTTCATAACCTATCATACTTTCATAAATCAGAGTCCATTTTCTGTGTATGATGTTTTTGAACCCAGTAAACGACGGGTACTTTTGCTAATATATATATATATATATATATATATATATATATATATATATATATATATATATATAACTACTTCATTTACTCACATAAAATTAATATACGAAAGTATAGGTTTATGCGTAAACTTTAAGTATTTACTTCAAAAGTGCTCAATACGTAGGTAGAGCTAGTTAGTAATTTATAAAATATATATGGCGATTAAGCTACACTGAATATTCGGCGTTTCATCCACTATAGGATTCGTCAGGCATATGCGCGAATTCTGTGGTTGTTTTTCGTTTTTATATATGTTGAGGATTTTAGTTAGCCAATCAGCTTTCTAGCATCCACCGCGCCCCTTCCTATCAGCCAATGGGCATGCATTTTATCGAACAAAGGATCTGTTTTAGAACTAGGTTAGTGGTTTAAGCAGACAATTTTCCTCATTTCTGCTCTTTTTTATATATAAATATACATATATGTGCACACATACATGCACACATATATATATATATGGTTGTTTATGTATATTAATGTTTATTTAATTTATTTATTTATTTATTTGTTTTCTATTGTTTTTGTTAGTTTTAAATCTATTTTGTATCGCTATCCTAGAGTAAGTTTTATTTTGTGAACACAATTATTTCTCGTCTACAGTTTAATAGATTTTGGGGTTCTTTAAAGTACAGGATAGCAAATTTTTCATGGAGGCATAATTTACATGGGTCATCTAAATGTCTGCACGTGGTAGCTTGTCTTATTATTTTCCATTCGACTACCGGCGAATGTCCGCTTTCTTTGAGTTCCCAGTATTTATTCGCTAGTGTTGTTTTTATACGGTGTGCACACATATGTATATTTATATATATATAAAAAAAAAAGAGCAGAAATGAGGAAAATCGACTGCCTTAAACCACTAACCTAGTTCTAAAACAGATCCTTTGTTCGATAAAATGCATGCCCATTGGCTGATAGGAAGCGGCGCGGTGGATGCTAGAAAACTGATTGGCTAACTAAAATCCTCAACATATATAAAAACGAAAAGCAACCACAGAATTCGGGCATAAGCCTGACGAATCCTATAGTGGATGAAACGCCGAATATTCAGTGTAGCTTAATCGCCATATATATTTTATAAATTACTATATATATATATATATATATATATATATATATATATATATATATATATATTCGTATTTTGGTTGGCACGTATATCTATATATACGGTTGGGATAAACATACATACAGCACAGAGGTAGCGTTATATGAACACAATATACGTTATATAGCAGATGTATTATTTAGAACAGGTATATGTATACACTGCTATGCTACAACTAGTTTCATTAAAACGGATAATTTAACGACGAGAAATAAATTGTGTTAAGGTGACCAAATATTTTTACTAGTAGTGTACATATCTATCTATCTATCTATCTATATATATATATATATATATATATATATATATATATATATATATATATATAAAACAAAGTTTATGTATGTATGTATGTATGTATGTATGTCACGGTATCACAGATAAATGATTGACTTAAGATCTAAACAAATCATAGATATGAAATCAGCACATTCGGTCTGATGTCCTTATCAATATTACAAGTTGAACTTATAAAATTCATTATTCTAAATTAAAACACACAAAAATTCACTAGAAATTAATGTCTGATACTAAAAGTATTTCATTTCCAAGCCAACAGAAAAAACATTTTTGACTATCAGTCAAAAACATAAATAAATAAATAAATAAAATTAAGTCAATATTGTTTTAGTCAAATTGTCGTACATATTTGACATATTTTTCAAAATAAAAAATAGAACTTTTATGATACTTGTGGAGATTTTGAATAGGGCGTATCTAAGTGTCCACTCGGCTTTGTCAGGAACGACGACATTAGCCCATTATGCTGTGCGTCGACGATGGTCTAATCAACAACGGTACGAAGCAGAAAATAGAAAAAATGAATGGAAATTGTTGAAATAATAATAAAAAAACGCCCTACCGAAAATGTGTTTTATTATTCATTTAATGTTTCATGGCAAACAGTTTTTTTTTTTATGTAGGCGAACGGGGATTTGCTATAATCATTTTAAATTTATGTTTCTTTATTTTAAACAATTTAAACTGTTTTCTATTCATCTTGAGTATCCCAATACAAAACTCATGAATAGTTTAACTAGGTAAAAAAGACAGGCATGTTTTATTTTATCGGCGGCCGTGCGGATAAAGTGCGCTTTCAATTCTAATCTAGTGAGTTTAATTCTATAAGAGGAGATTTATCGGGATATATAGCTACAAATGCCATCCTTCAATAGCTGGAATCATAGACTATATAATAATTGTTATTTACTCGCTAAATATACTTCTGGGTTGATATCGATCATCGTCATGAAACTGAATAATGCACACAAACAAACAAACAAACTTTGAACTGAGGTCCATATTGGGAAAGTTTGAGAAACTCTACGTTGACGGGAACTTTTGGTAGTAAGCATATAAAAGTAAATGTAATATATGTATACATACATTATGACGATCATTGTATTATATATATATATATATATATATATATATATATATATATATATATATATATATATATATATATATATATATATATACATACATATGAATGGTTAAATAACATCTTCTGTACCTATCTGTGGAACAGTTCCAGCAAACAGTGGGTGGCCGTAATGTAAATATATAGTTACAAATGACAAATGTAATAATGTTAGGATAGAGGTGAAGTAATGTGTGTAGGTAGGTAACTGGGTGGGACGTTACTCTTCTCATTACCGATTTCCCTCTGGATAATGACAGTGGTTGTGGTGACAAACGGCGAGCGGAAGCACTTGTTGAAATATCTCACCACCTGTGGAATAAACCTTCCCATAAATTTGTGTCAATCTGAGAGAAATAAATTTGCAGAATTTATCAATTGTATCCTTCTTAAGGGCCACCCGCTCTGAAGGCAGGTGGGTACGGCTTTCAATTTTATATAAACACGTACGCATACAAACCACACACACACACGCGCACGCGCATATATATGAATGTATAAACCTCTGATATCCTAATTTGCTTGACATTTTATACACACACACACACACACACACACACACACACATATATATATAATTTAATTCAAATGTATTGAAGTAAAAAAATATCTTCAAAAGTGCTCAGTACATATGTAGAACTTTTATAAGTAAAATTATATAAACATCAGAAATCCCTACGCAGATCAAACTACGTTTCGATAATGTTAACATTGTATATAATTTTTATTTGGGACATTATTTGAACGTTATTTAAATACTCAAAAATGCACGCACATCGCTTTCTTTCTCTCTCTCTCTCTCTCTCTCTCTCTCTTTCTCTCTCTCTCCATATGTATATGTGTGTGTGAAAGGGTTGTATATGAGGGCTCTCACAATGTAGTTACGGAAATGGCCTATGTAATAAAATAAATAACGATGACAATATTAAAAGGGCTTGAATAATTTTTAATTATGCATATTATTTCTGAACCACGTGTGCCACACAAGATGGTAGATGCACGAGTTTCCCAAATATTTTCGAGAAAATATCTTTTCCTCAGGGGAAGAGGAAGCGTAGACAGCTTTTGAACTTTGTTACATTCTGCGTTTTGTCGGTGCCAGAGGTTATGTTAGATTCGTGTGTCAGTTTCGCAGTCGAATCCCTTCGCATATTTTTTTTATGTCAATTTCCGGAATAAGGTTCTGAATTCGATGAGTTATATATTTTCTACTGTTAATATAAATTTTACGTATTTATTTATTTATATTTTTTATCAATTTTTTTTTTCTCTTTTATTCTTTAAAAAATTAATCGTTGTTGCGGCTTATTTGTTTAGTATTATCACTTATTCAGGACTTTGTTTATGTAAGTCTGGGAGCAGTTAAAAGGAAGCAATTGTTGTAATGGTGTGTTGAGTTATTCCCCTTTTATATTTTTTTTATGTGCAAAGAAAAGGTGTGTAAATGAACACCCGTGTATGCACACCGGCGCACGTGCACAGACAGACGCATGCATGCAAGAAGAGCATGTGCACACATGCATATATTCATAAATGCGTACAGAAGGTACAATAGCCTTTTCTCTCTTTAAAATGTATATACGTACACACCCATACACATACATACACACTCCCACACCCCCCACACACACAAACACACACACACACACACACACACACACACACACACACACACACATATATATATATATATATATATATATATATATGAAATTCGACTTCTTCAAATAAGTCATTTGTGTCTTATATAATGTGCGAGAGTTTTAAATGTGAAGCTTTTAACAATCAAAATGACTAATATGCTTTTGTAATGAATAATTTGCCAGTTCCGAAACCAACCGCGAGCAGGTGTGATTGCGGCCATCACTATTGTATACTCTCTGTGGATTTGCTCAGAGAGACAGACGTAATTTAGAGAAGGACAAACCTTTTATAAACAGCAGATGGTTACCAGTGACCAACTGCATTAGTGACCACTTGGTAAGTGCACTCCAAGTGACCATCATCTAATTACATTTGTATTTCGACTGACCGTTGTATTAATGCGTTTTCATTGAAGTGACAATTGTATTAGAGCATTAGAATTAGAGTGACCATCAGCAACATAGCATTCGCCTTTAATGACCACAAGGGGCCCTCGTTCTAAAGTGACCATTCCAATAGACTATATCAATATTAATGGATTTGTGTGAAAGTCGAAGTTTAGATGAAGTTAGTATCAATCGATTGCACAATAAAACTGTAATAATAATAATAATAATAATAATATTAATAATAATAATAATAATAATTATTATTATTATTATTATTATTATTATTATTATTATTATTATAATGATATTGATAATGATAATTACGATAATAAAAATAGAAATAAAAAGAATGATAATGATAATAATGATACTACTAAAAATAATGATAATTATAATGAAAATTATGATAATAATGATGATAATGATACTACTACTACTACAAATAATAATAATAATGATGATGATAATAATAATAATAATCATAATAATAATAATAATACGAGAGTCATTTCAAAATTAAAGTCTATTATTTTTAATTCGAAAAGTTAAAGAGCTACGACAAGAGAAGTAGTACCATTAAAACGAACGACGTTTTGTGTTTCAGAATTTATTTTTCTACACAATCACCACCATTTTCAATGCACTTTTGCCAGCGATGAACGATAGCTGCCCATAGGTTCTCAGAGTACACTTTGTCATATGAGGGTTATTCAAAAGTGAAGAATCGTATTTTTTAATTCAAAAAGTTACAGGGCTACGAAGACGAAAGTTGTGCCATAAAAACGAGCGACCTTTTGCGATTTAGATTTTATTTTTCAGTTTTCTACATAGTCACCACTTTATTTTCAATGCACTTTTGCCAGGAATTCGATGACGCACTTCTGCTTCTGATACACGTTCATGACAGGGATCGCTTTCTTAGAATCTCACACCGTCGATATCTGGAACACTAACTTTCAGGTCAAGAATTCATCAGTTCAGTTATAATAACAATAAAATTTCAATCCCCCCCTGATCTATGGAAGAATTAAAAAAACTACAACAAAACAAAAAAAACAGTAACATAACAGCAAAATGTCGCCAAAAAGAAAGTCCGTATTTGTAATTTTTTTCAAAAACCGCAAATTTAAGCTACATTGATTGTAACTGTTTAAACACCTATTCCTCGTTTGATTCGCCTTTTATTCCTCTATAATTTTACTTGTTCTTATTTGACTTATAATTGGAGTATGTTAGTGTTCCCGTCAATTTAAAAATTAGCTTCGAATCAAGAAAGCTAAAAGAAACTCCGCAGCAACAAATGAGCTTAAAATCAACTGAAAATATCCACCTTTTAGCTTCTCTTATTGTAAAATATCCACCTTGTAGCATCTATAATCATAATTGCGTTTGTTCCTAGGTTATACAACGTAACATTTTGTCGATATACTTCGAGTCTCTCTTAGTGATTGTCAGGCGCTCATAAATCTCCACCTTTCTGGTTTATCTAATTAAGAAATTGACCGCAGATTGAAATGAGATAACAAAACGGTAGGAATACTACAAAAGCACCAAAACACCGGCAGTGTTCGTGATATCCCTAAATCTGATCGCCCTAGAAGTACTTCTTACAGGGAAGACAATGCTATCAAGATCCATAGACTCAGAAACAGATTTGAAACGGCTCCCCAAATCACACACCAGTGTAATCTTGTTAAAAAGTGTTCTCTGTCTACAGTTAAGAACAGATTGAAGGAATTTAATTTGCGAAACTGTGTTCCAAGACGCAAGCTAATGATTTCTGTAAAGAACAGAAAGCACCATGTCGACTTCGTCAGATGCAATGAAGATTATTACTCTTCATATTAATCGAAAGTGATTTTTAGCGACGAAAGCAAGTTCAGTAAGCTAGGCAACGATGGTAGGCAGTATCTCTGTCAAAGGAAAGACGAATAATTGAATCCTAGGTGCACAATTCCAACGCTATAAGGTGATGAGGGTTTAGTTTTGGTGTGGGGTGTTATTAGTGTCATTACTCCAGGGCATCCAGGTCGCTTGCAAGGTCGAATTAATTCGATGAAGTACATTAATATGTTCACTGAGCATTTTCTACCCTACTTTAGCCAGAATTTGGATGATAATCTCATCTTTATGCCGGATAATGCTCCCATTCTCACAGCTGGCAATGCCAAGAGGTTCATTGAAAAGCATGATATTCCGTGTTTGGATTGGCCTGCACAATCTCGGAGACCTCAATCCTATCACAGCCTAAAAATGTCAAATACAAAAGAACTTTGAACAAAAATCAAAGAGAAGTTGGATGCCCTTTCACCGGAGTAAAGCCGCAGACTAATTCAAGGAATACCCAAAAATTTTCAGGCTGCCAAATTGCAAAAGGGCTATTCTACTAAATATTAATTCGTTCGTTGTGTTCCTGTTGTATTTGTATTGCATTAATGTTCTTAAGTTTAATTCAAATAACAATTTTCCATTGTGCGAAGTTTCTTTTTACTTCTCGATTTGAAGTTATTTTTTTTTAAATTGATGTGGACACTAGGATACTTCAATTAAAAGTCAAATATGAACAGGTAAAATTATAGAGAAATAAAAGGCGAATTAAACGAGGTATAGATTGTTTAAATAGTGAAAATCAACTTAGATTATATTTGCAATTTTTGAAAAAATGAAAACTGCGGACCTTGATTTTGGTGGCACTATATATATATATATATATATATATATATATATATATATATATATATATATATATATATATATATATATATACGAGCAAACAGTTAATAAAACATGTTAAAACACTTTGAAATGAATTAAAAACATATTTAATCTGAAAAGGAAACACTAGATAAGTGGATAGTCCTTAATCCGCGGAGTTTCGAAGAAATACTTTCCTTCTCATCAGTGGGTAGGAATTAGCAAAATGAATTAAAAACATATTTAATCTGAAAAGGAAACACTAGATAAGTGGATAGTCCTTAATCCGCGGAGTTTCGAAGAAATACTTTCCTTCTCATCAGTGGGTAGGAATTAGCAAAATGCGGGATCGGATTGTGCATGCAAAAGTATTTGAGGAAACAACAAGTAAGTCAAAGATCTTACTTGATAACAAAAAAAGTGAAGCAGAGGGAATATGGTGAAGGAAAAGGTGATTACACATGAATGGATAGTCTGGTGGAAGATAAATAATCCAGTGACGGTAAAATCCAAATATATATATATATATATATATATATATATATATATATATATATATATATTTGATATATATTATTTTGTATTCCTGCACGTCACCAATTAAAAACGAATAAAGAAAAGTTATAAACTTTTATATTTTTCGTATTCTTTTTTATTCATATATATATATATATATATATATATATATATATATATAGTCACAAGGAATTAGAATGAACTTACAATCAATATATATATAGTCACAAGGAATTAGAATGAACTTACAATCAAAATGTAGTAAACAAGAAAATACTTTAATACGTACTCACGGGAGTGAAGGCATATCTAAAAAGTACTCTTCCATCGGACTCCTCATAAAAATATGAAGACTGAATAAAAATACAAAATGCAACGGTGACATAACAAATAATGAATATGCTACAACGTGCGGTAATTGTGCACTCCTAGACAAATTTACCAACACACACTAAAGAGACGCATGTACACAGACGTGCACATGTACAATTTGTATTCAACATGCATCAATAGATAATGAAAACTATCGCATACATATAAGAAGATAACAGAATAAACTAATAAACATTATTTCCTACCTTTTTCATTTACATCTTGTAAAACACGGACATTTTTATGCTGAACTCGTGAGTTTATATAGTACTAGCATTTCAGCCCGGCGTTGCCCGGGTGTTTGGATGTGTATGTTGAGCAAAAAAAAAAAAGTGATAGTAAGAAGGCAGGCTCGAGCCCGTACCGGAAAGGAGGAAACGAACGGGAAAAAAACCTGACGTCAATGCTGTTACGACCACCGCCAAACCGGAAGTGACATTTTTTAAATTAAGGCTAGACAATCGAAAGGAGAGGATAATTTAAAAAAATATCTGCGAAAAAGCGACTCTCCCTGTAGAAAGGTGCCCAGTTAAAGGTAAATATATTAATGTGTTATGCCAATTCTTCGATATTTGTCGTCTGAAAGGTCGGACTTCAAAACGATACTGATCTTGAGAAAATCCGTCACGTCTGTCGAAAGTGTTAGGCAGACATACAAACATACATACATACATTTGTATATTGGTAACTAAAAATTTTCGACCCAAACCGATGAAAAAGCTTGCCCTATCTTTGAATATCCTTTATGTAATATTTCAAATGTTTAGACCAGAAATTGTCTGAGTAATTTGGTAGAGACCGCCGTGGTAAATTTTTTTATAAATCTTTTTTAATCTTTGACCCTTATTATGACCCCTTAACATTTATTGTTTTGAGCTCAAATCAAGTTATTAAGTTAGATCCATGTCCAAGTAACCTATATCTAAAATTTCAAGTGTTTAGACCAAAATTGGCGATGGAGTTTGGTAGAGTGATCAAAGATCAAATTGTTGAAGTTTGACCGCTTAACAGCCAAATTTCTGGCCGAAAACCGATCACATAGATTTTCCCAAATCTCAGTACCTTGTATATCAAATTTCGAGTCTATAGACTTTAATTTGACAGAATTATTGCGTAGGGAAATGTACACACACACACAGACATAGATACACAGACACGTTCCCTTATATATATATATATATATATATATATATATATATATATATATATATATATATATATATATATATATATATATATATTTCTTTTTTTTTTTTTTTCAAGCGATACATACGGTTAATATTGGCTCCGCCTCGGAGCTCATTTGTTTTATTTACTTTTTTAATTTGGACGTATATAACATTTTTATTATTTTTAAAACAGTAATCTACATACACGCGTGTTTCGAGGTCATTAGCTCTCGTCAGCGTAGTTCAACTGTTTCTAGGGATCGAACCTCAGACCATGTTTACCACAGTCCGTTGCCTTAACCGTTAGGCCATAATCCCTAGATTAATTATACTTTTTATTTTTATCGCTTATAAATTTAGATTTTGTTATTGTTGTTTTTTTTCAAGCGATACATACGGTTAATATTGGCTCCGCCTCGGAGCTCATTTTTTTATATATATATTTTTTATTTTTATATATATATATATACAGGGGGTATTCTAACAGCTATACCGCCTATTTTATTCCACCCAAATGAATCGGGCGGGATTGCAAAATTGCGTTGTTATGATGACAGTACTTATGCATTCAGGGCATGAAAGTTTTATCTCTCTGCAGCAGATATTAATAATGTGAGACTTTAAAAAAGCAACTTCTGTCATGGACAGAGATGCGTGATTAAATTCCTCCATGCTGTAAACATTAAACTGATTAATATTAACCAGTATTTATTAAAAGTTTACGAAGAGGATACAGTTAATATCAGCACAGTTAGGAGATGGGTTCGTCGATCTTAGAGTGGCGACAGGGATGTCATTGACAAAGTGGGCTCCGAACTTTTACGAGCGAGGCATGAAATCGCTTGGTGAAAGTGCCCTGAGAATTGTAACTAAGTAGAAAAAGTGTAGTGACTATGTAGAAAAATTGTAGTGTATATATATATATATATATATATATATATATATATATATATATATATAAATTTAAAGGAGATTAGAATAATAGTCTAAAGAGCTAAGTGTATTTTAATGTAATAGTGAAATTACTAGTTTAATTAAAATACAGGAAATGCTCGTTGTAATTTAGATATATAATAAGCTCGATAGTTAAATGTCCTAGAGCTAATTCAATATTAAGTAATGTGATTTATAATTTAAAAGTTTTAAAATTTTTAAAATTTAAAAATCAAAATTTAATTAAATTAAAAATCAGTTTCATAAGAAGGAACAACAACAAAGTCAATTATCTGTACGATCGTTTCGGAAATCCGTGCTTTTTATTTGTGGTATACATGAAGTCACGTAGAATAATTATACATAGTTTTTTTGGTAAGCACGGTCTCCTCATCAGCAAATTTAGGAGGATTTCTATTGAATTGAAAAGACACCAAAAATAAACCTAGCATTAAAAGTAAGGCAGATGAATCTGAAAAATTGAAGTAAAAGGTTTGGATATAAAATTTATAAGAAAATTAATAAGGAAATTGGTATAGGTTAGAGATAGAAATGAGTAGAAAAAAAAAATATATTTTTGAATTTACATAATAAATTTGATTTAAAAATATATAGATATATAATTACCTTTTGGTTTTTCTTTTTTTGAAATCAGGAACTGTATTTAAAGTAGTCATTTAGATGTTTGCTATAGCTTTTTATTTTATTGAATGATGAATTTTAAAAGGGCGACGCTCGTGCAGTAAATTGTTTCCGTTAGCGTATTTTGATTTAGAGACGCTACAGTTAATATCTATAGAGAGAGAGTTTTTTTTTTTTTTTTTTTTTTTTTTTTTTTTTTGCAAGTTTTTAAGGGGAGATAATTGTCATGGCTTTATTTATTATTTGATTTATGAGTCTAAGGGCGGTAATTGGTTTAACTTAATTTATTAAAAAAAAAAAAAAAAAAAAAAAATCTATTTTTACTAATGAGTAATTTTTAATGATTTAAGGTGGTTTATATTTATTAAATTTAAACCAACGTTTATGATTACACGATAGAAGCTCGTGTCTTGAATTTACTAGTTTGGTTGTGCTTTTTATATCTTCATATTTTAAAATTTTTACGGTTTCTTTTGTACATAATGTACAAAATTTATCTCCTGGTTTATATGATTTGCAAGTCTCAATTATTTGCCATTTTAAGTTGAAAGAAATATTGCTATTTTTTAGTTGCCAAATATAGTTGGATAGAGTAGTTTGGTTTGATAGAGAGTTATTTTTAAAAGAATGTTTGTGCGTTGAAATTCTATGTTTTATTGGGCCAGATGTGGAACCAATATATATTACCTCTTGATTATTATGATTATTTTCCGTTAGGTCTATTGTTGGATTATAATGTGGTGGGTTGGTTAATAATTGATCGGTAGATTGATTTAAGTTGGTGTTATTATTTAATTCGGTAGTTGAGTTATGGCTGTTGATAGGTTCTTGTATATTTGGAGTTTTTGATACTGTGCAGCTATAGATAACATTTTTAATTTTACATGAGCCTTGTAGGGGACATTTATTTTTTCTTCTACAGTTACAGTCCGATGTATTTTGTATAGTTGCATTTTGTAGTTTATTAATTTTATTATTATTAGAGCTAATTATTTTCTGATGAAGGTTAGGCATAGTAGAGTAAGAGACTTTAATTGTGTTCTTATTGAAAATCTTATTATATCTATGGGGGGCTTTAAAGTTCTTATCTAATATTTTAAAAAATTCTCTAGCTATGTTTGTTTCTAGGTTTTTGGAATACGGGGGGTTGAACCATAGGATCTCCTTGTGTCTATTCTTACGTTTGCGGGTTTTAGTTTGTTGTTTATTTATATTATTATCTAATATTTGTAGTTTGGTTTTATCTTTTTTTGTCTCCTGGTTATTTTTCTTAACTCGTATACGGGAAGACATTGCCATATTATATGTTATTACGCTCTTAATAGGTTTATTTTTAATGCAGTTTATGTTTCTATCATTTTCATTTATGAATTTAATTTGTGAATTATATCCAGAGTTTTTAAGGGCTTCATTATAGTATTTTTCATTTTTGGTAAATATTGATTTAGTAGAAGACAGTCTAGAAATTCTTAGAGCGATATTGGGAACTATTGATTTTAATATTGATTTAGGGTGGTTTGATTGATTGTGGACATATAGAAGTGATTGGTTAGGTTTATGGTATGGTTCAAAGGTAGAATTTTCAAGATTTAAGGTTATGTCTAAGAAATTAACAATTTTTTTATTAGGGTCGATTTTTATACTTTCAACCCCCCGTATTCCAAAAACCTAGAAACAAACATAGCTAGAGAATTTTTTTAAAATATTAGATAAGAACTTTAAAGCCCCCCATAGATATAATAAGATTTTCAATAAGAACACAATTAAAGTCTCTTACTCTACTATGCCTAACCTTCATCAGAAAATAATTAGCTCTAATAATAATAAAATTAATAAACTACAAAATGCAACTATACAAAATACATCGGACTGTAACTGTAGAAGAAAAAATAAATGTCCCCTACAAGGCTCATGTAAAATTAAAAATGTTATCTATAGCTGCACAGTATCAAAAACTCCAAATATACAAGAACCTATCAACAGCCATAACTCAACTACCGAATTAAATAATAACACCAACTTAAATCAATCTACCGATCAATTATTAACCAACCCACCACATTATAATCCAACAATAGACCTAACGGAAAATAATCATAATAATCAAGAGGTAATATATATTGGTTCCACATCTGGCCCAATAAAACATAGAATTTCAACGCACAAACATTCTTTTAAAAATAACTCTCTATCAAACCAAACTACTCTATCCAACTATATTTGGCAACTAAAAAATAGCAATATTTCTTTCAACTTAAAATGGCAAATAATTGAGACTTGCAAATCATATAAACCAGGAGATAAATTTTGTACATTATGTACAAAAGAAACCGTAAAAATTTTAAAATATGAAGATATAAAAAGCACAACCAAACTAGTAAATTCAAGACACGAGCTTCTATCGTGTAATCATAAACGTTGGTTTAAATTTAATAAATATAAACCACCTTAAATCATTAAAAATTACTCATTAGTAAAAATAGATTTTTTTTTTTTTTTTTTTTTTTTTAATAAATTAAGTTAAACCAATTACCGCCCTTAGACTCATAAATCAAATAATAAATAAAGCAATGACAATTATCTCCCCTTAAAAACTTGCAAAAAAAAAAAAAAAAAAAAAAAAAAAAAAAAAAAAAAACTCTCTCTCTATAGATATTAACTGTAGCGTCTCTAAATCAAAATACGCTAACGGAAACAATTTACTGCACGAGCGTCGCCCTTTTAAAATTCATCATTCAATAAAATAAAAAGCTATAGCAAACATCTAAATGACTACTTTAAATACAGTTCCTGATTTCAAAAAAAGAAAAACCAAAAGGTAATTATATATCTATATATTTTTAAATCAAATTTATTATGTAAATTCAAAAATATATATTTTTTTTTTCTACTCATTTCTATCTCTAACCTATACCAATTTCCTTATTAATTTTCTTATAAATTTTATATCCAAACCTTTTACTTCAATTTTTCAGATTCATCTGCCTTACTTTTAATGCTAGGTTTATTTTTGGTGTCTTTTCAATTCAATAGAAATCCTCCTAAATTTGCTGATGAGGAGACCGTGCTTACCAAAAAAACTATGTATAATTATTCTACGTGACTTCATGTATACCACAAATAAAAAGCACGGATTTCCGAAACGATCGTACAGATAATTGACTTTGTTGTTGTTCCTTCTTATGAAACTGATTTTTAATTTAATTAAATTTTGATTTTTAAATTTTAAAAATTTTAAAACTTTTAAATTATAAATCACATTACTTAATATATATATATATATATATATATATATATATATATATATATATATATTAGCATGGGTACCCGGCGTTGCCTTGGTTGACATGAAGTCCGTTCGGAATACACCTGCTATACTAATCATTTTCATAATAGGCAACGTGGATACACCCACAACAATTCCAAACATAAAAGAACGGATAAAAACATGTCAATGTAATCGCCCCAAAAAAGAAGTATGTGATACCCTCTCCACCAGATATTTCGGCAGAAGGGCTACAAAGAGAAGAAACTATTCTCCGGATATTGAGCACTGGAAAAAAAAAATTCTCCTCCGAAAATATAAATAATTAAAAATAAAGCATTACAACTTTTGTTTCAATAAAAGTAGCAGCGAATGCCCGTGCGATCGCAAAAAAAAAAAAAAAAAAAAAAAAATAGCCAAGTAGGCTAAAAAAAAATTAATATTTATATATAAATTCGTATTCATGTCTGTTTGTTTGTTCACAATTTGATTAATATAACGTTCATTTCGAACGCACCCCTGTATTATAAAAGAATGTACAATTGATTTTATAGATTGGTCTCCTTGTGTGGGGATAAAATTTCTCAAATGTGTTTGTGATGTTAGGTTGTATAAAAGTGTCAAAATTCATCAAAATCGGACGTCCCTCTTTAATCGGATATTTTCGATTATAGATTTTCAGTACTTATCGGATGTATTCCGATACGAAACCTTCATAAGAGCACTCCCAGACACATAAAGTGCCTTCGTACAAAATTTTAAAAAATCGGTCAAGCCGTCTCCTAATCCATTGGGAACGAACTCACACAAACACACACAAAGTTCCTTATATATATATATATATATATATATATATATATATATATATATATATATATATATATATATATATATATACTAGCATGGGTGCCTGGCGTTGCCCGGGTATTTGGAGGTGTATGATGAGCAAAAAAAATTTTTTTTTTTAACATTGACCCCTATTATGACCATAACAGTTATTGTTTTGTGCTCAAATCAAGTTATTGAGTTAGACCCATGTCCAATGGACCTATATCTAAAATTTCAAGTGGTTAGACCCAAAATTGTCGGAGGAGTTAGGTAGAGTTCTCAAAGGTCAAAGCGTTGAACTTTGACCCCCTTAACAGCCAACTTTCTGGCCGAAAACCGATCACATAGATTTTCCCAAATCTCAGTACCCTGTATATCAAATTTCGAGTATGTAGACTAAAAATTGACAGAGTTATTGCATAGGGAAATGTACACAGACACACGCTCACAGACACGTTCACTTTTATAGATATATAGATAGATTTCGAACTGAACTATTTATTTAATCTACGAAGGTAGTTTCTCCTCCTGTCATCCGTGAATGAAGAAAGTTTTACCTTCTTTGGAGTTAGTATAGCCTACAGAGAGGATTGAACTCTAACTCCGAAAAAAAAAAATTAGAGCTAAGTGTCACTTAACACTTTTATTCGTTGGCCTACGTGTCTCTGAAATTGTAAAACACCCTCAAATTCATTATACGTTGATTTATTATCGTCTGCTTTCAACTTTCATGAGTCATCATCTGAATATAGAAGAGATTTTGTGAGCAGAGTCGTATGATTTAAAGGTTAAATAATTTATTTCGTTTTCATATGAAATGGACGCCAATGAACTCAACAAAAATGAATTTATAAAATAATGTGCGTTTATATCATTAATCGAAGACGTACCATATATTTGTTATTTGCTTATTTGCAATAATGAAAATGTAAGATTTAATTTTTGTATTTAGCACATGCATTTTTGCCTTCTTATCAATAACTTATGAATTTTATTCATATGGGAACGATGTGTTCAATTATATGTTTAATCTATGTATATATACCTCATTTATGGTTTGAATATTTGTCATAAACAAACTGTAAATAAATATTGCATGCTAACCCTTATTGTAATCTTAATCCTAAGTCCTCTTTGATTGCTAGACGCCGAACAGGTAGGTTTGCCCTATTCTCAGTTTTTAGAAGAAAAAAAATGCGGCGAGGAAAACGTAAGTTTTTGCTTTTGAGTTTAGTGCTTGATTTATTTGCCTTCTTATCAATAACTTGGGATTTTTATCTGTCTGAGAACAATGTGTTTACTTATATGTTTAATTTATGTACAATCGTCTCGTTAATTCGTCGATACAAAATATGATTAAACGTATGAATATGCCTCTGTTAGTTCTGACACGTGCATTACTGCCAAAGTAAAACATAACCACTCTTAGCAACCTATGTGCTGCTACTTATGTTAAATTGAATATCAAATCTTGTAATCTTTCAAACTGTTTACAACGAGCATCGCTTTGCAATATTAAATAACTCCAAAAGTTTATATGCTATAAAACAGACAAAACTTTTGCATCATCATCTTTATAATCTTTTTTATTTATCCTATCTGTCGACGTCACAAAGACACATCCTAAATCGGCCTCTCGGTCTCACAGTAGTCACATTTTTTACTTTGCCCAAATCATTCAATATTCAGACATAGTCATCTATTACATATAGAAAATCTGTCTGTCCGAGCTTATGCCTGTGTGCCCAGCTAAAAAAAATACATAAGATACACCTACAAAGTTAACATTGCTTTGGACAAAATATAAAGACATTTTTTTAATATCTTTTTTATAACAGAATTTGTCAGAGTGTCAATATTTAAAGCAATTTTTAATGTTATTATGTAGTAATTGTTCAATTACTTGTTTTTTACACAGGCATCACCAAATTATCAATGCCAAGAGGCCACTCAAGGATAAGGGTTAAAGAGTGTAAAGTAAAAATTGGACAATATAGTAATCGTTAATAATAGAACTTCGGTAAATTTGACAACTTATATGGAACGACTCATCAAAAACTTGTTTACGTTAGACTTGAACACAACCATATTGTAGTCAGCCGGAAAGCAGGAAAACGGAAGACAATTTCACAGACGTGCAGTTCTAAGAAAGAAGCTTTGTTCATGGAATCTACGTTTAGTTTTAGGCACAGATAAAGAGTGTGGGGGGAATTATTGATAGTGTTTTCAGCTAGATGAGTGTTTCTTGTGAAAGTTTGGCGAGGGGGGACCATAGATTGAAGTTCAGTCGAACACTTTCCATGGAAATAACGATACAAAAGAGACAAACTTGCAACACTTCTTCTGTGAGATAGAGGTTGCAGGGAAGAGAAAAGGACATCTCCTACGAGGCTACGAAGTCTATTTTGAACTCTATCAAGGCAGGACAAGTCCTTTCTGGCAGCTCCTGCCCAGATGTGGTAACAGTATTCCATCCTTGGACGTACCTGGCTCTTATATAGATAGAGAATTACATCAGCAGTGAGATATCTACGGGATCAATAGAAAGATCCCACCGTTTTTTCCAGCGGCCTTGGCAACAGATTTGATGTACGTGTTCCATTTAAGATCAGGAGTAATGGTCAAGTCCAGAAGCTTGTCAAAACTTGAGGCCTCCTGAAGACGAGAGCCATTCATTTCAATTGATGCCAGATGTGGATCAGAATGTTGATGATGTAAAGAGAGAAGCTTGGTTTTAGATGCATTAAAAGTAACCAGCCACTCCTTTCCCCATTGTACTACGTGCTCAAGATCAGAGGAGAGAGAATCGGAGAGAACTTGGTCGTTTACTGTCTTAGATGTGCTACCATAAATGGTAGTGTCATCAGCATAAATGTCTACAAATGATGTAAGGATGTGATTTGGAAGATCATTGATGTAGATCAGGAAAAGAGTTGGGCCCAGGATGGACCCCTGAAGGACACCAGCATTAATACTGTGAGCTTCTGATTTTTGCCCTCAACTACTACTCTTATTAACCTATCAGAAAGAAAGGATTTAATAATTGAGAAGACATTTCCTGCTATACCATAGCTAGAGTTCTTGTGAAGTAAACCTTTATGCCATACCCTATCAAAGGCCTTAGATATGTCAAGAGCAATTGCCCTAGACAGGTTGCCTCCGTCGAGAGATTTGCTAATCCTATAAGATATAACTGTAAGCACATCTGCTGTAGATCTAGTAGAACAGAAACCATATTGAGTATCACTAAGAAGGTTATTTTTGTTGAGATGGTTGATTACTTCTGTATTTAACACAGATTCCAGCAACTTACTCATGATGCACAGAAGACTTATTGGCCTGTACTGAGAGGGGGATGAGCGATCACCTGAATTCTTAAATACAGGGCATACTCATGAAATTTTCCAGGGAGATGGGAAGCAATTCTCCTTAAGACAATGTTTAAACAGTTTTGTAAGTATGGGCGCTAGTTCTGGTTGAAGTTTTTTGAGTACTATAATTGGAATACCGTCAGGGCCAGTTGCTTTACTGGAATCAAGGTTTTTGATTAGCTTGGCAACATCACGTACAGATATACATATATCACCTAGTGTGTTTTCTTATACAGGAGGAAATATTGGGGCTTGGCGGCCTTGGTCGCAAAGGGTAGAATTAGTTGCAAAGTTCTTGGCAAAGAGTTTGGCTTTGTCTGATGCTGACGAGATTACCTCAGGTCCATTGATGATAGTTGGGATAGAGCACACGCTTCTGTTCAGGATTCTGTTTGGTATTTGCCAAAACTGGTGGGAACCAAGCCGCTGCTCAGCTACTTTGGACTTAACGGATTGAGTATAGCACACTATTGCGTTCTTTATTACTTTCTTACAATGATTGCTGGCAGTCCTGAAAGCGGCTTTAGTTTCCATACATCTATTACGTTGGAAGCAGTGAAAAAAGTGATTTCGGTGCGCAATGGCAGCAGCACATTCTGGAGAGAACAAGGCTGGCTGTTAGGTTTTTGCTGGAACTTTTTCGAGTGTATATACCTACAATTAACCATCTGGTCAGGTCTGATACTATAGAGGACACATCCTTTTTAAACATGGAACGCAGAGGTAGATCCGATATAAATGTATGGAAGCTATCCCAGTCAGCCTTAGTGTATCGATATACTGTACGATGGAGAGGTACATCTGGGGACTTATTACATTTCAAATTTTTCTTAATTGATACAACAGAGTGGTCGGAAGATCCAAGAGGAGACAGAACAGAAACTTAACATAGTCGGGCACACGGGGGGGGGGGTTCCTGAACAATCTGAGTGAGGTCATAGGCAATGGAGAAATCATGACAGAACCTTCCCTCATCATCGGTCTTGTTTGAGTGGGTCAACCATTCGACGTTGTGAACATTGAAGTCTCCACATACGTGAATGTTAGCTGAAGGATAAGCAGATAGGACTTGATCAATTTTCTCAGGTATGCTTTAAAAGA
Source organism: Euprymna scolopes (assembly GCF_053919585.1). Classification (NCBI taxonomy): domain Eukaryota; kingdom Metazoa; phylum Mollusca; class Cephalopoda; order Sepiida; family Sepiolidae; genus Euprymna; species Euprymna scolopes. The sequence continues at coordinate 54,853,888 of NC_136516.1, forward strand.
TAGTAACTCCGCTGTTGTGGGGGTGATAGAGAGTAAATATAAATGCAGTAGTGTGAGCTAAAGCAATCCGGAAGCACATATAGGGTAAGTTAGGATCTTCCCTGGAGATGTCCCTACCACATGGAAAGCCATCTTTAATATAGGCACATATTCCATGCCCATGGCGATCTTGGGGGTCAGATTTAGAAGTTAAGTTAGAGTATCCTTTAATTGTGAACTCTTCTAGGGAAATAGCCTGTCCAATGCCAGTTTCGCTTAAAAAGAAAAGGTCTGGTTTAGTCTCCTGTAATTGGGTTTCAACCTCTGGAAGTTAGAACGTAGACCCTTGATGTTGGAGAAGGAGACATGGTAGTAGGGGTCTACGTTGGAAGTTGGAGAACCGGGATTAATCGTGTATTTTTTCTTGAAACTTGTCATGATGAATTTTTGGAATTTGTGGACTAGGTCGTCAGATTTACTTAGAACAGGACAGAGAGGGGAAACTAAGAGAGAAAGAAAAGAAGAATTTTTTTTTGTAGCTCATGATAAGGTAAAGCCGTAACAATTACCCACTAATATGGCATCGAGAGACCCCACCAGACGCTACTGCATGGTCCAGAATCCATTCACCAAATGGCAATACAGCATCCCCAGTACTTTGCACCTTCTGATAGGACAGCCTCCTTAGTGGTTAATCCAAGGTTCGGGTCCCTGACTATCAGGCGGATAACGTCAGCCCAGATAAAACGTTTACCTCCAGCACTCTTACTAGTGACATGGCTACAAGGATAGACATGGAAACAGAAAATTTCCGCCATCTCTGCCAACTGTTCGTAGCTTTTTCTTCTCCCTTTGTCATAAAAATCACTCATTAAAAAATGAGGACTGAGGGACAAATAAGGAGAAGCGAAAGTTATTGGAGTTGCCGATAACGCATCCACAATGCGTTTTCTACTCTCCATTAAAAAAAAATTATTAAGTAGTCCAACAGACGTGTTTAAGGGAAAGTATGGTGATAGATTCCCCTCTTACGAACTAAAAATGAGTACAATTTCGTAATCTATTTTTGCAATCAACTTGGTAGATAAATAAACCTTTATGGACGAGAAAAAAGCTAGCATTTAATAAAACAGAAATACATAAATTAAATACTGAAATAAAATGTAGTTATTAATATTTGAATCTAAAAATAAAAAGTACGATTAATATAGAAATCACTTATCTCAACAAAAACACTTCCGTCTCCAAAATGCAAACTGTAGAGAAGAATTTAAGTTTTAACAGCGTTCAAAAGACTTCTTTTTTTTTAATTAACCGTTAAAAGAAAAGCGTGATTTTATTCTGGATTTTAGCTAGTCACGTTTTAAGAAACTTACGATATAAAAGAAAAGCGGATGGGGGGCCTTCCGAAAGTTAGTTAGTGATGTTATAAGTAATTGAGAGATAAGATAGAAGCAGGAATTAAGGGGTGGGGACTGAAAATGATAATATAATGGATTGAGTCTATACGATATTTAAGATCAACTCGGTAGATAAATAAATATTTATGGACGAGAAAAAAGCTAGCATTTAATAAAACAGAAATACATAAATTTAATACTGGAATAAAATGTAGTTATTAATAGGATTGATATGTAGTTTGCTTGAAGCATTGTGTGGGATAGGTATGTAAAAGAGATTTCGAAGGCTGTCACAATGCGAGGAATGAATTATAGTCGTTGTTGGTAAGAGGAGACGAGAACAAGTGGCGATTTACAAATCAATAAGTATATATATATATATATATATATATATATATATATTTAATTTTTTTTATATATATATTTATTCAGGTGTATGGTAAAATGTCTTACTTGTAAGCCTCTGCGACGTATTCCATTATTAATTTTGGAAACATTTTCTCTTTTCAAATGGTGTGCGTAAGAGGTCGATTCAAAGCATGCTGGATGAAGGACCGGAAGTTGTGTAGCTTGAATCTAAAAATAAAAAGAACGATTAATATAGAAATCACTTATTTCAACAAAAACACTTCCGTCTCCAAAATGCAAACTGTAGAGAAGAATTTAAGTTTTAACAGCGTTCAAAAGACTCTTTTTAAAAATTTTTTTTTAAATTAACCATTAAAAGAAAAGCGTGATTTTATTCTGGGCTTTAGCTAGTCACGTTTTAAGAAACTTACGATATAAATGAAAAGCGGACGGGGGGGGATCTTCCGAAAGTTAGTTGGTGACGTTATAAGTAATTGCGAGATAAGATGGAAGCAGGAATTGGTGGGGGGGGGCTGAAAAGGATAATATAATGGATTGAGTCTATATAATATTTAAGATCAACTTGGTTTGTGCAGTTGTCGATTTAGCAAAAGATAGAGATGCTAGAAAGAGTGTTAGCGAGAGAATGGTGATAGAGAGAGTGAAGAGGAGAGAGAGCAAGGAGTAGGAACATAGGGAGGGGAAGAGATATGGAACGGAGAGAGATTGGGAGAAGAGAAAGTGGAAGACAGGAACGGAGAAGAGGGGAAATAGAAAGAGGAGAGAGAGAAAAAGATGCGAGAGAGAAGGGATAGAGAGATAATGAGGACAGGGGAAGAGAAGTAATATGGTATTTCAATATATAGGAGTTTACTTTTTTAATATTAGTTCTATATAAACACACTAGTGGTCCTTATTCAGAGTTACGTGGTAGTGGTTTTACTTGCAATTTATTTTTTCTTGGTGGGTGGGGGGTAAACATATCTGTTATTTTTGTTCAAAATATTATTTTTTGTTCGAAACAAATCGAAGTAACCATGCGTTGATGAATACAGAATTATGTTCTTTGTTGAAGATGGAGTTCATATGAACTAAATAATTCCAAAATGATGATGCAGCTATTCACTAGAATTTCGTGAAAAAGTTTCCAATATAGTAAAATTGTATCAAGTGGCGGGTATGCAAAATAAGACTAAACAGAAATTGCAATGTGGTCGAGTTAAGCAGAAATTTCCATTAGAAGTTTAAAGTTTAGAACTAAGTCAAAATATCGCATTACAGACAAGAAATTGCTTAGCTTATTAAATATTTCTCTTTTTTATGGATCGGGACAGAGAAAAGAAGAAAGGCAATGCTTTGGAGACAGCTCCCTGCCTAGAAAAGATGGTTTGGGAATATTGTCTATATATATTTTATACTAAAACATTTTTGAAGCCGATTGGTTTTGTGTTATATGTTTTAATAACTTTAAAACTGCCGTATATAAGAAATACAAAAACAAATCTACCTTACTATGTATTGAACAACAACTTATAATGTGACTTCAGAGAAAAGACAAAAAATAACCGAGAGTCATCATTATCCACTGAGCAACACCTTACAATGTGTCAATGAAACAAGACTTCAGCTTTGGACTACAAGAAAGCGACCAGAGATATTTTGCTACAGCCTGAAATAAAAAAAAAATTCGATTCACTTTAGAGCAACACAATAAATAATGTCCAATGGGCATTGCATTGTTTCATGAAATAACAATCGAAAAAGAGTTGATTGTCTTAAAGTAGACAAGTCAAGTTCACTAATAAAGCCTTCCAATATAACATATTGGTTCTTCGATTCATTACAAGTGCGGAAAGTCTGTAAAGTTCCACAACTGGTTATGCATGACATTGCTCTGTATATTTATGTGTCACGGGGACAGCACCTTCATTGTAAATATTAGATTAGATAAAATTCCTAGCATTTCTCGAGTTATCATCTTCTGCAGACTGGTTCACAAATGAAGACTAAAGTAAAACAGGGGAGCGAGTGTGCAAGTCATCCTCGCTACTTAGTGATAATCTTCTCTCTGACATTTTCGATTTCGCCGATAGTATTCATCCGAATCGTTTGTTTTCATGCATTTCTTAATTAGATCACAAATGACTTTTGTTTACTTTTAAAATCAACTACAAAGCACATTCGAATACTAAAAGCTATCTTAACTAAATTCCTAACTTAACCAAAATTTTCTCATGACTCTTTTGTAACCCTAGACACCCTTCACAAATTATGATTATTATTAGCAGTATTGCCAAAATTTATTTCCAGATGCAATCGCGTTACACCAATTAGTGTTGTTTTTTGGAATTAAATCATCTCTTCCTTCAAAAAGGTTGATATGCCATAAAGCAGACAAACCAGAGGAAGCCATCTTTGATTTGCGTATGAAAATCAAGATGACATTTAACAGCTATAGAAAGTTAAATAAAGTAATTAGATGATCAATAATGTCTACATCCGAGAACAAAGACTGAAAGGTTAGAGTTCTTTTATTAATCTCTTGTTTATAAATGACCTTCAATTTTGGCTCAACACCAACATTTATCATTTTCGAAATATCGCAAATAAGTCATTCAGGTTTCAAAATTCGTAGTTCATGATCTATTACGTTCTATATTTTTTAGTTTATTCGTTTTCTTGTCGAAAATTAATACAAAATTAAACATAAAACAAAAAGAATGAATCAATTCATGAGATGCGTCCATTCAATCTTTGAAGTAAGAGATAAAACATTTATTTCAGACTTAAACAGAACAGATTGACGAGAAATCTTAGCCGTGTTGCAGACGAACGAAAACGCTATTTCATATGGCAGACCAAAGAAATGCTAGTTGAAACTATTGACTGATAGGCCAACGAAAATGCAATTTCCAAATAATCTCTTAGCCTAGAAAATGCTGTTTCGTATTTACATGTGATGAAAATGCTATTTAAAACTTGATAATCACAGACTAATAAAAATTATAGTTCCACTTTAAGCATGATAGACAATAGAAAATACTATTTAACACTTAAACATAGCCGGGACAGACCAAAGAAAATATTATTTCAAGCTTAAGCATGACAAACTAAAGTAAATGTTACTTAAAGCTTAAACGTGACAGACCAAAGAAAATAGTATTTCAAACCTAAGAATGATAGATTAAAGAATATCCTATTATAAACTTAAACATGACAAACTGACTGATAGACAGTTTATTTTATTGTGATACTTATAGCATGTAAAATACGATACATCTTTTCCTTTTAATGTTATTTTAAAATGAACTGTGATCTGCAGGTTGACCGATAAAGTCACTTAAAAAAATGTGAGGACGCGTTTAATAACAATCTACGAAGAAATAATGAAAAAAAACAAATTGCCACAAAAAATTCACGCAATGAAAAACTAAAAATGGATAAGTAATTTCTGAACGACTCATTATTTATGAAAGTGCGCTTTTAAATGACTTTGATCAGAGTTTATCCGTTCTATTAATTTATATACGAATCTGAATAGTTTGCTAGATAATTTGCTGGCAAATATCTCGATATCTTTCGCATACAATCGATATCTATTTGTGTCGATATAAATATGTTCAACTAAAAATCTGTTTGTATTATCTGTCAATATTCATTTATATATCCTTTTCATTCTATCCATCTATCTCTCTCTCTCTCTCTCTCTCTCTCTCTCTCTCTCTCTATATATATATATATATATATATATATATATATATATATATATACATATATATAACTATTATTTTATTTATCTATTGACTAATCTAGTGATCAATATATCGTTATCTATCTTTGCACAGATATATATATCTAGTTATCTATCAACTTATCCATTTTTCTATTTTTCTTACTATCTATCCATCTATTATTTATGGCAAAAAAAGATCTTCTCACAATTTTTGAGTACACAGTCCTTCCATTTTCTTTTGGTTCTTTATAAGCCTTTCCACAATTAAGAAAAGAAGATTTACATGGATGCAGATCTAATCAGTCCAATGCTTAGCAAGCGTAACACATTCCTGAAGGATTTTTTCTGACAATGTGACGAAATCCGTTTATATTTCTTTTCTTGGTAATCTTAATATCTATCTGTGAGGAGCGTGCAATAAGTAATGCCCCTGACCCACTTCCAGTTGTCTGATCTAGCTGAAATTTTGCATGTGCAATAACTTATATTTCTACGGTTATGTGGCAAATTACAGCTCTGAACTAATTGTGATTTCTGTTTTACAGGTGTTTGAACTGAGTCAGGTGTGAAATGGAGCCTGTTGAATGTCGAGCAGTGATCCGGTTTTTGTATTTGAAAGGACGCACACCACAGGAGACTTTTGATGAAATGAAAAAGAATTATGGTGATAATACCCTATCATATGACCTTGTAAAACGCTGGCATCGTGAATTCAAACATGGCCGGAAGTCTGTGGAAACAGCTCCCAGACCTGGTCGCCCCCCTTCTGCCATTAATGAGGCATCTGTTCGTCAAGTTGAAGCTGCCATTTTGGAAGATCGGCGCATTACTATTTGCCAAATAGCCCAAGATGTCAAGATTAGTACAAGGTCTGTGGAAACTATCATTCATGACCATTTGCATATGCATAAGGTGTCTGTCAGATGGATTCCCAGGTTGCTCACACCATTCCAGAAGCGAGAACGCGTCGAGTGCTTGAGGATGAATTTGGAGATGTGTCAAGAAGATGAGTCCAAGTTTTTCAAAAGACTGATTGCACAGAATGAAACCTGGGTCCATCACTATGATCCAAAGACCAAAGCCCAGTCAATGCAGTGGAAGCACTTCGACTCACCACCTCCAAAGAAGGCAAGGGTGCCCTCTGCTGGCAAGGTTATGCTCACAGTCTTCTGGATCCAGGATGGAGTAGTGATGACAGATTTCCTGGCAAAGGTTACCACAATTACAGGAGCCTATTATGCTTCACTTTTGAGGAAATTAAGGGTAGCTATCAAAATCAAGAGGCGGGGCAAGATCAGCAAAAGTACCTTCCTCGTGCAAGACAACGCTCTGGTCCACAACTCGCATGTCGCCAGATCAGAAGCACAGGCGTGTGGTTATGAAATCCTCCTACTCTCCTGACCTTGCACCCTCTGACTTTCACCTCTTCCCAGCCATGAAGTTGTTTTTGAAAGGAAAGCGTTTCCCAGATGATGCAGCCTTGATTTATGAAGTCACATCGTGGTTGGAGGACCAACCTGGCGTGTTCTACAAAAACGGTCTCCAGAGCTGCATCAAACGACGGGAGAAATGCATAACTCTGGGTGGTTCCTATGTAGATAAAGACTAATAACTGTGCCAAGTTTCGTTGCTCTACTACTATAGGAAGTGGGTCAGGGACATTACTTATTGCATGCCCTTCTATCTATCTATCTATCTATCTATCTATCTAATTATCTATTCATTTATCTATGTTTTTTCTGTCTATTTTTCTATCCTATATGGTACTTCCCCAAAATATTATTATCACAGTTCGAATTATATTATAACTTATGTTTTCTCTACCGCTCTACCTCGACTAATAAAGAAAGTCTCTGACAGCATAGATACAGCACTCTCCCTCGATATTAGCGATATAAGTACATGTATTTGGTGACTTCAATATCCACTACAGTAGTTAGCTCGGATTCTCTACTTACACAGACAGCTGGCAGCACAACACATAGCCTCTCTAGATCTCATTCCCAATCACAGACAGTTACATTTCCGACATGTTCCCCAGCCCAGCAAGATCAACATGCCTCACTTCTAAATCTATTTCTGACCACAGTTCCTGATGATTGTGTAATGAATGCTCACAGCCACTCGGGAATGCTTAGCATGCTGTGATAATGGTAAACATCGCCATAAATTCTAACTGAAGTGCCACTGTTCAAAACAATGAGGTTTTATAAAAAGGCCGATTGGGAAGCCATCATGGATCTCATCAGAGATGTCCCATGGAGAAATATCTTTTCTCTTCTCATCGAACAGTGCGCAAATGAGACCACTGAATAGTTCAAAACGGCAATTGAAGTACATGTTCCCATGCGAAAATTCTATAATAAGACCCACTCTCCCCAATGGTTTACTTCTACTTGTGCAACAGCCATTGCTCAAAGGCAGCATGCATACCACAGATTTAAGTGACAGAAATCCAGTTCAAACACAGAAGTTTATAGAAGCTAGAAGTAATTGTAAGAAAGAAATAGCGAAAGCAAAGAGAGAATATACCGAAACCACCAGAAAACGAATCAAAGCACAGAAATTAGGAACCCATGACTTTTGGAAAATCTACAATAGTGTAGTAAATAATGGGCAATCAATAATTCCCCCACTATCAAACAATCACATGGCAACTTCGAGAAGGCTATCATGCTTGGCAGTTGGTTTGCCTCTAACTCCACATTGGACCCAGCAAACCACTCCCTCCCTGACTTTCCTTTGCAGACAGACGCCACAATAGATGATCTGAAAATCACCCTTTCTCAGGTGCATGGTATCATAAAATCCTAGGTACCACGAAAGTGCGTGGAGTCGATCTCATCTGGTTATGCTATTAAAAAATTCTCCAATAAGGTTGCTTTAGTTCTCTCCAAACTATACAACCAATGCCTTAATGAATCTTGCATTCCTGACTGCTGGAAAACTGCTTCTGTAGTACCAGTTTTCCAGAATTCTGGCGAAAGAACTGACCCATTAAATTATCATCCCATAAGCCTTCACCCGCTTTTTGCCAAAATATTTGAATCCATAATTAATCAAGCTCTTGTCCATCACTTTACAGCTGCTAAACTTCTGACCAACCATCAATATGGATTTAGGCAAGCCCGCTCCACAGCAGATATCCTAACTGTAACCTCTGAAGTATATACCATTCACGACAATGCAGGGGAGGGTAGAGCGGTAGCCCTAGATGTATCTAAGGCTTTTGACGGTGTATGGCACGGCGATCTTCTCAGAAAAATCAGAACATATAGCATCACTGGATGAATACATAACATAATTAAATCCTTCTTAAGTAAGAGAAGAATCCAGGTTGTCCTCGACGGTTGTACATCTAAACAATTTGATATAAATGCAGAGGTCTATCCTTGAACCTTTATTATTCATAATATTCATGAATGGCCTCCCTGATAAAATTGTCTCTGAAATGGGTATATATGCTGATGACACCACGCTCTACAACAGACACGAGGGGAAAACAAATAAACACATATCTAAGACAAGGGCAGAAACACTAGAGGAAGGCAGTAACTCTGTAGTGGAATGAGGACTAAAATAGATTGTCACATTCAATGATGCCAAAACTAAGCTTGTTTCCTTCAATAATTACAAGTAACCTTCTCTACCACCAATAGTAATGGCCAAGAACACATTACCTGAAAGTACTTCTTTTAAACTCATCGGTCTAACGTTCACGGGGAACATGAGTTAGAATAGACACATTGAGAGCATTGCCAACGGTGCTGCGAAGAAGGTGGGCTCTCTCTACTGTGATAGAAAGCTACTTATGCCTGAATGTATTCCATACCTCTATAAAGTCACCATTCGCCCATGTATGGAGTACTGTTGTCACATTTGGGCTCGTGCATCTGCTACTAGTCTCTCCCTCCTGGACAAGGTTTAAAAGTGTCGCCAACCTGATAGATCATGAACTGTCATCTAATCTTCAGTCTCTGCCCCATCGATGAAATGTTGCATCCCTCTGCCTGTTCTACAAGTATTTTAGTGGTAAATGCTCTGATGAACTACAAGCTCTTGTACCCCCTCGACATAAATACCCTGACAGACCCGACATGCAGCTTAATCCGAGCCCTACGCAGTAGAGATCCCTAGGTGTAAGAAAGCCTTCTACTCCAATAGTTTCTTCTCCAGAACTGTTAGACTAGAACTCCCTTCCAGGATTCTGCTTTCCCAACTGTACTGGCATGCAGAAGTTCAAGTGTAATGTGAACAGACATTTTGCTGCTGGTCTCCCTTCACAATGTCTCTGCAACTTATGTACTCGACAGTAGCCCCTACTTCAAAGTGGCACTGTGCTTTATTTGGGGTGAAAATTGAATAAAAATTTTTTTTAAAATACCACATTATTATAATAAACAAAAAAATCATGGAACAAAAATATAAACAGAGAAAATTGAAAGCAAAGTCCCCCCCCCCCAAAAAAAAACAAAAAAAAAAACAAAAAAAAACATAGCCAATTTATAAACTTCTCCATTATTTACTCTAAATGATGATGCATCTAGATTTGTTTTTAATCAGTTAAACTTCCATTATGATGAATAATTTTACTCAGTTATCTCCTCTTTTCGGAACTTTTCACAATTACAACGGTAGCAATCCAATATTTATTTTACTTTCTGAAGTTTTTATGTTCTCATGATTATTACCTTCTTTTGCAGTAAATTATGATGTCTGCTATTAGATAAGGAAATCTGTACAGGTTAGATTAGAAAAAAAGTATACCATTTATATCTAAGTATGTGTATATGTTTATATATTTTTATGTATAGAATTCACTCCTACACTAATTAACCAACCATTATGAATCTTGGAAGAGAGTTACTATTAATGTGACTACATTTAGTTTAATTTAGTTTTATACAAAGAGATAGGTAGGTTGAAACCTTTAATGAAAATTCAAATATTTCTGATTTTTTTTAATTTAACAAATAAGACATAAATTAATAAATATTTCCAATGTTTTTAGAGTATATTAAAACTTTTTAGTCAATTTGATCCATAATCATTAGACAACAGTTAAACAAAATTCCCTAAATTTCATGAAAGTGATGAAAACTGTTCTGTACAAAAAATTCATTGTACTTATCCTGAAACAGATATGTTCTAGTATAGATACATAGTCAGGAAAAATATCAGAGAATAAATAAATCATTGTATCTTTCATTTGCTTTACATTTTATTATAAATAATTATCCCACATTTATGTAGAGTAGCGGTCTAGATGATGAAAGGATCACGTGATAACAGCATCTACATGATTCGGTAAGTAGCTGCTGCAATCATCTGTGATAAATGAGAATCCATTGACTGAAAAAAGAGTTTTATTTTCAATCTGTACAAATGTCAAAATCGACGGAACAATTATTATTTATGAAGTTAATGGAAGAGGTTATAAAAATCTAAATTGATGATTTTTATATATATATATATATATTATTCCTTAATTGGAATTTTTTATTTTGAGATGAGCCTTTTATGTTAATTTTATTTTTATTTCGGACTATTAGTCTCATCTTTATCAGAGGTAATTGGTCAAAAATGTGGTGAGAGGACAACAACTACGGATGGCAGTGATGGCTGAGAATGCAGTTAGGAGATTCGAAGTTCCTATCCGTCGCGGTTACCACCTGACGAAGGCCAGAGGAAGTTGGCCGAAACGTTGTGAACCAATAAAAAAGATTAAAAAAAAACAAAAAAAAACAACAACAACTAATAATGATGATTTTTAGTTTGGATTTGTGAGGTACAAGTGCAGAAGAAACACTTGGCAATCAAGAAACCACTTTACATGACTTTTGTAGATGTTGAAAAATGTTTGACTAGGCACCTCACCAAGTTATCTGGTGAGGTGCACTGAGAAAGCTTGGGGAAAATGATTCAAAGAATGTATGTGATTAAAGTCAAGATTGTCTGCTCTACGGACGGTGACAAGCAAGATATGGTAAAAGTCTCTTTCCTTTATCCGTGTTGAAAATGGCTTTCTTGTTCTCTTGACTGTGTCTAATTGTCCAGCCAAATGGACAGCAGAAACCAGAAGTCAAAATAGAGCATACATTCTTAACTATAACCATGTATACTAATGTTAGGTGTAGAGTTCATATTGAAGACAGTTACAGGGATGAGTTTCATGTGAAAGTTGGGGATCATCAGAGTTCCATACTCAACCGCCTGTTTTTCGTCAAGGTGAGTGATAGTCTATAACAGGAGTTTCACAGTTGATGACCTTATTATCATAGCGGAATCGCTTGAGACATGTGTTGGGAGACTTCTATTATAGAAATAAGTTATGGAACAAAAGCGACTTAGTGAGAACTAGCTTGGCTGTCCGACGTTGCCCGGGTGTTTAGAGGTGTGTGTTGAGCCAAAAACAACAACAAAAAAGTGGTAATACGCAGGAAGGCTTGAACCCATATCGCAAAGGAGGCAAGAACATGAAAAAAAAATGGTGTCTTTGCCGTTGCGTCCATCGTCAAACCGGAAATGACAAAGGTTTAAATTAAAACTAGACAATCGAAAAAAGGGGATGACTTTCAAAAATATCGGCGAAAAAAGCGACCCCTCCTTGTAGAAAACTGCCCAGTTGAGGATGAATGAAATTAACGTTTTTAGTTAATTTTTCGATATTTGTCGGAATAGAGAGTGTACTACTGTACTCCCGGCGAAGCGAACGTCTCTCTATTCTATGTTCTGTGTATTTGAGATTGTATTATATTTCTAAACCGAAGGTCTTTGGAGGTCTTAAGTTCATTTTTTTTTAATTAACATTAAATAAAAATGTAGCCGGCCTGTATTGAACTGCATTTTAAATCAATTCAATGCTGCTTCCATGTAAAGTATGCCATGTAACGAATGTGCTTCTGCAAAAGTTTTAAAAAGGTACGAAGCACACTAACAGAGACAAACAACAACAAAAATGTGAACGTATTTTCATTTCAGAAAATAAACTTTCACCAAGTGCTTTGAACTACGTCACATTTGCTAAACTTCTTTTTAATTAAGACTTTTGATTTAGACCTTCAGCTTAGAAATTTAATTTAGACTTTTAATTTAGACCTTCAACTTAGAAATTTAACTAAAGACCTTTAATTTAGGCTTTTGATTTAGACCTTCAATTTATAAATTTAATTTAAGGCCTTTAATTTAGACTTCTTATTTAGACCTTACAATTATAAATTTAACTTAAGACCTCCAAAGACCTTTGGTTTAGAAATATAATTTGCTCAAGACCTTACAAAGATGAAATCTATTTTTTCTTAATTTTTATTTCAACAAAGTTTATTCTACTAAAAATAAAAATGAATATCGATTTATAACAGACAATCTCAGAGTAGAAATTTCCAAGACAAGCAGTTCAAGGAAAGAAACTATTACAGTAAAAAGATTTCTGGTATATAAACAAGTCTACAGTGAAGGGGTGAGATTTTGGTTATTGGCGGATTAGTCAGGATCATTTACGTTAAGTTTGTGAACAAAATAATTTATAAGGATGTTAGTATTATTGAATAGCCGTTTGTCTTGAGTATATCTTGAGAATAAAAGAGTTGACCCGTGCCACTGAAGGATGTAACAATAGAACAATGGTTCTGGCCTTTGGGCCTTTTGGCCAAGATCAAAGTGTAGTATATGTTCTTTAGATGCTGCACTTTGTTCTCTCTCAGTGGAGGAGAAATACTTCACGACTGAGACCATTTTTATTTTTGTTCGTTTTCTCCACGTTAAAAAACGACCCTGGTGTCTAACTCTGTCCCATGGGGAGGCATTGTAAATTGTTGAATTGTTCACATGAAAAGATATACTCGATTATTTTACGCATAACTAAACTGCAACAGTTCTTTTATTAATTAATATTATTTTCCTTTAGTTTTTTATGCTTCTGCATTTACCGACCCGCTATTTCGATAAAATTGGCTCAGGCTTGCTCAGCCGCTGACAGAAATAACCAGAAAAGGTCGGCCAAGTGTTTCCCGATTTTTAACAAACGTGCTGTCTGTTTTAGCTAATACGAATCTATGAAGGCTACCTTTTATTAATAAATTGGAAGAAATAAAAACTAATTTTAATTGTGCAGTTTAGGTCTAGGGTTTAGTTTTAAATACGTGTTTGTAATTTTATTTTATTTTTTTTTCCATTTTTTTCCTGTTTATTATTATAATTTTCTCATAGCGGTTTAATGTTTCGCGGTTGGCTTTTACAGTTATTCCCGTGAGTGGCCAAGCACACCTGAGAAACTTTGTGGAAACTGCGGGTCAGTTAATGCAGAAGTACCATTTTTTATTTTTATTTTAAAGAGAAAAAGTTAGATGTAGACCAGTTGAAGTATGAGACGCGGTTCACAGTTGAATGATAAAGAAAATGAGAAAGTGATAAAAAAATAAATTCATGGGAAAGAGGGATAAATAAAGACCTGGCAGAGATAGATTATTTTTTTTAAATCGTTCAATGCACACCAGCATGTAAAACGGATGTTACACCAATGATGATGATGCTGATGATGATGATGATAGGAGAAAATCAAAGTTTTCTATCTCTTCATGTTTTTCTAATTCGTAATTTTCTTTCTCTTAATGTTCCAGTAAATTTCCGTTTTCATCACGTCTCTTATGCTTCTGTCTCTCTTTCTCTCTTTTTTTCCATAATAGTGGAGAAAGATAAGTAAAACGATATATATATATATATATATATATATATATATATATGTGTGTGTGTGTGTGTGTGTGTGTGTGTGTGTTTCAGAATATAATTTACCAAATCTAGTCACTTGCTTTCGGTTGTTTCCAGTTTTCAATTTCATTACTTTTTGCAACAAAGCATCCTAAAAATACTTTTAATGAATCAAATCAGATGTTCAGCCTGTAAAACCTTCCTTAAAATACTTCCCCTTAACCACTAAGATTCTCAACGCTTTCCTAACTAGCATTATTATCCTCAAATCTAGGGACCATGAGAGCCAGATCACCCTCTTTCCTTGGACACTATCCTCTCTTCGTTGCTTCCACAGAATTTCATTCTACATAATTTTTCCGTGTATGTTCCTTTGTATTAGCTATCATCCGTCCTTCCTGTCACACAGAAGTTTTCACACCTTCTTATGCAAGGGCCATGTGTGTAGGGGGCAGGGGGGCAGGGAGACTGTTAAGGGTGACACTGACATTTACTGATGCACCTCATCCTACATATGTGTTCTTTCAGGTTTGGGGCCTGTCACCAATGGATCCAACGCTTCCTGTACTGTCTTGTCAGATCTGTACTGTCTGTCTGTCATTTCTCTATCAAACCAAAACAGGTTCCTGTTTTCCCTATCGCACCCATCATTTCGGCTCAGCAAACACTCTCAATCTCCGTATTCAACCGATACCCTTCTCGCAGTAAAATGCGCTTCCTTCGACTTTGCCTCTGTTCCAGATTGAGGGCGGGGTGTCAGAATTAATTGTTTTGACAAAGTAATTGACCTTTCCTCGGCGAATGCTGTCATCACATCTCCATTTCAACACAAACCATCGTACACATCGTAGCCCCCTTCCCCTCGAGCAGATACGCCAACTGCAATTGACCAACCCTAATTTCTTTTGTGGGTTATTCTCTGCTCGCTTCACTGAGCATGTAGGTGCATCCTGTCATGCACGGGTGTGATAGGAGTGAGGATAAAGGGCTAGCTTGGGGAAGAGTAAAGAAAGCGGTGTCATGGTTAGGGGCGAGGGAAAAAGAAAAAGGCAAGAGGATATGACGGCGGTACTGTGCGACTGCCGCAACATATTCAGATTTCATATTAAGTCATCATGCCAAAATGCTCTGGGCCTCGTCAGGCAATGTCAACAGAATAAAAATTTGATTCTCATCAGAGATTTCTTGAAGACGTCAACCGTGGGCACTCTTCTGCTTCGTGGGTACAACCAATCCATAAACAGTCGGTCTCTTGTTTACACGTCTTGCCTTCTTGTTTTATTTTTTATTCTCATTCCTTGCACTTTTCGCTTCCTTTTATATTTTGACATGCATCCTTGCGTTCCGATGAGGGGTTTTGTCTGTTGGTCCGTCCATCCGTTGTCTGTCCTGAATAAATGCAAAGCCAACAGTAAATTGCTATAAAAGAATATCATGCCATTTTAATTGCTGAATGTGTGGATTGAATTATTGGTTGCCTTATTATACTTATTTTTAAAAATAGGTACCTCCGTTGGTAGGTAACAATTAATTTTTAAATATCATTTTCATCATTGTGTAACAACTTCTTTTTAAATTGTATTGGGGTGTAATGATGAATTTTTAAATTACTTTTACGTTGTAAGAACTAATTTTTAATTGGCATTTTTGTTGGTGTGCAACAACCAATTTTTAAATAGAATTTTCGTTCTTGAGTAACAGCTAAATTTTAAATAGCATTTTCGTTGATATGTAACGACTAATTTTTGAATAGCATTTTTGTTGATATGTAACGACTAATTTTTGAATAGCATTTTCGTTGATATGTAACGACTAATTTTTGAATAGCATTTTCGTTGATATGTAACGACTAATTTTTGAATAGCGTTTTCGTTGATATGTAACGACTAATTTTTAAATAGCATTTTCGTTGATATGTAACGACTAATTTTTGAATAGCATTTTCGTTGATATGTAACGACTAATTTTTGAATAGCATTTTCGTTGATATGTAACGACTAATTTTTAAATAGCATTTTCGTTGATATGTAACGACTAATTTTTGAATAGCATTTTCGTTGATATGTAACGACTAATTTTTGAATAGCGTTTTCGTTTACATGTAATGACTAGTTTTTAAATCGCATTTCTGTTGGAATGTAAAAGATTAATTTTTAAATAGCATTTTCATCAGTGTGAAATAACTATTTTATAAAGTAGGTTTGAATGGTGCAGTTTTAAATAGAATTTTCGTTAATATGAGCGTAAATTTTAAAATAATATTTTCATTGATGTGCAATATTTAATTTTTAAATGCCATTTTTGCTGCTAAAGCGATATATTGCAAAACATATGTTGTAATTTTAGATTTCTCCAAGACGTTGTATAAAAAGCTTTGTCCGTAAGTACGTCTTTTTTTCTTGCTTAAGTTTGAAATAGCATTTTCATTGGTCTATTCCTTTTCCTTAAAAAACATGCAGATAATTTGACTCCTCTTATTTAGGGTTAAGTTACAAAGCATATCCGTTTGTCACTCTTATGCTTTAAATAGACTTTGGATTGGCGCCTCATGCTCATGTTCCAAATAGAATTTTCGTTTTTCTGTCAATCTTATGTTTAAAATAACTTTTTGATTGGTGTATCATGCTTAAAATCAAAATAAGATTTTAATTTGTCTGTCACGCTTAAGTTTTAAATAGAGGTTTTACTGGTAAGGGGTGAATTTATTTTATCGATGTCCAAGTTTTTGTTCTTGTTTATTTTGGAAACTCCAGTCAGCGCCATCGTTCATTTTAGAGATTTATGAATGTGCAATCTTGTCAAAGTGAATTCTTTGCTTTGGTTCTCCCATTTGCCTTTCATTGTCATAATGATTCTAATTGGATCAAGAAAATGGTAATGAGATAGAGAATAGCATCGACAAACTTTGGATAATTCTGATTCGTAAATTGGTAAAAAATGACTGACAGCTCCTTGGTAGAACAGTGATGAATTGGTCAACAGGAATGGCCGTCCTCGAAAGAAGAAAAATTTAAAAAGAAACATTTTTTTTTTTTGAAATTGAAAGAAAACGTTCTACTGAATCATGTGAATGGCACAAAGAATCGGAATGAAGATCTACGATTTCGTTTGACAGTTGTTTTGCGTTTTTCGAAAAGTTTTTCCTTTTTTAGTTAGGGGTCGGGTATTTTTGGGTTCTATTATTTGATGGTGCTAATGATAAGGTTTTGTGGAGTGTAGTGTTGTTTTCGAAGAAGGGAATGAGAAGTGAAAGTAGACTGAGTCGGATGTGATACCAAAACAAGAACAAAATGGCCAAGTGGAATTTATGAGCAGTTTTGGAAAATGAAAAAATCAAACGAAGCAAAAATATGAAAAGTGAAAGGAAGAATAAAAGTAAAGACAAAATGATGAAAAATATTGAAAGGAAAAAAATGAAGAATATTGAAAAGAAAGACGAAAATGAAGAATATTGAAAAGAAAGACGAAAATGAAGAATATTGAAAAGAAAGACGAAAATGAAGAGTATTGAACAAAAATAAAAAAGTCAAAACAATCAAGAATATTGAAGGAAAAAATAAAAAATAAAACGGAATATTGAAAAGAAAATAGTAAAAAAAGAATATTAAAAAAATATTTAAAAGAAAAATAGATGAAAAATATTGACATTTTTTCCATATGCTTTATCTATTTTTTTCTTTTCATTTTATTTCATAATAGATGAAGAATATTAAAAAGCAAAAAGAAAAAAGTAAAAAAAAAGAATATTGAAAAGAAAAGGAAAAAGAAAAAAGAATAAAGAAGAATAATGAAAAGATAAAGAGAAACATAAAGAAAAGGAATACTAAAATGAAAAAGTGGAGAAGAAGAGGCAGAATGGGAAAAAGAGGATGGAAAATATGTAAGAAGATAGAGAAGATAAAAGGGGGTGAGAAAATGAAACAAAACAAAATACAGGAAAGGAAAGGAAGGAGAAAATGAAGCTGAAAAGAATAAAAAATAAAGACTATAAAATGGGAGGGGAAGGAAAATAAAGAATAGGGAAAAGACAATAAGAAGAAATATAAGAAGATGGAGATGGTCGAAGAACAACAAAAAAAGAATAATAATATGAAGATATAGAAGAAGAAGAAGAAGAAGAAGAAGAAGCATATGAAAGAGTATGAATGAGAAAACTTTACACATTTTCCGACTTTAATGATGATCTCCAACTGAAACTGGAAGTAAGGGAAAATACAAGAAACAATTGAAATAGAGTATAAATGACCGTCTGAAAATATGAAACCCATTATAACCGAATGAAAATCCGGTCGGATATATTGCATTCTTATATTGGAATACTATTGTAACCAGTACAAGCACAACCTGTGTTCGATTATTGGTTTCAAGTACTATTTGCTTTCAGCAGTAAACAACCCAATAAAGGTTGAGACACCGAAAAGCAGATAAAGTAACCGAAACTAAATTTACTTAAACTTAAAATTTACTTCAATGGGGTGTAGATAATTTCCTGCTTGATGTCCTCGTGAAGAGTGCAAAGTTAGACACTCAGTCTTTTTTAATGTAGAGTAAATCTAACTCCACAAAAAGGTGCACTTTGGGTTGACTCCATCTAAAATGATTTCTCCTTCACTGAAAAAGAAGAAAAAAAGGTGGAGTGTAGCATCAGAACAGATACTCCACTTAGTTATTAGAGAATGTGTCGATATGTCATAAAACAAACAAAATAAAACTGAAACAGCATTTCTTTTGAAACAAAATAATTATCTTGTAAACATGGCTTCATCTATTATATTTATAGAAATGTTAGGCACCGATTTATATGCCCCTCCCCGGAGAGGTGGACATGACACGAGATGGGCTTAATGTGGCATGTTTAAATTTCTGAAAACTACAAGACAATTTAGGACGAATAACAGTTTCTATTTATATAAAGTTATATATGTTTATATTTGTTTATATATTTTTATGTAGAAAATTTATTCCTAAATTAATTAATCGATCATCATCAATTTTTTTACATAGTTGCTACGCGTAAGCGTTATTAATGTTGGCTATATTTAATTAGAATTAGTTTTATACAAGAGGGTTAAAAAGTGATGAAAGCCATATAAAAAAAAACCATTAACAGTTCGGACACTCCAATTTTCTGAAATTTTAACAATATGTATTAGACCTCCATTAATAAACATTGTCCAAATTTCAGAATTTTTTTAAAAAGCTCAATAGAGACAAAAAATCTCGTTTTAAAATTCACATATTCCAAATTTGGATTGATTTTTTTTTCCAGAATCATTGGAGCAAGATTCTTTGGATTTCATTTTCTTTTTTAAAACTTCTTAAAATTTTAGATATTTTCTAGAATCAAAATAAGCAAATGGATTTTGATCAAATTTGGAAAAAGGATTTTAGACATAAGGTTTAGTATCATTATATCTTGATTTTAATAAGGAAAGATTGAATGTGCTGCAAAACTGATCTGTTTGGGAAATTAATGCTACCTGTTCTGGGACGGGTATTATTCTCGTAATTTACATAGTGAATAGTCCGACTGTACTCACACTATCATCATGATCTTCGAAACCAGCGTCCTGCTTTTTGAAATGCAACTCAAAATTATATGAGTTGTATGAAGAAGGGTGTAGAGATAAAAGGGATGCACTCTTCTTCATACAATTCATTCATACAATTTAAGGTAAATACCTTCCTTGCATTTGCAATATTTTTATCATTTTATTTTCTCTCCAAAATATCCGTAATAAAAAAAACATAAGAGCTCGATATTGATTATATGATTTTATTTACAAGTTTTAAACAAACATAAATAAGCAGAGAATAAGACAGTCGTGTATCTGTATACATCCCCTGACAGCGTAACGATGAGCCAAAGTGACTTATCTGGGTCTTACTTATCCATATTGTATGAAATATTCCGAAAGTTATACCATCAAGACGTTTATAATGCAAAATCTATTGATCTAAGAAAGCTGAAATGTTGCATGATGATTACTGTCAAAATTAAAATCCTTTCAAAATTTCAATCTTTATTGAACTCATCAAGATCTATAGCCAGCCAAAGATAAATGAAAGATAAGACCTGGGACATCATTTACTATAATATGGGCCAAGTAGCGAGTCTCTATGATGAAAAGAATCGAAATATGACTTTACCCTTTTGTAACCCTTGGCCTTTGATCTTGTTTTTTCTCAAATTTCATTAGTTCTAAGTTAAAGCAAAGAAATGGGAGAAACGGATAATGCTACTTCTAATTACACCGACTTTAATGCACAGAATAATCTTTTATAAAAACATCATTATTTATAGTTCTCTTTTCACAATTATCATTCAGTCGATACGATCTCTAATCCCACAAGGCTGAATGTATGACCTTGCTTCCTATTAAAGTAAGTTTTCAATATGAAATGTTTTTGTTTTACAAGAAAACATGGTAATTCTTGGAGGAAAATTAATGCTTAAAATAACAGACGAACAGAAAAAGGCAGCTAACGCATTAAATATGGGAGCTTGTCACGTGCGCTTCACTACACAAATTCACATTATCTGCTGCGGGCCTATTAAAGTAAACTAATAATTCGAGAAGAATAAAACTATCGAGTAATTATAATGGCCGTCACTCAAGCTGTGACATTTTCTAGCATTATGATGTCAGTCATTACAGATGAGTGATTCGAAACCGCTAGGGCATGGCCAGATAATCCCGTGTTTACGGATCGGGGGCGGTTTTAAAATGTCTGACGCCTGGGTGAGATGGACAAGTAAGTCACTTAAAAAGGGCAAAAGGGCAGACGTAATAGTTTTTAAATTGTTCATCCTTTTTTGTTTCTTTTTATTTTCTAACTCTTTTCATATTATTTTGAAATGAAATAAAAAAAAGGGAAGAAATATTTGTTTCTTCGACACTTCCCCTTATTCCATATCTCATTTCACGACACATTTAATATTGTCTCTGTGCGCCATTTAATATCTCGTTTCATATCGCATTTGACTCGGCCCGTCAATTTGCAATGTATTCCTGTCAGCTCTTTTGATAGACGAACATCATCGTCTTCATTACCCACTCAAGAACTTGTCGCAAAGCACGGAATCGAATATTCTACTAAAAAACTAGTTCGCTTCTTCTTTAAATATCGTAAACTTTTAGAAATACATTGATTAAGAGGATGCAGAGAGAGATACTGATTGGTTAAATAAAATGTTAGGAAAGAGGTATATTTAAAAATAGGTTTAATTGTTTAATAGGGACACACTCTTCTTCATACAATTCATTCAAACAATTCAAGGTAGATACCTTCCTTGCATTTGCAATATTTTTATCATTTTATTTTCTCTGCAAAATATCCGTAATAAAAACATAAGAGCTCAATATTGTGAGAAAAGGAGTTATCGCCCTTTGTGGAGAACTTATTTTGATGATTGTTCGGAATCCCATCCTCCCTATGAAAACACAACAAAAAAATCTGCATGATGTACATACCCGTGCTGGAAAAAAATGATCACATTCCCAAAATCACGTAAATTTATCATGTAGTTTTATTTTTAAAAAGAAAAGCAGTTTATCCAAGGCTTCATCCCCATGTTTCTACAATTCAGATTTAGAGTTATCTCCCGGGTCTCTTGGATCTGTTTACAAGATGGCGTCGAGAAATCGTCACTCGTAGTTTAGCCATAAAATTTAATTTAAAATAAAACTATTTGATCAATTTACGTGAATTTTAGTGTACAATATATTTTTTCAGTCATGGGTACGTGCATCATGAAGACTTGTCTTTATTTTTTTTCATGAATTCTGAACAAGCAACATTATTTTATAATTCACAGTTGTTCCTTTTGAGGTGTATCTCCCAAATTTTGCGAAACATGAAACTTTGATTTACAACTCTCAATACTAATAATAATAATAGTTGAATAAATATAAGAAGTAGTATGGCTTTTCCATGTTCTTCCAGTTATCTTTATTATTATCAAGTACTCCGCTTGCATTACAATTATTCCCTTTTTGTAGCTGTCTCCTTTTGTTTTTATCCATTTTATAAATGAATATCAAAGCAACCCGGCGTTGTTTGGGACAAAAGTAAACCTATTTCTATTTAAACTTCTATCTCTCTATCGTCTCTCTATCTTT
>NC_136516.1:54881176-54936176 GCF_053919585.1 Euprymna scolopes
TGAAAAGTAAAAGAAAAGATAGAAAAGAAATGAAAAGCTTGTCAGAGTTGCAAAAACAGTAATTAATCTCACACTGCATTTATGCACCATTTTTGTTTCCCCCTTCTTTTTGTTGTTTTGTTTTTTGTAAATCAAAAGAATATCATTTGTTGTTTGGGTGGGAGGAAATAATAAAATGTAGCTTTCTAATTTGCGTTTACCGCATCTGACATCATTTGAACGTGCTGCGCCCTTTATAGAATCTACCTTGCTAGTCTTTCTCTACTCTAACATAGTAAGTGGTTGAATTACCCTGAATCTTCAATCTAAATTCCAAAACGTTCTCCAAACTACGGCTTTCGGGACAGATCTGTATAATAGATCTTTAATTCAGCCTGTGAAACTCTTATTGAAAACGTAAGAATATTCAGGAAAATTTCCAAAATGAAAATGTGTGAAACTAGTGTGATGACTTTTCTTTTTGTTTCCAAACTCATCAAAAGAATAAGGTTTTGCAGAAACAGTTTCACTAAAAGCCAAAACTAATGAGCAAAACAGTATAAAACATGTTTAAGTCATATTATTTTGTCTGTAACTTTAAAAAATAATATGATCATCCAATCAAACACTTTGGAAACCTCTGCTCTATAGCATTCACAACAAGAACTCATCTAGCTGCAATCACTGCAAAAAACATTCCTTCTGAATACCTAAAACCAAACAGAACCTCCATGAAAAAGTTATTTTTTCAAATTTCGATATATGAACAATGCTCATAAACAATAATAATTTCAGAGAGGGGTTCAATTTGTTATAATAAGTTAAAGGGACAATCGCATTATAACTGGTTCAACCGTTTAAATATAAAATAGAATATTTGTTGGCTTTTTGGCATATCAACATTTTTTAAGGTTTTAATGCCAAAAGGTATACGTACAATATACAATTTTTTTTTACACAGTGATCACCACTTATCAAGGCCCGGAAGCCACTCAGGGATAAGGGTTATTGCAAGTACATTACGTTAGTGTGGAGATTTGATGAAGTGTTTAATTAAGGGGGCGGTTCATTAGGAATTTGTTAACATTGGACTTGAAAACATCCAAGTTGTAGTCCGGTGGGAAGCAGGCAGACGGAACAGAGTTCCACAGGCGTTCAGTTCTAAGAAAGAAGCTTTGTTCATGGAATCCGCGTCTTGATTTAGGCACAGATATAGAGTGGGGGAAATTTTTCCCAGTGGATTCAGCTAGACGGGTGTTTTTCGTGAAAGATTGGCGAGGGGAGCCAGAGATTGGAGTTCAGACGAGCACCTGCCATGGAAATAACGATAAAACAAGGATAGGCTCGCAACGCCTCTTCTGTGGGAGAGAGGTTGCAGGGTAGAGAAAAGGGCATCCCCCACTAAGCCACGAAGTCTATTTTGTACTCTGTCAAGGCAGGATAGGCTGTTTTTAGTAGCTCCTGCCCAGATATGGCAACAGTATTCCATCCTTGGGCGTACTTGGTTTTTAATAGAATACAAGTTGGTAGCATCCCTAACCGAACATTGAGGTTTAACTCAGTATAGACAGTTCCATAGTTTGCAGTGATATTCATTGCACCCGTCATGCAGAGAATGAGACTCGGGTATTTAGAAATTATTCAGGCGTTTATGGTGAAACATTTTACAATACCGTTATAATAAAGTAAAACTTACTTCTAAAGATTTTATTTCAATAAAACATAGTTTTCTATATATCAATATCTATGCATGTGTTTGTCATAAGTAGCAGCAATTATAACTTTTCAAATATTTATAAAAATATTTTGAAATTTCCCTGTATTTACATAAAAATATGCTAAGCCATTTCGTGTTCATTACCTTACGTTATCACATTTCACATGAATTAAAAAAAATGAGATCGTTCAAAAATTGGTGATTAATCTGATGTCGTTAAGGTAAAAAATCCGACTTTACCTATTTTAAAATACAGTGTTTCAAAATTCAATTCTCTCATTCCATCAACTGAAACAGGACAATTTTAAATAAATACATTTATAAAAGCTGACATTCGTTTTATTGATTTAAAAAATGATTAATTGACAATGATTTTTACAATAATAAGACACAATATTAATCGTCTTAAAGAAAATTAAATTACTACAATTTTAAATAAATATATAAAGAGGCATATTCATTTTATATATTTAAAGCATGTTTAACTGACAATGAAAATTATTTTCACAGTAGAATAAAAAGTCATTTTTTATTAATTATATTGATCCTGGATAACATTTATTATTTCAAAAGGAAGATTATTAACAAATAAATTAAATATATCTGTATGTTTTTATTAAATAGTAGCAACAAACGCAACTTGGAAGAATCCAAAATAGTTTCCAATCTAATAGGTCACATACTGTCAAACAAGCCCCGACCTCTGTCCCATCACCATAATGTTGCATCTCTATGCTTGCTTTACCATTACTTTAATGAGGTGCGCATTGACGAACTCATAACACGAGTATTCCTCGACGTAATTATCGCCAACTAACTTATCAAACAGCAAAATCTCACACTTTTACTTGAAAGGCTGTTCAATACCTAAGAGCCTTCTACTCTAAAAGTTTCTTCCCTCAAACTGCTACACTTTGGAATTTCCTCCCAGTTTTACTAAGCAAGGAGTTGAGCACAAAATGCTTGTTCACATTACATTTAAACTTGTACATGTTAGAGCAGGCGGGGAAGCAAGTTTAAATGTAATGTGAACAAGCATCTTGTGCTCAACTCTTTGCTTAGTAAGCCTTTAATTAACAGTAGCCCCTTGCATCCCACCAGCAATGTGTTTTTTTTTTGGGTTGAATGTACAAAAATACTGACTCCTGGGTGATTGTATGTATCGTTATTAAAAAAAAAAAAACAAGCAAAAAGTTGATTCGATTCAGAAATTCGACTGGCAACGTCACTCTTTCTTGTGAAGAAGAGAGAAGGAAAAAATCAGAAATTACTTTTGTTGTGGATTTCGAGTTCTTAAAAAACGTTTTTTTGATATGATTTTTTACACAAAAGACGCATTTCATCCTCCGTCTTTTTCTTTCCACTTAATCATTTGTGCATTTATTCCTAACCCTCCCACAAAACAGATTATTTTATTTTTGTCTGTAGTCTCGAATTGTTTTGCATTGTGAGATATAATTTTATTGAAGAAAGAAAAAAAAAGCAACAATTATCTGCCTACACTTTTAAATAGTTCATACATACACACACACACACACACACACACACACATATATATATATATATATATATATATATATATGTATAAAATGATACAAATATATGTAATGTATTATTATTGAAGTAATCGTGAAAAACAATTATCTACCTACGCTATTCAATTCATTTTTTTTTTCAATTCAGTTTATTTTGCAAAAAAATAAAATAATTGTGCTTCAATGCCATGTAGCGAAAAAGTGGTAAAAAATACAGAGAAAGAGGATACAGTAGTCCAGCACCTGTCCCTGTAAAAATTTACCTTAAATTGTTGCGTTGTAGGTCTATTCTAATGTTCATGGATTCTGAATGAGAACACATCCCTCTCTCAATTCAATCGAACTCGGCAGTGAAAATGTTTTATGTAGTGTTCACATAGTGCTTTTGGTTTTTCCGAATTTTGGGGGTAATTTTCTGTGTACCGTCTCGACGGGGTTTTTCTTAATTACTCTTTTTATATTTGCGATGCCTGCTTCGGTATTTCTCGCATCTGTTTTTATTATTTTCATGTTTTGACAATCCTCAATCAATTTTTACAGTTCAGTTCGTTTTCTAACTTCGTAAAAACTCTGCGCCTGATTTCCGTACCTTTTCCCGAGGTTAAACCTTGTGCAAAAACAAGGCATTTAAAATTGTCTGCTATTAATTCAGACAACTTAAAGGCATCACAATGCTTGTTCACTACTGCTGCGTACGTGACAAAGTCGTCATTATCGTCTTTGGTCACATTCAAACATCTCCATCGCTTAAGAAAAAGAGACGTTTTCAGGGAGAACAGTTCTGTTAACAGATTTACCGTCTCATTTTCGTAGCAAGATGTAGTCCACGAATTTGTCATGTTCAGCCATTTCAAGTTTTCCTAGCATCAGTCTGATCTTGAAAATGCGTTATATATCTTCTCTATAGTATTAGCAAGCAAATTAGCTGAGGTAGCATCGATTGTGGTTGAGGTCGATATGCCGAATAAAGCCATACTGACGAATCTCCAAAAGATGAAACACGTGTCTACAAATGTTAGTATTTATGTAAAAAAAAAATAAATAAATAAATAAAATAATAATAATAATAATAATAATAATAATAATAATAATAATAATATATTCGCTTTTCTGATGAAGAGCGCTATCATATAAACGAATAAATTTCTGCTTGGTTAATAAGAAAGTTTCATCGAAAGATAGATTTCATAAAGTGTCATTATCGGCCCCCAAAACAGCAATAAACATATTTAAACATTTAAGAGATAAAAAAATAGTATATATTTCTGGCAAATCTTTCCAGCTCAGCAGTAACATCTCGGACTAAAGACAATGTGGTTGTGGGTTCGTATGTGGCCACAGTAAACCATACTAAAGTTCTGCAAATTGTACGTAAATAACTATATTTTTTATCTATAAACATATAAATAAAAACTGTTTTTTTTAACTGGAGCTCTTCAGGATCGACTATATAGCTATTTAGTTCATAGTTGACGATTTTAATTAATAGACTACGAGAATACTGGCCAGTGATATCTTTTATATATACATTTCATCAACTAGACATTTGTTTATTTACAAAGATTTTTGTATTATATATATATATATATAGTCATCCACATACAGTACTGTTTCATTCTATCACAACTCATCAGCGTGGTTAAACTAGCACCTTTTGATCAGCGAAGATGGAACCTACAACTGTCGTGTTGATAGTCAACAGTTCTACCCATGGCACATGGGAGCGGTGCTCGTAAATGACTTTAACAAACGTCCATTTCAAATAAACACTCGGCCACCGCTTTTACAGTGCTCGAGCATATATATATATATATATATATATATATATATATATATATATATATATATATCTGTGTGTGTGTGTGTGTGTGTGTGTGTGTGTGTGTGTGTGTGTGTGTGTACTGAAATTCTGTGTTATCATTTACACATTTTACATTTTATGTGCATATTATCTCATCATCTCTAACTGGAGGCAGTCAGCAATCTTACACAAAATATCATGTTTTAAATACGAAAGCCAAAAATATATTAAAAAAAAGCACTAAGAACAAAGAAATTTCTATTTTCTTGGCGATAAAGAATCATTCCTATCGATTGTTGAGGAGATGATGAAATTAATTCCGTGGAAATCTATATAGCAACATTCATAATAAAAGAACTCACAGAAGAATGGAAACAAATAAATTGTTTTTGTTGTGGGGATGGGAGGTCGATGTTTAGTTTTCCTTTCAGACATGAAAATAAACAACGATAATCGACCCACACCAGTAATTGAATGGAAAAAGAAGATAAAAAAAAGATTTTGTTTTTATTTCAAAAGATCATAGTTTTGTCAATGTTTTTTGTCTATGCGATGTTTGTTCTATTATACGGATTTGTTAATAGTGTATGAGATCAACATATGTTGTTAAATTACATCTTGTTTTCATCTTTTAACTTGAATTTGGTGACTTTGAACTAATGGCATGCAGATGGACGGCCAACAGGATGGTGGCCTCAAATATCGAAATTAGCAAGCTCCAATTATATTCAAACTATCTTTTTTCTCTTAATATTTTTCAGTACTAGAATGTTTACTTGGTCTTTGTCGTTACAATCAAGGAGTTGTCATCGGGCATCACCAAATTATCACTAGACCCCTGAATATCACTGACTTGAGAGTTTTCAAAGTTTTAGAGTTAAGGTTAGGATTTTACCATAGCTTATTGTGACAAAAGTACAATGCATAAAAATTGCATAATAATTGTTCTTCAGATTATTAAAATATGTATGGGGTGATATTTTTAAAAAGTTTATTAACATCATCATTTAGTGAGTCCAAAGGCCATTCGATGATAAGAGTTAAACACACACGTATACATATACATACACATATATATATATATATACTTATATATGCATACATATACATATATATATATATACTTATATATGCATATATACACACATATATATACTTATATATGCATATATATATATACATATATATATACATATATATATATATATATATATATATATATATATATATATATATATATATATAGTTTTTTTTTTTTGGAAAAAGAAGTCCAGCAGAGGGCTCAATAAAAAGGAAAATCCGAAAAATAAGAGCGTATTTATATTTTATATTTTGTGTACATAAAGTTGTTAGAGGAGACAAGTCATTAGTGCCATCGGTTTCAAGCCCGATAATTAAGGCCGTTTGATAAGTATTGGCTGAAGAGAGCTTGATATGGATATCTAAAACGGTCCTAATTATCGGGCTTGAAACCGACGGTACCAATGACTTGTCTCATTTAACAACTTTCTTTAAACAATATATATATATATATATATATATATAGTCGTGAAAGTTTTTTAACCTTTAAAACTATACAAAAAAAAACTTATTTAATTTTTATATGTTTAATCATTCGTTGGAAAAGTCAGTAAGTCATTTAATCACCTGCAATCAATGCATCAACTTGCTATCTTGAATTCACTATTGTCTTAATGTTAATTTAAGGGATCATCAGTTGTTTACCATGAAACACTTGTTGATTTGCATAAGAGCAATGAGTACTATTTATTCTACATCATTTTCTGTCCTCGGTCAGTAAAAGAAAATCCTTCTTGACTGAGGCAAATTTGTCCCAATCCAGAGTGTCTCTTTTGGAAGCTGGATTTTATTCACATTAGAATGTCTATTTTGCCGTCATGGGGTAGCAAGTACATAGGGACATGCGGAAGAGTTATGATCATTGTTTATTGGCAATGGATTTCAATATAACCTGATCATGTTGTAGCCCCCAGAGAAACAATCTTGTAGCAACGTGTTCTACACATACAAATTTCTTGGAAGGAAACTCTATTCACCGAAATTCTTTTTGATGTTAGGTACATGGAGGAAGAAAGGAAAGCTTTTGCAGTTGTAGGAAAAGAAGTTCTTGCTCTAAATCTTTGACAAGAAGGCACTAAAGATTGGAGCTCAGTCGAGCACTTTTCATGGAAATATCAATATAGTAGATAAAAAGTGACAATGTTTCTTCTATGAGAAAGACGTTGTAGAATACATGAGAGATCATTTCCCTTGCAATTTTAAAGTCGATTTTGTACTCATGACAAGAAAGGATGCTCTGCACGACACCTCACCTGATGTGGCAGTAATACTCTATCCAATGACGTATTTGACACTGATATATTTTCTATGTAAGAGGCCATTCTTAATGAGACAGTCATTCAGGGAAAGCAGATAACCCGGACTAGTAATAATATAACTCTCACGAGGGGTATATGTGGGGAAAACTGAAGACATACAACTCTTTTCTTCTCTTTGTCTGACACAATAGAGATAGTGTACCGTCTTATAGCTTTTCGAATTCACTATTCGCCCGTGCATGGAGTATCATTGCCACATCTGGTTTGGTGCAGTAAACATTAGCCTCTTCTTAGACAAAGTTCAAAACAGATTTTTAAACCTAGTAGATCCTGCACTGTCTACTAAGTTCCAGCTCGCATTTCATTGCCTCAGATTTGCATCTCCAAACTTATTCTTTTAGTACTTACACGGAATGTTCTCCAATAAAATCATTTAACGAAAATATCTGCGACCTACAAGGTTCATAAATGCCAGAAGATTTTCTACTCTGATAGAAAGACTCTTTTACTTTGAAATTCCTTTTTGGGTCGCTGTTTCCCTCACAGTAATAACATGCAGAAATTTAAAATGTAATGTGAACAAACATCTTGCTATCCATCTTCTTAATTAGGTTGCTCTCTATAAATCTAGCTACTATCACAGTAGCAACTTCGGTTGCAATATGTCTTTGTAGAGTTAATAAAAGTAAAAAAGATATGGGGAATACTCGTATAGGGTGCAAGTGAATAGACAAAGATGGATAGACAGTGTAATGAATAACGTTTTAAAGAATGTAGGTTTGTAAGTATAGCAGCATTATCAGCTTATTTCCGTAGCACATTTTCAATAGAGTGTGAGATTAAGGATAAAGTGAAGAGTAAGTAATCAGGGCAGATGGTAAGTTTTGCAGTTGGATATTTATATTTATAAATCGAACAGCGGAAACGGAAAGTTTAAGTAAATTCTGTATGGATCTTCGGAATGCTGCCAACCATTTCTCGTCTTTGTAGACCTTCACAATGACAACTGCTAACAGCTGGAACCTGTTCTTCATTAAGAAATACTGGGTTTGGTTTCTTAAGTTCACAAGTAATTGCCATCGTCTGATTAGACTTGTTCTCTTGCCAAGACGCCTTGTTTAACATTAGGGCCAGATGCATCTTTCTACATTGCCAACACCATCCCCTACACCATTTCTAATAGCTCTCTTTTACTGAACAACGAGATGATGATGATGATGATGATGATGATGATGATGATGATGATGATGATGATGAATATGTTTTGGTCGTAGATGATGCCACTGGTGACAGTGTGAAAGAAACAATTCGATTTGCCAACAATCTTTTATCGAAAGTAGAGAAAGTGGGAGGAAGGGAGAATGAAAGAGATGGAGGTAGAGGAAGATAGTAATGGCTGTTTAATTTAATCTAATTATTTCAATTTATCGCAGCGTTTTTCCGAAATAAGTTTGGCTGACAACCGGCTCCTCACAAGATGGTTACCCCCTAGAGATTTGCAGATGTCTGAGGACCTGCTTCCTCTCTTCGTCTTCGCCTTTTTCTTCTATCCCATAGTAAAATTTGTCCGTGCAAAGACGGCTTTGATGTTTTCCAATTTACCTTTTAAAGTCTAGCCATTGTTTTGTTCCCCCATCCAGCATCTTCAACTTTAAACCCCACATCTATCCCAGACTCCTCATCTTTCCATCATTTCTTTTGTCTTTTTGACATTTTCATTCTATTTTCTCCTTTTTATTTTATTTATGCTTTTTCTATCATTTCTTTCGACTTAATAGAACACAACAAATTTATGAGGTTTACAAACGCACACAAATATAAATCTGTGCAAGGGAAATCTTTTTTTTTTAGGACCGACGTTGTCGCACACTTTTTCTGCAATTTCCTTTGCGACTTTCACCCCAGCTTAACATTGTCTTCGTGCTTCTCTCTGTTGAGTACTAAAAACTGTTATGTCTATAATTTCACTAGACAAAAAAACACCATCTCCCTGAGTAGCATTAAAAATTTGGCCTTCTCGAAATAATTTGCTTCGAATAACAATCTAAATTTTGTTTATAGAATGTGTTTCATTCATGAGAAGAAAAAATGCAATCCACGCGGGGAAATGAATAAATAAATAAACTGTTAGGCCGCATGTTTTATTGAAGACGAATGGACACAAAAGAAAAATTACATTCGATATTTCACAAGACAGTTAAAATTTGAATGAATCCCCCCCCCAAAAAAAAAGAACAAAAAGAACAAACGAGATTTATTTTCTTTATCCCTCCATGTAGATCATTATATTTGGGAGTAAATTGCAGTTTTATGCTATTGCGATTATTATAGCATAAAAAGGGTTTGTCGATCATGACATAACATAAATGTTAGCTTCTGAATAAAAATATTTAATTATTTTCCGAGTGTATTTCAAACAGATTACGGAAAACAATCCATAAAACAAAAAAAGGACAACTATAAAACGGTCGAGACCAAATTTTAAACAATACAACACCATTTTTACACGTTTTTTAAAAAAATCACGGTATTTATCTACTGATTTTCATAATTTTGTATTTCCTTGAAAAAGCCAACAGGATTTGGCGAAAATTTTCAACCCTGCAATTGGGTCAAGATCAAAATGTAGTATCTGTTCTTCAGATGCTACACTTCAATTTCTTATTCTCTGTTAGTGGAGGAGAAATCCTTCACGACTGAGACAATTTTTATTTTTTGTTTCTTTTCTCCACATTAAAAAACGACCCTGGTGTCTAACTCTGTCCCGTGGGTAGACATTGTAAATAGGAATAAGGAAGAAAAAAGAAATTATACTCTCTCTCTCTCTCTCTCTCTCTCTCTCTCTCTATATATATATATATATATATATATATATATATATATATATACATATATATATATATATATATATATATAGTGTTGTTACGATTAATCGTTATCAGAATTGGGAATCGGAAAAATTGGAACTTTTAAGGGTCTTTGAACTGATATCGAAATCAGAAAAATTAATACCAGATTCTGATGCCCAAAACGATGTTTTTAATTGTCTTTTTTTATTCAATCTTTTAAAAGCAAAATCTTATACTGCTGCTTTTAGTGATAAAATAATAAATATTTATTGATTTTTAACTAATAGTAAAACTAAAATATATCGATCATACATTACAAGTATATTTTTGATGCGTGAGAAAATATTTGCACATTTAACACGTGCTTTTACAATGATTGGAAAAATAACTACTTTATAGTTAAATATTTAGAGATTTATAAAAATCGAAATCAGAATCGGTAATTGTATCGGAATCGAGAATTTAGTAAGGAATCGGTAATTGTATTGGAATCTGGAAAAATATTGGAATCGTCCAATCACTAATATATATCTGTCATACTTCTAAAAATGTCAAATGAAACCGGTGCAATTTAATAAACAAAAAGGTGAGTTTCAACTACATGTAAGTAACTTGGTTTTGTTGTTTATGTCCTACAATAACAAACCTATCGCAGTTAATTTTTATTAAATAAAAATGCAACAAACACAACAAA
Organism: Euprymna scolopes; assembly: GCF_053919585.1. Classification (NCBI taxonomy): domain Eukaryota; kingdom Metazoa; phylum Mollusca; class Cephalopoda; order Sepiida; family Sepiolidae; genus Euprymna; species Euprymna scolopes. Next base: position 54,892,091 of record NC_136516.1, read on the forward strand.
TGTTTACTCATAAAATAAACAAGAAAAACGGTCACAGAACACAAATAAATAATGCATTATAAGGAATGGAGCAAGAAGAGGAAGTAGGAGAATTTTAGTTATTCGCCATATTAAGAATGGCTTTCTTGTCATCTTCCCATGTCGAATTATCTTGACAAATTAATAACAGAAATCGAAAATTAAAAAGCGCAGACAATCTTGAAGCAAATAAAGTTATACTGTTATATTTCTTTTCTCCTGGTGAATAATATTTTATATCCAGTCGCAACTAGTCTAGTACAATTAAATTAGAGAGCTCTCTGCCGCATTATGAGATGAGATTTTAATATTCATGAATGATAAAATCAATAAAGATGACAAGGAGACAACCCGATTTTTACTTTCGTTTGTTAGTTACAACGTTGTTCTCCTTGGAGATAAAGCACAGTAGTGACAAGTTGTACAATAATAATGTTCTTCTTTCACAATTCAAAATTAGACAGTTTTTTGCAGAAAATCTGACACCATTTACAATTTTATTGCTTTCCGAATCTTTTGAATAAATTCTAACTTCATGTGTCTTCTATCATTTTTGTGGTTCATCTCAAGTTTTTATAACAATTGATTACGTCATTCTACAAACATAACCACAATCACGTTGACACACCGGTTCTCGCCAGATCACCGAAGTTAAGCAACGTTGAGTCTGGCTAGTACCAGATAGGTGACCATTTGGGAAGGTGAGGTGCTGTATGTATTCTGAGGTAAAAATACCAGGTTAAGAAACTGGCGCGGTCTATCCTTCTCTCTTAAGCCATGGTAGGCACCCCGTCTATTGATGGCGTCATGATAAAAACATACCTTGATAGCCCTGGCAAAGCATCAAGTATTCAGCTACTGACAAGATCTGAATTACACTACAAACTCATGTAGGGAATTCAATCTCAGCTACGGCCATGCTGGATGGATGGATGGACATCATCCTACCTCTCCAATTTTTTAAATGGTTATTTTTAATTTGTCTTATTTTCCCTATTTTAGCCCACTTTTCCTAGATTCCAATTGTCATAGTGTTCGTCTCGTTCTCTGGTCAATGCTAAAAGTTGTCACCCTAATTTTTTCCCCATATGCTTTCATATTTCGTTTAATTCTTAGTGACTTCCATTCTGTATTTACATCAACTAATTTTGAGAATGCAATTGTTAGAAATTGCCAGTGAGTCAAAAAATTTTTTTCATATGTATCCATCCATGTTTACAAGAACGGACGAAACATTTGTTGTGCAAAAGATGAATGCTAACCAGATCAAAATGAAGTAGCGAGATGGTTCTAAAAACTTCAATTTGTTTGCAAGAACTTTAACTTTCAAACAAGATTATTTCCAAGTCCTAATACCTATTAATATCTATAAATGATTATATTTATGAAAACTTTTGTTTTATAAATAAGTACATTTATAAATAGATTTTTATAGAAAGAGCTGGAAAAAAGAGTACACATGGGAGAAGGAGTACACATGGGAGAAGGAGTACAAATTAATGCTCATTAATTCTGGAACTTTACCAAGTGAGGCTGCTAATAAACAGATAAATCTAAACAGTTTTAACCATAAAAACATTCTGAACTTCAAACTCTTTTGTAAAAAAAAAAAAATTAAAAAAAAAAACTGGAAATAAGCCAGTGTTCTAGCCCAGGAAATTAAAAAGCATAACAAGAAAGGAAAACATAAGATTATCCAATTGATAATTCTTATTGTTTTACTCAAAACGTTAAACAAACCAAAAATACAAGTAGAAAAAAATTCTTATTATTTTAATTTTCTGTTCTATTTAATTTTTAAAGCTGTAATTTAAAGGAAAGCATTTTCTGAGAATGTATTGTTTTAAAAATTGTCTGAAGGTGTCAAAATGGAAGATTAGTGAAATAGATAAAAGGGGAGAACATATTTTGAATAGGGAAAACAGGTGTGCTATGAAATCGATAAGGAAATAAACAAAAGTGAGAATCAAAAGACAAATAATTGCAACATTTATAATAATTTAGTGAATTATACACATACATTATACACACACACACATATATATATATATATATATATATATATATATATATATATTGCCAGTTTCTTTCGCTGTATCACAACTCTTTAGTGCGACTAAATATTTTAACCTTAATATCCATATACATATGTATATGGATATATATATATATATATATATATATATATATATATATATATATATATATATATATATATATATATATATATATATATAGACTTTCTCGTTGATTTCGACACATGAGGTTCTGCCACAATAGCGAAGTTGCTCGGAAATCTACACATATGATTTGTTTATAGTGGTGAAAGCTATGTGTAGAACCAACCACACTTTTAGGTATAACTGTCGCTGTAGATAACTGCCACAGGACAGAGTATACAGTAGACCGCAGATTTTCACATCAGAGTTTCCTTCTCTTAGATGCATATCTTAACGAAGACTAGGGGTGCATCTCTCTCAGTGAATAATGCGCCTCCAGATACCAACCTGGAAATTTCAATGACATGAAGTGGTACATACAGTGCCTAACCTTCCCAAATGATCACTCATATGATACTGGCAAGGCTTACCTTTGCTTAACTTCGGTGATCTGGTGAGAACCAGTGTGTTAATATTATTTTGCCATATATATATATATCTACACCGGGGTTTAAAATAGGTCAAAACACTAGATATCTACGCTCCCCACTAAAATAGCACACACAAAGGAAGGGCTTCAAGTAATAAAAAAAACTAGAGGTTAACTGAGCCTTTTTCCTGTAAGTGCCTGCTCATTGGCTGATTAGGAAGGGAGGGGTGGAAACTAGAAAGCTGATTGGCTAACTAAAAACGCAATAGAATGTGCGTATATAAAAACGCGAGACAACCACAACTCCTCACATAAGCCTAACGAATCCGAGCGTGGATGAAATACGGAATATTCTGTGTAGCTTAATTGCCATATATATTTTGTAACTTACTACCATATATATATATATATATATATATATATATATATATATATATATATATATATATATATATATATATATATATATACTAGGTAAAGTACCCGTCGTTGACTGGGTTCAAAAACAGCCTACAAAAAATGGACTCTGATTTATGAAAGTATGATAGGTTATGAAAAGGAAGGGTTGTAAGAGATAGCTTCGAATTTGGGGGTATCAAAACCAAAGCAAAATATGATGAAAGTAAAAATAAAATAGATAACCCCCATAATTTATTATACCATACCTGTTCACACTGAAACACTTATCACAATATTCTGTGGATCTATATTAAAAAAACCTCGTAAAACTTTGTGACATATTTCCATTCTATGGAGGTCAAGCGCGAATGAACACTTCATAATTTTATCATACCATATTTCTTCAAACTGAAACATAATTATTAGTATACTTACGCAGATAGATATGAAAAGTCTTTATTAAAATTTGTGCCTATTTCCATTCTATGGAGGCCAGGCGCGAACGCAGACTGCACAATTTTATTATACCATCCCTATTTAAGTTAAAACATACTTATTAAAGTATCATTATGTACATCTATATCAAAAACACTTGTAAACGTTTTTTTTTTAATTTTTAAAATTTTATTTTCATACTTTGTGGACAAAGCGCGTATGCAGAACCCACAATTTTAATGAATCATCATTATGCCAGATCAAACATACCCATTCCTGTGTCTCGATACATCTTCTATCATTATATATGATCAGTTTTTCTATAATAGTCAACCATATAGGAGCCTATTCGTGACCAGACACACACAGAGACGTTCAGCTTTATATATATATATATATATATATATATATATATATATATATATATATATATATATATATATATAAGAAAACTACTTGTTCCAACTGGATAGATAAAAGTAATTCCCCAAACAAAAAAGTTTTGCAGTACTTTTACGTCTCTTTGCAAAGAATAAAATCAAAATACAATCTTACTAAACCTTATATCTAGAATTCTTATTCTAATTTTTATAAAAATTCATTACATGATTTTTATTCCATAAAATGTATAAAAGTTAAAGCTTAAACTCAAAGGACCTTAAGAAGAAATTAAAATTCTGAAGTTCTTGTGTAATTAATGACTACTTATTATGGATCAAATGCAATGCAAATTTTATATATTGAATTTTAAATCGGTCGCGTCCATATAATAACCTCTAGAAACTCTTTAAATACTTCAAAAACACTGAAGTTTGGAGATATTAATTAATAGATATCTTAATAGATACATATTGTTAAAAATTCACAACAAGTGGAGATACCATATTTCTTCAAAGGGATTTCATATTTTTTTACCTGCATAAAGCTAAATTAAACTAAATATAACTAACATTACGACTCCTTTAATCTTATCAACTAGATTTTAAAATTCGTAATGATTGTTTAGTTATTTTAGGAACTAATTCTGTATATAAAATTATGTAACATTGTAAAGTACCTAAATTTATATATGAAGTTAAGAAGAAGAATGCAAATCAACATTTTAAAGTTATTTACATTATAATTCGTTTTGCTCCCTGAACAACGCTCGCCACTCTATTCTTCACTGATTCTGCATTACTAAATTTTTATATATATCAACATAAGTTTAAAAGCAGTAAAAATAACAAGTCAAGTTATCTAGGACCTTGTAGTGTAACAGTTAACGCACTCGATCACAGCACACATGGTTTGAGGCTCGATTCCTTGGTTGATGAGCTGTAGTACACCGAAACACGTGTTCATAGATTACTGGTTTATATGTATGTATATATTATCTTTTAAGAATTTTCTATGTTAGACGTATATAGCAATGGATGCGAAAACTGATATATAATTCTTTATTTTTATTTGTGCATTATGTTCTTTACACTAGAAATATGTTGCTTTACGAAAATAATTATTCCGGTAAGACAGATTATTACAATGGATTATAATTAAATAATGACCCAAAAGGATTAAAATGTGAGGAAAATGATTCCTTTTTTTAATTTATAGATAAAAACATGACTTTAATCTTTTGCTTTATGCTTCATGATTTATATATTATTAATTAAAAGAATTAAGTAAAATAACGTTAAGCTTCTTTGAATAGGCACAGCTATATATATATATATATATATATATATATATATATATATATATATATATAAATTTAGTTGTTAAAATTAAATTCTGAAGATCAAAATATAGACACATATATTCGAGTTAAGAATTTGTTGTTTGACAAAAGGAATATATAGAAAGGGTTATATTAATTTCCTTAATTCATGGATTTTCAATAATGGCACATACATATCATCGGAGGAAATGAAATGCGGTTAGCAAAATGTTCAGCCGTGAAAAGGTACGTATTTTGCCTTTCAGCACAAATATTGAAAATAGTTTTTAAATTTGGTTGTTAAAATTAAATTCTGTAGATCAAAATATAGACACATATATGCGAGTTAAGAATTTATTGTTTGACAAAAGAAATATATAGAAAGGGTTATATTAATTTCCTTAATTCATAGATTTTCAATAATGGCACATATCATCAGAGGAAATGAAATGCGGTTAGCAAAATGTTCAGCTGTGAAAAGGCACGTATTTTGCTTTTCAGCACAAATATTGAAAATAGTTTTTGGGTGGTGACTGATAGTTATATGAAAATAATTATTGGAAAAGGGAATTTCATACAACCTGGGCAGTCCATTATCGGAAGGAGTGTAATGTCCTCCGGGGTAATTTCCAAATAGGCAGTATATTGGTCCAGGGGAGAAGGCAGTAATCCCATATAACAAAGATGCGTGGTTGCTCCTTATTGATATTCCAAAAGGTATACGGGGCGGCCGTATTTGTTGGTGTGTTGAATGTGTTTTGGTATATTTAATCCAGATTCTTTTTTGGTGTCGGCACAGTATAGCAGATATTGGATGGATATACCAATCCATTGCATATTTTTCCATGGGTGATGGAATTATATATGCATGTCCATGGTGCAATGGACCTCGAAAATCAATGGTCTAGGTAGCAAAATATTCAGAGAGATAATTTTTAGAAGCGATGTGTCGGACTATCAGTCAGCTTTCTTGTTGACAAGGAGTGAGGGAAGCCTTTTAGATGAAGGAACGAGGAGGATGGGGGTGAAGTTGAAAGGGTAAGGAGAGAAGGGGAGGGTCGATTTGGGCTAGGAGGCATGTGCTTAATGGAATTTCTTAGCGAGGAATTGTATGTTAGTATTAGATCAAATGTGTTGACCTCTTAATTTTAGGTTCAAATGGGAAATGTACATTCTTCTGATTTTTTGATGGGAGTGTGTATGAGATGGGGTGGATGTGCTTTTTTGCTGTGTAGGTTGCTGAGTAGGTGAAGTGGAAATGGAGACGAGTCATGGTCTAAAGTTTTTAAATGCTTGGGGGGTTATTTATTTAAGTAGGTTAAAGATTGGGTGTTTTTAATTATGGGGGTATATTTAAAAGTAACTTGATCCACTGAGATACATTTTGTTTATTACGCTTGTTATTGTAGTGTGATCTGGTTTAATTAAATTTATTTAAAATTTCCAGGTTGGTATATTTCTGTTTGCAGGCGATCTATGCATAAATAGGCTTTGCTATTCGTTGGGTTGGAATCGATGTCTGAGTGGATGCTTTATATACTGTGGTTAATTAGCTATTCTTATATTGGAAGGGCTTGATGCATATGCGGGGCGGAGTGTAAGGTTGTCTAAACTTGATTGAATCTAACTATTTATATAATAAGCTGTATATCTATCAGTCAAACATACACCTAAGTGCAGATACAAGCATATAGACACTCACACATACACGTATATACGTATATACATATATATAAGCATATATATGCATATATATATATAGCATTCATATGCACATATATACCCATCTATGCCATGCATACACAGATATACACCTATATACACACGTATCCATATACTGTTGCACATATATGCACAATTACATATATACATATCACAAAAGCTACACGCATGCACACATGTGAATGAATGCACATACATCGGAAGCTACAAATACATCCGATCTTGCCAACGTGCACGCACTCCCAAGTGTACAGTTGCGCCCATGTATATGACCAAACATCCTCGTATACATGTGTATACATGCACGTCTCTCTCACACATACATACCAGCGTATACATACAACAAATAAGCATGCCCCTATAAGTGATATGTCCATACAAAATATAGGTGCGCATATCATGTACATACATATACAATTACAACGAGCCTGCACCTCAATTAAACATATACATGCATCATCAACTGAACGGGTTTAATAATTCTATTCTAGAGTGGGAGAGTAATCCCCATTTGTCTGCGTATACAGATGGTCCGAGGAGATGGAGACAGCTGGAGTGCATTAAATTACGGCAAATGTGTGTAACTCTGTAAATTGTCTATGTTCATATACATACAGATACATACACACATACATATGTGTCTATATTTTGATTTTCAGAATTTAATTTTAACAACTAAATTTATATATTGCTCTATTCGTAAATATTGAGCTTTTCCTTTTTGGCTAGGATCACCCTGAAAGTATTACCTCTAGTAATATCTATTAGGATTTTTCATCGGATTTTAATCTGTGTGTTATCTCGCTTATATATATATATATATATATATATATATATATATATATATATATATATATATATATACATATATATATAATATATATGTGTGTGTATATATATATATATATATATATATATATATATATATATATATATATATATTGCCTTTGCACAATACTTTATGTACTAGACCATTACTTTCTTTACATTATATAGATGGTGGTAGTTTAAGTTGACGTATTGTCTAGTGAAGGTTGGCTTCTGATGTATGAAATACCTGAAGAAATTCTAATCTATTTTTATCACACATGCTAAATCCTAAAGAATAAAAGAAGAAAGGGAAGCATATGCTATAATATAGACTATTATTTAAATTACTTAAATGGGGCCACGTTTACTATTAAGGCAGATTATATGCCTCTTCAATGCTTACTAACTGTAGATTGGAGAAATAAAACAATGTGCATTAAGAATCAGTGAATACAACTGTAATATCGTGTATTTCTCCAATACAGAAAATACTTGTTCTGACTTAATACCACGTGTTCCTAATAAATTGAAACTGGAATGTGTAGAACAATTGGATGATGAAGTATACAAAATAAATGTGCTAAATTCGCATAAATGACAAGGTAGGCCAACTTTATGTGATATAGATGTGGAAACTGAGAAGGATCAATTACAAAACTCTACAGAACCAATGTCTGAGAAAATAAAAGAAGATAAAGAAATTCAGGCAATTTAAGATTTTATAAAATCAAAGTGAGTTCTAAGGGCTTAAGCTGATAAATATATAATACAGGATGATCTACTATATTTAATATCTGGTAAGGGGGGATATAAGGCCACGTATGTATGTGCAAAACTGAAAGAATATGAAGAGTTGAGTCACTTGGGAGTAGACAAAACCCATGATTTCATAAGTATTATTGGCCAGGGCTATATAAGGAAAGTCAGCAATATGTAAACATATGTGTGACGTGCTAATCAAGAATAGTAAATATAGTCTCTCACCATTACTAGAAACTGGTATGCTTTCCTAATCTTTCCAAAATATTAACATGGATATATCTGGTTCTTATAGGGAAACGTTGCAGGGAATTGTGTGTATAGTCAGCTTTCTTGATTTGAAACGTAACTGGCCTGAATCCTACACAATCCCTGATAAAAGGGCCCAAACTATTGCAAATTTGATTTTAATGGAGATAATTCCTAGATATGGAGCTCCGTTATACTTGGTCACAGATAATAACCCTGAAAACGTCGAGCTAAATACTGAGTAGTTTAAATATTCAGCATATTACTACTTTTCTATAAGATCCTCAAAGTAACTCTAAAGTTGAACGGCTTCACAGATTCTAGAAAGATATTTTGTCAAAAGTCACCGAAGGGTACAGCAGAGATTGGGATCTACACTTGAATCAGACAGTAGCCGTCATGAGGTTCTCAATGAATGAAACAACCCAATTCTCACCTTATTTCATGCTATTAGGGTGTGATGTAGTTCTGCTCAGCGATAATCTTCTTAAACGTGGTTCTCAAAAAAAAAAAATACCATTCAAAGTAAAAAGTTTAGAATAAGGGCTACATATTAGAACTTTCAAAGAGAGAGAGAGAGAGAGAGATAGAGAGAGAGAGAGAGAGAGAGAGAGAGAGAGAGAGAGAGAGAAATGTGGGGAAGAGCGTCGTATTGTGGGAGAAATGAGTTTGGGATATGATGTACAAATACCATATACTAGAAAAGAAACATTGTTAGATCGTGTACTGTATTCGTTATTGACTTTTACCAATACTGTCGAGATAAGAAAGGGTGCTCTGACAGAACACGAAATCAGCTCTGCAATCTGCTGGGGTATGATCACACAGAAGAGATGCTGCTAGACTTTCTCTACTGTATCATTATGTTCATGCTAAATACTTGACTGAGCTCTAATCGCTACCTCACCCCCATAAAAATTTTGCAACAAAGAACTCGTCTACTACAACCATAGCATAAAGCTTTTCTATCTCTCTCTCTCTCTCTCTCTCTCTCTCTCTCTTCACGAAAAGGCAAACTCCCATGAAAAAAGTGCATTACTTAGAACATTCCATCCGTGGAACAAGATACCATGGGACTGCTTTCCAACTGATTGCAGCACGATCGTTTTCAAGTCAATAAATACTTGATGAGCCGTCCTCTTGGATAATTAATTAATCAATCTTATGTGAGGTTTTATTCATGCAAATTGCTCCCACAATCTTTTGTTCGGTTAATATACATTTTCATGCAGAAATTCACTCAATTACTCTTCATCGATTTCAATTGATCGACTAATGTGTGATATCAAAATCCTCATATTTGAAGAACGAAAATCAACCATGAGCACAAATTTCATGTACAACTTTATCAGCAATAATACCGAGATTCATTGCAAAAAAATGATGTTGAAATACTCAGTATTGTTCACGTGACCTTTCATCATCACCGAGTGCAATTTTGAAGTTTTAGGTATATTTCAACTAAGGATCAAACCACAATCTCCAGCCGATAAGTGAACGACATCAAAATCAATAAGATTAAAAATACATGTTCTAGAGCAAAATATTCTCTAAATGAAATATTTTAGTAATTTAAATTTAGAAATAAAAACATTCATGAATTGAACTAAATGGAAATAAAACTCGGAAGTTATTCTTCTGTCTTTTAAAGTGTGATATTTCTGAGTCTCTTGTGTTCGTCTTGGAGATAGTATTTGTGTCATTTAATTAGACATTTAAAGAAATAAACAAGAAAAAATAATACCAAAAACAGCACAAAAAAACCCAAAAAAAACAAAATAATTTTAATTTTAATTTTGATTTGGTGAAAATCAGATTGATCAAAGCTCTGTCTCAAACGAGATTTCAGATGTGTGTATTTTTCAAAAAGCATTTTGTCTGAAGAGGTGAATAAAATAACAAACAATTGAATAAACACGAACGGAAACAATAATGGATGCTTAAGGATGTGTCCATTCAATCAACACGTATCACACTAACGAAAATGCTATTTCAAACATAAGTGTGATAAACCAACTAAAATCATATTTTAAACATAAGTTTGACAGACCATTCACAATTCTATTTCAAACTTAAACTTCAGTGTGATAGACTAACGAAAATACTATTTTAAACGTTTGTGAGATAAATCCACGACAATGCTTTTTCAAACTTTAATGTAATAGACCAACGACAATGCTAATTCTAAGTTCAATGTAATAGGCCAAAGAAAATGTTATTTCAACCTTCAATGTGATAGACCAACGACAAACTTTAATGTTATGGATCAAAGAAAATGTTATTTCAAATTTCAATGTGATAGCCCAATGAGAATGGTATTTCAAACTTCATTGTGATAGACCAACGACAATACTTTTTCAAACTTCATTGTGATAGACCAACGACAATACTTTTTCAAACTTCATCGTGATAGACAAACGACAATGCTATTTCTAACATTGGTGTGATATACACACGAAAAGATTCTTTCTAATTTCCATGTGATAGACCAAATAAAATGCTATTTAAAACTCTAGTGTGATAGATTGCCGAACATTCTATTTCAAACTTAAGTGATATAAACCAACGACAATGCTATTTCAAAATTTAATGTGGTAGACCAATGAAAATGCTATTTCAAACTTCGGTGTGATACACCAACGATAATGCTATTTCAAATTTTAATGTGATAGACCAAGGAAACCCTATTTCAAACTTTAATGTCATAGATAAACGAAAATGCTATTTAAAACTTGCATGTGATAGACAAACACGGATGCTATTTCAAACTTAATGATGGCAGACCAATGCAAATTCTTTTCCAAACTTAATCCTGACTAAAATTTCTTATTTCTAACAACAATGCTATTTCTACTTAACTAGGAGATTGATGAAAATACGACTTAAAATTTAAACGTTACAGACTAAATAACAGATACAATGATACTTTGTTTCAATTTTCTGACTCCTATTTTCAAGCTTCCAGATGCCAAACATTTATGTGCTATATTCCAACCGGGAGATCTGTTTAAGATTCTGACCGTCTCTTTATTTGTAAATATTTGAATATCTTTTGCATTTCGTTCACCGGGTATATTTGCCAGGTAGTTTTTGAATTTTTTTATCATGTTCAGTTGCTCCTATTACTGGAATGATAAAGACCTTTATAAGATTCGAGTTTCTTTTCATATCATACATAAGACCTTAGTATTTCCGTTATCTTTTTCCTCTGAGCTCTATTTTAGCCAGTATCACTTGTCCGAATCTAGAATCAAGTGTCAATCTAATCTGTGCAATTCACAATGAAAATGCTAGTTCAAGCTGAGGTGTGACAGACTGACGCCGTTTTTAATAATAAAAAAAGAGCGAAAGAGAAAGAATATAATAATTAATCATAATGGTCGCACAAATCTCAAACAAGTCAATTAAATGATTTCAATTCCGTGTCCAAATGAGAACGGCAACACTTCCGACAGATGGGAATAACATTTTTTTAATTACTCACAAAAATAAACAGTTTTTTTAATTCTCCAATATCGAGAAAGTCTTGCTAATTTATTGACAACTAGGATTAATCCCATGTTGGCAATGATGTGCAAAGCGGTGCTATTTGTTTCTGAATTCTTAGCAAGAGTGTGGCAAGGCTGCTGGGGTTATAATACAAGCATTGTACAGGAGACCTTCCTGGTTTTATTTTGTGTTCTCTTAATATTATATTGGGAAAAAAACTTTGAAAAATTACTTGAACCCAACTCTCACTTAGAGACCGACCTATTTGTTTTCTAACAAACCAGAAAACATTCTTATAATGCGTTGGGAAGGTTTTACTAACCTGCGGCTTATTTTATTGTGTTTCTTTCTTTTGCCATATTGTTTTAGCTTTGTTGTTATTTCTCATCATTTTTTCACCCAATTGTAAATATTTTCTGTAAATAAAAGCATCAAAATGCTGAGGATATTTTAAATAGGTTCAGTCCGTAGTGCACATGTGTCATTGTGGTAATTGTGTCTAGCTAAGAGTTAAGAATAGAAAAGCAAAACCATCGACTTTCCCTAATCCCTTTTTGGCATTATGCCTTATTCATTAAAAGTGTGTCAATTACTCTAATTCTTAAGATAAATAAAAAAAGAACATTCCAAATATTCATACTTAAAATGCATTCATTCAGCCAGTGTGCTTAATAATAAAAATGATATGAAAACTTTTCATTTGAATACTAGTAAAGTCTAGTATCTGTTCTGATATTGCACCTTATCTTTTATGACCTCCATCAGTGAAGAAAAAATTCTTCAAAAAGTAATAATTTTTATTTTTGTCCCAATCCAGCATACTCCTTTTTCGGGATTCTGAATTTAGCCACATTAAAAAACACTTTGCATCTTACTCTGCTCTTGTGGGGAGGCAAATAAATAAGAACAGATAGAGTTTCTTTATTTTATATGATTCCGCTGCACGAGGTCAGATATGATCCGATATTTGAAAATGCAATCAATAGAGTTTGTGTGGGAAGGAACAGATACAACAAATAATCTTTACAATCAGTGCCAAGTGGTTATCGTATTTAATTTATTTTCTTTCTATTTCTAATATATGACACAAGGCTGGAATGCTGGTGAATAAGAAAATGCTCCTGAAGATACACTAGCACAAATACTTGACTTGATTTGACTTGAAACGACATTCACCCTGGAGGAGTTGAGTCGGCTTCATGAAGATGCACATCTCGTACCGCTGCGGCCCAAGCCCGGCGATCGGAGGCAAAATTCCGAGTGAGCAATAGCCAGTCACGTCTCCAACGAGACAGGCCATAGATGAACGGGCCCGAAATAAGCTCAGCGTCGGCTTTGATAGTCCCGAGCCACGTTCTTAGCTGGCCACCGACACGTTTTTTCCAGCCGGGTAGAGGACGTGGGGAGATAGCCTCGTGGATAAAGACCCCTGCATCACAGCGAGAGGCATGGCCGAACCATCGAAGGCATCGGGCCCGCAGTAGGTCAGTAATTGCCTGGAGATTGCAGCGACGCCGGACTTCTTTGTTGGCGACGAAATCCAAGGGACGGACATGGAGAATGCGGCGGAGATTGTAGTGGTCGAAAACTTCTACGCGTCACAGATCTGCTTTCCGTATGGGCCAGGTCTCACATCCATACAAAAGTATTGAGCGGACAAGGGCCTGGTAGATTCGTATTTTTGTCCTCAGACGTATTTCAGGCCATGACCATAATCGCCTTTGGAGTCGACAAAAGGCAGCTCGTGCGGCATTAATGCGCGCTTCAATCTCATTCATGCCTTGACCGGTACCAATGAACATGCAGCCCAGGTATTTGAAGCTATCCGTCTCCTCGAGGGTTTCCCCGTTGAGAGTGATGGAGGACTAGCACAAATAGCCAAGAACATGTCCATTGGCATTTCTCAGTAGGTCACCTCATACATTCGGCAAGAAACCGCCCCCTATTCAGAAAGAATATAACACCTGAGAGAGAACATCTAGAACCAAGCTAGACAGAAAAGTGCATGGTACTGCCACGGTAAGCCCTGCTCTGTCTATTTGAGTGCTGAAAGCAATAATTTTAATTTTATTTTTAGTATCGTCTGCAGTGAGGATTGAACTTTTAATATCCAGAAGACTGTCACTTAGAATTGATTTTTTTAACACCTTTATCCGTAGTGCCACATTTTCATGTAGATCAGTTCTATGTAACAGTCTTCTAGAGATTGAAGGTTCAATCCTCACTAAAAGTCATGCTAAAATAAAATATAAATTATTTATCTGTCTGGTCAAGTCCTTTGGCACTTTGGCTTAGAGCAAAGTGTAGTGTCGGTTCTGATACTAAACTTAATTTTTTAGTCCTCGATTAGTGAACAATAAATCCTTCAAGACAGAGGCATTTTTTTTTTGTCCCAATACAGATTGTATCTTATTAGGAGGCTGTATTTATCCACATTAAAAACGTCCTTGTGTCTACCTCTGTCTTCGTGAGGTGGCAAGTAAATAGAGACTGTTATTCACTCATAGCTAATAGAATGAGAACTATCTTATCTTGTGTATTGAATCAAAAGTCCGGTTCGAAATTTCGTACAGGTTCGCATGTTCAACACAAAGATTGATAAATTCAATTAAATGCACCTGAGTTAAAGGGTACAACAGTCGAAATGATGTGAGAATATTACCCAAGACGAAAATAGTTGTCCAACTAGTTTAAGTCATACAAAAAAATATTTAAAACGAGCGTGACAGATGGACACTAATTCTATTCCAAATAGAACAACAGCAGACAATACTATTCAAATGAAATGTGAAAGACAATAATATTCAAATGAAATAGGACAAACAATGCTATTTCAAATGATATGTGACAGACAATACTATTTCAAATGATATGTGACAGACAATACTATTTCAAATGACACGTAACAGACAATACTATTTCAAATGATATGTGACAGGCAATACTATTTTAAATGATATGTGACAGACAATACTATTTCAAATGATATGTGACAGGCAATACTATTTTAAATGATATGTGACAGACAATACTATTTCAAATAAAATATGACAAAGAATACTATTTTAAATGAAATGTGACAGGCAATACTATTTCAAATGAAATGTAACAGACAGTACTATTTAAAATGAAATGTCACAGACAGTACTATTTCAAATGAAATGTAACAGACAATAGTATTTCAAATGAAATGTAACAGACAATACTATTTCAAATGAAATGTAACAGACAATACTATTTCAAATGAAATGTAACAGACAATACTATTTCAAATGAAATGTAACAGACAATACTATTTCAAATGAAATGTAACAGACAATACTATTTCAAATGAAATGTAACAGAAAATACTATTTCAAATGAAATGTAACAGACAATACTATTTCAAATGAAATGTGACAGACAATACTATTTCAAATGAAATGTAACAGAAAATACTATTTCAAATGAAATGTAACAGACAATACTATTTCAAATGAAATGTAACAGACAATACTATTTCAAATGAAATGTAACAGAAAATACTATTTCAAATGAAATGTAACAGACAATACTATTTCAAATGAAATGTGACAGACAATACTATTTCAAATGAAATGTAACAGACAATACTATTTCAAATGAAGCATGACCGGCTAACAGACAGACAGAGTCTCATTTAGAGATGCTTGGATGCATCCAAAGAAATTCCTTTCAACTAATTATCTTTTTATTTGTTCCAGATCCGCCATCTTGGATTCAAAAGCAAAGATTTCATACTTATTTTATTTGTTGGTTTCTTTCCTTCTTTTAAAAATATTTAATGGCTAAATGACTAAATAGTAAAAAAAAAAAGTAAAACCAGTTTGAAATACGTAAGTGGTAAGTGATTTGATAAATAAAAATATAAAAGACAAAGTGGATGAAATAAATACATCAAAGGAAATTCAACAGATGTAGGAATTTATAAAGCGGATAATTGGAATCCGGAGCTGGGTTTTTTCTTATTTCTTTTGTTTTTTTTGTTTAATCATTAGTTGTGTTGCGTCTGATTTTTTATTTTATTTTGGTTTTAATACTTATTTTAGTCTTTTGGGGTGGTATTAAAATGTTCTGTTTTTTTTACGATTTTGTATTTTGAAGATTTTCAGGGGGTATATATGTTGTTTAATTGTTTTGTTTTTCTGTTCTTCTTTTTTAATCCTATCTTGGATGCATTCGGCTGACTGATAAGATAGTTTACTTCCACTTATTGCCCCTCTTCCTCAAAAAACTTAAAACATTTTTTATAGTCTAAAATCCGATTGAAAACGATAGGCTAAAAAATTGGATTCCAGTAACTTCTTTATTTTATTTAGTACTAACTGAAGGAACTCACCTACACAGAATGTATGCCAGACTTTCTTAAAGATAGATTCTACCAAACCAGATTTTTTTAAAAGCCAGATATTTTGAAGCCACACTTTTTTGAAGCCAAGATTTGAATAAACCAGATTTGCAGAAATATAATATTTGTGAAAATTAGATTAAAACCAGAATAGCCCAAAACAAATTTTCTCAATATAAGAAATTCTAAAAGGCATATTTTCTGTTCTAAAACTAAAATTCCATAGAATAAAAGTTATGTAAAGCAACAGTTTCTTGTTGCCATGATTTCTTCACGCCAAATTCTCTTAAAACTATATTTTTTCAAAGCTACAATTTTTGAAAAACAATATTTCTCAAAGTTTGAATTTCTTAAATACACATTTTCCAAAGCCATCTTTTGATTAAGCCAGAATTTTTGAAAGTCAGATTTTCGCATCGTTAGAATTTTCAAATACCAGATTTTAATAAACCAGATTATCGCAAAGCCATATTTTATTAGAAGCCAGAGTATTAGTAAATCAGATTTTTGCAGAGTAAGAGTTTCTCAAGGACATATTTTCTCAAAGACAAACATTTCCAATAATAAATTTTTTTAAATCAGAATTTCTCAGAAATAGATTTTCTTAAAGCCAACCAGAAGTTAGATTTAAAAGTTCAGGAAGATGGTATTTCTCAAAACTAAACCTTCAGGATTTCCTAAAACCACATTTCTTTCAGCTCAAAATTTAAAACATGCAACATTCGACAGTGTGAAAATTGCCCCAAATTAAATGCCAGAAAGTCAGAGTTCTACATATATTGATGACCAAAGAATCAGATTTTCACAAATTTATAATAGAATTCGAAAAATTGTCATATTACGATATTAAAAATTATCTTGCTATATATAAAGAAATTGCTTTTGAAAATAATTAGAAAAAAGAATAGATAGATAAATTGTATTCCTCAAACAAAAAGCACATACCTCATATGACCCCTTTTTTATTTGGACATGCATTGATAAGGATTTTGAACTGTTGTTTGAATGAAGTAATTTTAAAGTGTTATTTGAATTACATCATTTTTAAACATTTCTTCTCATTTAAATGCTTCACTTTTTTAATGTGTTTTACAATAGATGGGAAGAGTTTGAAATGTGTTTTACGTACTTGTGCAGCAAAGTAAACTCAAATGCTAATCTTGATGACGAAATTTTTTATCATATCGCCAACAGCTATTGGTAAAATTAGACACCGATTATGGGATGATAGATGTATAATATCTGAGAGTAAAATTATGGTGTACCAGGCTGTTATTTTCACAACTCTGCTGCATGCACATGTCGCGACCTAGGCACCCTATAATTCACATATAAGAGAGTTGTATGTCTTTCAGAAAAGTTGTCTTTGCACAATGTCTGAGTTTATTCTGAAAGACAAGCTGACCAATACTGGCCTTTTTGTTGGGTATAAAATCAATGAAATTGAGATATCCCTCATGTAGTTCTAGCTATTTTGGGTTGGGAACGTGGTACAGGAGGAGTTACGATAGAATGCCTCGTGTACACTCAGCTCCATTCTGAATTCTGAATCCGTTGGTCACCCTTTGTTGAGATATAAGGATAAACTTAACAGCAATCTTAGAACAATACATATTCCACTGTCCAATTTTGAGTAAACTGCTTCTGATAGAAACCTGTGGCAATTAACATGTCACAATGCTCTGATGGAATTTGAATACGTACAAGAAAACATCAGCGAAACAACAAAAAAAAGAAATTAGCTGTCACGCTATGCAACATTTGCATCCAACTATTTTTCATGTACTGCTTGTGTCCAAATTTTCAAATCGTTGACAGGACTTAAGTTCCATGAGAGACATAAACACTACAACTAAATTTAGTTCTGAGACACTCATATGTCAAAAATAGATAGATAGATGAATAGACAGATAGATCGATGGATGGTTAATGTGTTAGAAACTCTATAGAACCAGATCCGGAGTAAAAAACGTCATTGTCCACAGAAAATATAGGGAACAAACCCATAAATACTGTTGCACTCATGTAAAACTCAAAATTCCCTAAGGGATGTATGAGTCAAATTATCTTGACATGAAAACTGCACACAACTAAGAGAAATTCTTTAATAAAATTATTGCAGAATATTTCTGTTATTTAAAAACACACAAAATGTAAACAAATTTATAAAAGTAAAATAGGAATATTATTACAATTTATTTGATGGAAATAAACATTATCGATCTCTACTTCAAACCAGACTTTTCTTTTCCTGTGGAGATATTTGGTTCTAATGTGATGAGATTTTATACTTCCGAGCTATCCTGGATTGTCAATGAGAATGAATTCAAATGATAAAATAATCGAATTAAAACTGCCTATCATTTCTCAGTGTAATCTAGTATTATTAACATCATCCATTTACTGGGATTACAACTCATTATCATGACTGAAGATTGTGTAGCGCCAACACTTTATCCATATTACATATATTTTTACATATCGACTCTTATACAGAAAGAAACAGACAGTATCTTAAAACACCTCTCCTCTGGAGCATACCTGGAAAAAACATACAGGGTGTGAAAGGAAGTGTTTAGGCACCAATAACTACTTGTTTATTAATAAGACCATTCTTTAGGACAGTAGGAAGAGGCATAGCTCCGATTGATTACCAAAAGGCATATGATAATACCCCCCACATGACTACTACGGTGCCTTGATTTATATGAGATTCATCTAGTAATCAAAAAGACCATGGTTGTACATATAAAAATGTGACAGACAGCAATGGTATTAAACCACACTAATGGAACTGTAAAAATCCTTTACATCAAAATCAGAAGAGGAATATTCCGAGGGGATAACCTGTGTCCTTTACTGTTCTGCCTGGCACTAGATCCATTAAGCTAGTTACTCAATAAAAAATCGGAGTGTCTACAATTTGAACCAGGGTCGTCAACATAAAGAGTCAACCACCTGCTCTTCATGATTGAACTAAAGCTGTATGCCAGCTCAGACACTGACTTAAGTTGACTCTTACAGGTCGTACATAACTTCTTCAGAAATATTGAAATTAAGTTTGGTTTAAACAAATGTGCAAAGTGCTCCATGAGAGCTGGGAAGAAGGTTCAAACGGAAAACATACAGCTTGATGAAAATACTGACATGAAAGACTTAGAAGAGCAGAAAAATACAAATAGCTTGAAGGCATAGAAGAGGATGATTCTATTCAGCATGCTAAGATGCGAGAAAAAATTGGTAGTGAATATGTAAGCCGTGAAAGGAAAATCTGTAAAACAAAGCTTAACCCCCCCCCCAAAAAAAAACAACTGAAATTAACCAATTTGCCATATCGGTGATAACATACAGCTTTGTTGTTATTGATTAGCCACAAAAGGACATAAAACTAAAACGTGGGAAATATTTACACTTTAAAGAATAATGCACAAAAACCAATGTCTGCCAAGGCTGTAATTACTCAGAGAAGCAGGAGTTATGGGTCTCTCATCAGCATCATGCCACTATTGTGAGTATCAGCAATATCTGATGAACTCCCCAAATCCAAACCTCAAAATGGTACATCAACATCACAATACGAGAGGCAGTAGAACAGCCACCATCACAAAACTAGCCAAACATTTTGGGCAAATGAGACAGAATCAGGTCGAACATAAGTTCTCCAGAGTTATCAGAATGAAATTCGGTTTGGATAAATATGCAAAGTGCTCCATGAGAGCTGGAAAGAAGTTTCAAGCAGAAAACTTACAGCTTGATGAAGATACTGACATAAATGACCTAAAAGAGCGGGAAAAATACAAATACAAATGAGACAGAATCAGAAAACCAGTTTGCTATGGAAATAACAGAAAAGAGTTGCCAAAATATGCCAAAAACTTCCATTGCAAAAATTGGAAGAATGCACCAACCAACAGCATACCAAGTATTTTTTGTGTGAATTCACTTAAGGCTGTATAAGAAAAGAAGGCTCTTTTGTTGACTGACTAAAAAGAAGACCGTGCCACTATGATCAAGAGAGGATTATAATGGTCACCCAAGATCAAGGCTTAATGACCAATGCTTTTAAAAAGATGAGTGGTCTTAGCAAGTGCAGGTTCTACCACACAGAAGTAGAGAATGTGAAGAACCTGACATCCAACTGCACGGTTCTGCTGAGGGACAGCCATTACACAATGGAGTGTGTAAATATCTCCACTGGGCGATCTGTAAAAAATGTTGAATGTGGAATGCAGCAGCAGGTCCTGGGAACATGTTTACCAGAAAGAATAGTTGGAAATAAGTCATATGCCATCCACTATGATTATGCAATTCCTACAGCTATGTACTTAGAAAACAGAACCTGACATATTTATATGGAAGAAGAAGGAGAAAGAAAGCAACCTTAGTTTAAGAAGAAAGAAACAACACTAGTTAGTGTCACCAACAGAACTGAGAGGGAAAAGACAGCAAAGTCTTATGTACGGCATGAAAAGAAACTGGAATCTTAGGAAGATCTCTACCATTCCAATAATTATAGGAGGAACTGGAGTCATGAAAAATAATTTCAAAAACTACCTGGCAAATATACCCTGTGAACCAAGAGCAAAAGAGATTCCAACAATTGCACTTAAAGGAGCAGTTAGAATCTTAAAAAGATTTGTCAGTTGGAATATATGAGATAGTGAGTGTATGTTAGGTAGGATGCACCATCCCCAGCTTAAATAGACTGATAAAAAAAAAAATGAAAAAAGAAAAGTTAAAAAAAAAACTCACTCTTTCAAAACCATTGCCTCATTAATGCACTATATCTTAACACTCCTACTTTCTCTCATGAACTGGTTTCATGTATTAAAATTTTGCGATCTTTGCTTGTTGAATAAAAATAATAATTGGATCCCTTTCTCTAAATTAGATGTTATCTTTGTATGTATATATTTCTTTCCTGTATTTTTATGCAAATAAATAATTTGTATTCAAACTTTTAACTTGGTTGTTTCGTGATGATTCTCATTTCTTTATTTGCTGCTTTTCTTTTATCCATGACCTTTTGAACTGGAGAACTATTTCCCTTCATGTTCTGTTATTACTTATATAGGAACACTGGTATGTTGAGCCAGTTATAGATTTGATTTATTTATTATTATTATTATTGTTATGAGTTTTCATAGTTCGAACGAAGGTTGAGTGTAACATAAGCCAATTGTCATTTATTATTATGGTACCATGTTATTGGCAATATAATAGACTTCTTAACTACAATTTATTTTCAAAAATATTTAGTCTAGCCCAGAGTTGATATAAAAGATTTAAAAATAATTATTTTTTATAATTATAATCAGCAAAGGGGTACAACTTATTTTAAAGTATGCTTGTTTAGCTTATGTTTAAAAAACTGCGCAAACATAAAAATCAAAAACTAAAATGACTTCACTGAATCCCTGAAAACGACAGGTAGGTACAACTAGTACATATTTAAAACAGAGAGAGAGAGAGAGAGAGAGAGAGAGAGAGAGAGAGAGAGAGGGGGGGGGGAGAAATAGAGTAACAAGTTAACGTGTGGCAGTGGGGATGAGTGAAGATACAAAAGTACGAAAATGTCTTCATAATGAAGTCGATCAATCCATCGGCATTCGTCTCATAAGAATGGTGAATAGAAAAATGGAGCAAGAAGATCAAAACGATCGAAAGGCCCAAAGAGGCTTAATTAAAATGAAATGAATAAGAAAACGATGAACACAAGAAAGCATTTGACCAGAAATACTTTCTTTTACTTATATTCATTTGCGTTTAATTGAATCAATTGGAACTTTGATGATTTCATTTGGTATCAGGAACAAATGGGAGAAGAAGAAGAAGAAGAAGAAGAAGAAGAAGAAGAAGAAGAAGAAGAAGAAGAAGAAGAAGAAGGGGAGAGGGAAGAGGAGGAAACACTAAGAAATATACATTGAAAAAGAAGAAACATTGAGGGAGGAAAAGAATCACTAAAGACGATGCATTTTAAAAGAAGAAGAAGAAAAAGAAAAAGAAGAAGAAGAAGAAGAAGAAGAAATAGTAATATTATGAGAAGCATTAGAGAAAAAAAAAGAACAAAAAGAAGCACCAAAGAAGAACTATTGAAAAAAAAAAAGAAAATGAAAAAGAGGAAGATTGAAGAAGAAGAAAAAAGAAGCCTTGAAAAAGAAGACGAAGTAAATTCAGAAACAGCATTGAAGAAGAAGAAGAAGTATTAAATCATGGAATAGAAAGAAGAAAACGAACGTTGAAGCAGTAAAAAAAAAGATGAAATACGAGCACTGAAGAAGAAAAAGACAAAAAGGGGTCGGAGAAGAAGTAAAGAAAAAGAAGACGAAGAAGAAAAAAGAAAATATAAAGCAAAATACGAAAAGCTTTAAAGAAGAAAAATAATTAGAAAACAAAAATAAAAAATAAAAAATTGATGAAGAAATTTATGACAAGATAAGGAATTAAAAATAAAACAAAAAAAATCAAAAGAAAAAAGGAAAAGCGAAAAATGTGCAGAATAATAATACTAAGAAGAAGTAAATAAAGAAAGGTTTGAAATAGACTTATGCAATTACGATTAGCGAAAAGTGTCTATTAAACATTATTATGTTTCTGATTGGTTGGATAATGACAATGGATAATTTATTTGGTCGTCTGCCAACAAAGAGGAGGAGAAAAGGGACATTTTCTTATCTGCAAAACGAGAAGACGAAGAAGAATTTTGCCAGAGGCAATGAATCTATTGGCATCTTACAGATACATACAAGACTCTTATATCTGCTCTTCTCTGAAGTGTTCATATACCAAAGAGATGGAAGATGAGGAGCCTTTCTTCTTAATTACATTTAAGAACTTTGAAAATGAAACAAAACTGTGACAACCATTCAAGATGCTTACGAAAGTAATAAAAGCCGCTGTGTTTTGCATGCTTAGTTTCTTATTTAGAATTTGAAAAACGCATAAGCAGGCTTATGTTTCTGATTTTTTTTTTTTTAGATGAGGATGAATTATTTGTAAAATTTATATTCATTGGATTACTGTTCTCAATTTGACTGTAATTTTAACAACATTTCGGTTGATGCAACCTTCGACATTCTGCAGGTGTATATTGTCGAACTTTGGAATCTTTCTGTCAAACTTGAGAATTTTTCTGTGGAATTCAGAACCCTACATGGAATTTTGAATGGAACTGTTTTATTTAATCTATGAGGCTTGCGTGTTCTCGTTCCATCAACCATGAATGGGTAGAAATCCGAAGTAATTTGCAACTGTATTTAGAGTGTCGACCACGCTAAGAATTGAATCTTTAAGCTATAGAAGAGCGTAACGTTTACAACTGAATTTGACCAAATACATTATTCACTATGCTATAGGTTCTTGTAGATTTCTGAGTTCGACAGAAAGATCCTCGAATTCAATAAAATACACCTAAAGAAGGTGGGAGGTTACATTAACCGAAATGTTGTGCAAATAACACTCACGATGAGAACAATAGCCTTGACAATCCAAATACTATGCATACTGAAGCTGTTTTACATAATACGCCTAACAGAGACAGTCATGCAAATATATATATCTATAATATAAAGCTGAACGTGAGAAGATTTAAAGTTAAGTAGAGGGAGCCCATCCTTTTGCAGCAGATTTGACAACATCTTCTCTGTACTGATTTCACTTCGTGCTGCCTGAGAATATCAGGTCGAGAAGTTTAAAGGATACTAACTACGGAGATTAGAAAATTTGAACATCATAGTGATACACTGATGTTTTTAGACAAAACAACGAATTTTTATAGGAAGATTGGGGGGGAGGCAGCAGCCTTGCCCGGTTGTGAAATACGCTTAAATATATTTTCATTCGTGCAGATTTCGTAATTATTATTACAGAGCACATTTTCTTTTGAAATTTCTTATATATATATATATATATATATATATATATATATATATATATATATACATACATATATATATATATATATACACACACACACACACACACACACACACACACATATATATATATATATATATATATATATATATATATATATACATATATATAGTACTGATCTCAAAAGTTTAAAACATGATGGGCGCTATCAGATAGAACCGACACCTAAATATTTGAGCTATCGTCAGATAAATAAAGAAAGATTTAGAATGAAACCATTTCAAGCTATGAATGAATTTGCGCACGTGCAAAAGGAATAGAAATCTGTCGGCAAGTTGAAATGAACATTTTGCATTTCAACTTGCTGACAAATTTCTGTACGCGTTATTCATCTATTCAAACAAAGATTTTATTCATAATAAACCATCCTTGATGTATAATTACTATTTCTTGTTAATTTCCGTGTTATATGAACAGTAGTTTAGGTATTTTTCGGTTAAATATTTTCACACAAACACACAGACATCTACTGTTCTATTTACATAAATATGTAATAATTGACACAAAGAGATGCCCTCAATAAGTTTCCAGACATTATTTGTACATGCACTTAAAATTATCATAGACTCTTGAAAATTCAGTTATTGCGATGCATCTTATGAAATGATTGACCAATTTATTAATGTTAGCGATAAAATACATAATGTTAGCGATAGAATGTTTGGTTGTGAGATAATTTATATTGTGTGTTTTATGTGGTGTATATTTTGATTAGTAATCTCTACAACTGCAATTGCTATCATTTGTCTGTATGTCTCGTTTGTGAGACAATTAATTTTTGTTTGTATAGGGCACAATTGTGTATATCTAGTTTGAATGTTATGTCGTGTATATGTTTCATAGGTTTATTTTGAAATGGTTACTTTGATTTCTTTTGGTGTAGTGTATACCTCCATATTTTTAAGGTGGAGCAGGGTGAAAAAATTTGTAGGAGTTCAAAACTGATATCCGTGTGGAAGAGTTTGGTATGTATTAAAACAAATAAAACAACTAAAAATTATAAAAAAAAAAAAATGATTCAAACTAAGCACTATCTTTTTTTTTCATCCGACTTCTTACATTTGTGTGTGTGTGTGTGTGTGTGTGTGTGTGTGTGTCTGGTCACGAATAGGCTCCTATATGGTTGATTATTTAAAAAAACTGATTACATATAATGATAGACGATGTATCGAGACACAGGAATGGGTATGTTTGATCTGGAAGAACGGTGGTTCATAAAAATCGTGGGGTCTGCGTTCACGCCTGGTCCACAAAGTATAGAAATAAAAAAAATAAAAATAAAAAAAACGCTTACAAGTGTTTTTGATATAGATGTACATAAGAATACTTTGATAAGTATGTTTTAACTTAAATAGGGATGGTATAATAAAATTGTGGGATCTGCGTTCGCACCTGGCCTCCATAGAATGGAAATAGGCACAAACTTTGATAAAGACTTTTCATATCTATCTGCGTAAGTATACTTTGATAATTATGTTTCAGTTTGAAGAAATATGGTATAATAAAATTATGGGGTGTTCGTTCGCACCTGACCTCCATAGAATGGAAATATGTTACAAAGTTTAACAAGGATCCACAGAATATTGTAATAAATGTTTCAGTGTGAACAGGTATGGTATAATAAATTATGGGGTTTATCTATTTTATTTTTACTTTCATCATATTTTGCTTTGGTTTTGATACCCCCCCCCAAATTCAATCCAAATTTACAACCCTTCCTTTTCATAACCTATCATAGTTTCATAAATCAGAGTCCATTTTCTGCAGGCTGTTTTTGAACCCAGTCAACGACGGGTACTCTTGCTAGTATATATATATATATATATATATATATATATATATATATATATATATAAGTTTAGTGGTTATATTTAAATTCTGAAAAAAAAAACAACATATAGACACATATATTCGAATTAAGAATTTATTGCTTGACAAAAAGAATATATAGAAGGGGGCTATGTTGATTTCCTTGATCCAAATCTCCTTTTTTTGGGGGGGGGGGCTAGGATCGCCCTGAAAGTATTACTTCAAGTAATATCTATCAGGATTTTTCATCTGATTTCTAATCAGTGTTTTACCTCGACTATATATATATATATATATATATATATATATATATATATATACTAGCATTTCAGCCCGGCGTTGCCCGGTGTTTGGAGGTGTATGTTGAGTATAAAAATAGCGGTCAATTTTTTTAAACTTGGACCCCTATTATGACCCCTTAACATTTACTGTTTTGGGCTCAAATCAAGTTATTAAGTTAGATCCATGTCCAAGGAATCTATATCTAAAATTTCAAATGTTTAGACACAAAATTGTCGGAAGAGTTTCGTAGAGTTCTCCAAGGACAAATCGCTGAACTTTGACCTTTTAACAGCCAAATTTCTGGCTGAAAACGGATTACAAAGATTTTCCCAAATCTCAGTAACCTGTGTATCAAATTTCGAGTCTGTAGACTTAAAATTGACAGACTTATTGCATAGGGAAATGTACACACACAGACACACAGACGCACAGACACGTTCACTTTTATAGATATATAGAACGATAAACATTCGCACCGTTTTTTAACTCACACTTTATAATAAGCCAATGTGTATTTAGTTGTATGGTGTTGAGGGAAATCGAGAGAACAAATAGTAAGTTGGACATCTTTCATCGCATGAAATGAATTCGGAATAAAATTCTCCACTCTAAAAAAGTTAACTGCCCATGTTTTTTAGGTCATCAGAAATTTTAATTTTATCATATTAAACAAACTATTTCTGTCACAGGCTTATTTTATATGAATATTTGTGCAGCCGAACATAATTATTTCATTCAATTAATAATTTTATTCTTAATTAACTTCACACACATTTGAATACTAAGCTTGAATTTAAAAATCTCTCTTTCTTCAACCGTACCAATTTGCAGAAATTCAAATGTAATGTTAATAAACATCTGCTATCGTGGTTGATCTTCTATAAATATGGACGCTTCAATAGTAATATGTCTTGTTTGGAATGTACAAAGCAAAAAATAAAAAAATGAAATTATTAGTTTCCTAAAATGATGTTACGTTTTTGTATGTTTGTATTATTTCGATAATTCAGACTACTGTTCTCATCTTGAGTATTATTTTCACAACATTTCGGCCTAGGTAACCTCCAGCCTTCGTCAGGTGTATCTTGTGGAACTCGGTAAAATTTCTCTCGAACTCAGGAATCTTTCTGTTGAACTCAGGAAGTTTTAAGGGAATCCTTTATTTAATCCACAGGGTGGTGGTGGTTAGCATGCTCGCATTACATCAGCTATGATTGAATAGAAGTCCTAAGTAATTCACGATTGTATTTTGAATGTGGCCTGGACTGAGAATTACGAGGGGCGTGCAATAAGTAATACCCCTGATCCACTTCCACGTCTCTGATCTAGCTGACATTTTGCATGTGCAATAATTTATATGTCTACGGGCTATGTGGCAAATTACAGCTCTGAACTAATTGTGGTTTCTGTTTTACAGGTGTTTGAACTGAGTCAGGTGTGAAATGGAGCCTGTTGAATGTCGAGCAGTGATCCGGTTTTTGTATTTGAAATGACGCACACCACAGGAGACTTTTGATGAAATGAAAGAAACTTATGGTGATAATGCCCCATCATATGAACTTGTAAAATGCTGGCATCGTGAATTCAAATCTGGCCGGAAGTCTGTGGAAACAGCTCCCAGACCTGGTCGCACCCCTTCTGCCATTAATGAGGCATCTGTCCATCAAGTTGAGGCTGTCACTTTGGAAGATCAGCGCATTATTATTCGCCAAATAGCCCAAGATGTCAAGATTAGTACAGGGTCTGTGGAAACTATCATTCATGACCATTTGCATATGCATAAGGTGTCTGCCAGATGGATTCCCAGGTTGCTCGCACCATTCCAGAAGTGAGAACGCGTCGAGTGCTCGAGGATGAATTTGGAGATGTGCCAAGAAGATGAGTCAAAGTTTTTCAAAAGACTGATTACACAGGATGAAACCTGGGTCCATCACTATGATCCAGAGACCAAAGCCCAGTCAATGCAGTGGAAGCACTTGGACTCACCACCTCCAAAGAAGGCAAGGGTGCATCCCTCCGCTGGCAAGGTCATGTTCACAGTCTTCTGGGACCAGGATGGAATAATGAGGACAGATTTCCTGGCAAAGGGTACCTCAATTACAGGAGCCTATTATGCTTCACTTTTGAGGAAATTAAGGGAAGCTATCAAAATCAAGAGGCGAGGCAAGATCAGCAAAGGTACCCTCCTCCTGCAGGACAACACTCCGGTTCACAACTTGCATGTCGCCAGATCAGAAGCACGGGCATGTGGTTATGAAATCCTCCCCCATCCTCCCTACTCTCCTGACCTTTCACCCTCTGACTTTCACCTCTTCCCAGCCATGAATTTGTTTTTGAAAGGAAAGCGTTTCCCAGCTGATGCAGCCTTGATTTCTGAAGTCACGTCGTGGTTGGAGGACCAACCTGGGGTATTCTACAAAAACGGTCTCCAGAGCTGCATCAAACGATGGGACAAATGCATAACTCTGGGTAGTTCCTATGTAGAGAAAGACTAATAACTGTGCCAAGTTTCGTTGCTCTACTGCTATGGGAAGTGGGTTAGGGGCGTTACTTATTGCATGCCCCCTCATAAATCTTCAATCTCCAGAAAATTATAACTTACAGCTGAATTGTACCAAGTACTTTATCCACTACGCCAGGGGTCTTTGAGCATAAGCATGCTACCCCCATAAATTAAATAAACGGTCCTGTTCGAAATTTTGTGCAGATATCTGAGTCTAACAGAAAGATTTCCGAGTTCGACAAGATACATCTGAAGAAGGTTGGAGATTACATTGGCCGAAACGTTGTGAAAAGACCACAAGATGTGAACAGTAGTGTGACTAATCCAAATAATCCAAATTACCTTCTCTTAAACATTCCAAAGCATGTTTTAGTATATCAATCTTGATTGATCTACTTTGATCACCTAATTAATGTCTTGAAAACGACTTCAGCAGGGATTGGAAGTACTTGAATAATCACAGATTTCTTAATATTGTTAATTCTTTTAACATATAGCAGTTATCGGTAGGAACTATGTTTGTGTTTTTCCTATGTTGCTGTACCTTGACTTTATTTGAGAAAGATATGAACCCATCTATCCATCACCCTATTATAACACAGTAGAGACGATTATATAAGACAACTAGCAAAACAGAACAAAAACTCTGGAGTAACACCACTCCTTTCTTTGTTTGGATTTCTCCAAATTACACGATGGATGTGTAATGTGAGTCTTAAACAGGCTTAGAGCTCATGACCTCAGAGGAAATTTAAATCTGGATAGTATATGCACATGTGTACAATACAGGGGACTTGGTTGGTCTGGTCACATTAAAAAAATTATAATTAGGTTAACAGATGTAACAGTATCAGTTGGTAGTTGAAAGATAAAAACCAAAAAACGTGGAAGGAAATCATTAGAAATGATTAGAAATGATTAGAAATCATTAGAACTCAGGAATCTGTACGGTTCATATTTGAATTTTAATTGTAATATTCTAGTGTTCACGTCAATTTGAAAAAATAACTTCAAATCGAGGAGGCAAAAAGAAAGTCCGCAGCAGCAAATTCGCTTAAAACCAACTTAAATTATCGCCCCTAAATCAGTTTAAAATATCCACCAACAGGCAACAAAGCATCTTTAATCGTAATTGTTGTTGTTCCAGGTTATACAACATAACATTTAGTCCATATGCCACGACTTTCCTTAGCTCATTAATCTCCACCTTTCTGGTTTATCCAATCGAGAAGTCGGCTGCAGATTGAAATGTGATGAGAAAGCAGTACAAAAGACTGTGCAAAACACCAAAACACCGTCAGTGTTTGTGATGCGCCTAAATCTGGTCGTACTAGAGTTACTTCTAACAGGGAAGACAATGCTATCAAGATCCGCAGCCTAAGAAACAGATTTGAAATGGCTCTCCAAATCCAACAACAGTGTAATATTGTTAAAAAGTACTCTCTTTCTACTGTCAAGAACAGATATAGGAATTTAATTTGTGAGGATATGTTGCAAGACACAATTCAATGATTTCTGTAAAGAACAGGAAGCACCATCTGGACTTCGTCAGATGCAATGACGATTATGACTTCATATTAGTCAAAAGTGATTTTTAGTGACGAAAGCAAGTTCATTAGGCTAGGCAGTGATGGTAGGCGGTACGTGCGTCGGAGGAGAGATGAAGAATTTAATCCTAGGTACTCAGTTTTAACGCTGCAAGGTGGTGGAAGTTCAGTGTTTGTGTGGGGTATTATTAGTACCAATGGTCCAGGGCCTATAGTTCGCTTGCAAGGTCGAATCAATTCGACCAAGTACATTAATATGTTAACTGAGCATTTTCTATTTTACTTTGGTCAGAATTCGGATGATAGTCTCATCTTCATGCAGGATAGTGCTCCCATTCACACAGCTGCCAATGTCAAGTGGTTCCTGGAAGAGCATGATATTCCGTGTTTGGATTGGCCTGCACAATTTCCAGACCTCAATCGTATCGAAAGTGCATGGCATTACATCAAGCTACAGCTACACAATGATAACATTTCAAATTTGGAAGAACTTTGGACAAAAGTTAAAGAAAAGTGATATGCCCTTTCCCCCGAGTATTGCTGCAGTCTAATATAAGGAATTCTCAAAAGATTGCAGGCTGTAAAATTGCAGAAGGGCTATGCTACTAAATAATAACTAGTTCATTGTGTTTCTGTTGTATTTGTGTTGCATTAATGTCCTAAAGTTACATTTACATAACAATTTTCCATTGTGCGGACTTTCTTTTTGCCTCCTCAATTTGAAGTTATTTTTTAAAATTGATGTGAACACTCTAATATTTCAATTAAAAGTCAAATATGAACAGGTAAAATTGTAGAAGAATAAAAGGCCAATCAAATGAGGTATAGTTTGTTAAACAGTTACATTAAATTTAGCTTAAATTTGCAGTTTTGGAAAAAATGACAAGTGTGGAATTTCTTTTTACCGCCTGTGTACCTGGCCAGAGATATGTTAGTTTGGAAGTTAATTACACGCCATTAATAGTAAAAAGAATAATTTATTGTAATTACTGCTGACCATGTATGGAAGTGAAAATTGGTAAACGAGGGTTAAGGACATAGATTAAAATGGTAAGATACAATGGATGTGTAATGTCAGTCTGAAATGTTTAGATCTGATGACCTCAGAGAAAGATTGAATCTGAATAGTATAAGGAAATGCGTTTGTTTGATCACATTGAATGAATGAAAATGCTTGAGTTAGTAGATGCAGAACAATTGAGGTCGCAGGGTCAATTGGCAGGGGAGTCGGGTTAGGAAAGCGTGGGAAGATAGGAAAAGAATGAATTCGTGAGAAAGAAGGGTGAATAAGGACATGTCCAGAGATAGATTAGTTTGAAAGCTAATGTTTAAAAGCCGACCAACACATGCCAGCATGTAGAACTGAATATGACGCTGATGACAACTAGATTTAAGAAATATTGATTCAGAAGAAGTGTTGATGTAGATTATGCAATCTTTGCTTCCTAAACTTTTATCACAGATGCACCCCTTCAAGTGGTGACCATTGCTTCTTAAGAAAAAAGTAGGCTGACTAAATTTTTTTTTTTTTTTTTTTTTTACTTACTTCTATTTTTGTCTATTTGTTGTTTATAAACTTTATTTTCTTTGTATTTTAAGAACTTGCACAAAAAATCTTTATTAGTTCAAGTCATCAACATTTCCCATTCTTTCTCTCCAAGGATGCATCCTATAAATAAATGGGAGAGTTAGCCTGTCAAACATCATCTTGAGTGGGGCAGTCTGGGAGGGAGGTTTGACTGCCTAAGCTCCTCAAATCGAGTCCTGGTTATGAACCCTGCTTGTTCAACCATGTAGTCTCATTGACTACAGAAGTCATATTTGCTAATCTCTATATAAACCAAATAAAGGAAAAGAAAAAGAATGGAAATGGGTTTCTCTAAGCTGAAGAGTTCCACTACCCGTTTGCATATAAATCATAGCAAAGCGGCGCTGTGTGCAGCTGCCAGTGAAGCCCACAGCAAATTTTCAATCACACTTCACTGGAGCTATAAAGGAAATAGAAAATATCACAAGTCATATTTGACACTTTCTTCTTCTCTCCTTTTTACTATCACCCTTGCGTTTATTTTGTCAGGTGCATGAGATGAGGCGGGGGTGCACCAAAAAGTGGGGGGATTTATTGACTTCTTCTTAATTCATTTATTCGTTCATTCATTCTTCATCATTTAATTTCATTCATCATTTATTTTTATTTTATTTTTTATTTTTATTTTTTACATCTATCAAATTAATCGGTGATGCGATGAAAATTGAAAGAAAATCGAACCATTTTCATGTGAAGGAGGGAGGGCGTAATTTTTCATTCCAAATTTCCCTCGATTGAACTCTTGTCAGGATAAATGCACCACCCAACTGATTATATGAATATGTTCATGGTTTCAGTGATCATAAAGCTGATGGCGCTACTGGGGCCAATATGGCTCCTCCCTGTTAACAACCCCATTCGTTTTTGTTTTCCTTTTCTCTTCTACCACCCCTTCTCTCCATATTCTACCTCATAAGGTTCACTGACTCTTTTCAACCTGACATGCGCATGATAAATGGAGATTGTAAATAGTTCCTGACCATTATTTCCAACAAAAATATCAATACTTAATGGACGCAGATGCTTACTCTCTCATTTCATGGGTGAGTTTGGAGTACACCTATGAAAGTTTGGATTCTTTTCTAGAATAGACTCTCCTCCTTCTAGAAATGCTGCTTTGCTTCTTTTAGAAAAATCAAGAAATTATAATACTTGACTTTAATTCTAGCCAGAAAATTTCTTTGGAATAACATTGACCCATAGCACAGCAAATAAAATGCTAAGTAATAATCAGTTCTAAGTATCAGTCTTTTAGAGATTGAAGGTTCAATCCTCAGTCATTCGATACTAACAATATAATTAATAATTACTTAAGACTTCTATGGGGTCATGGTTGGCAAAACGAGACTGGATTAAATAAATAGTTAAGATCAAAATTCATACAGATTCTCGAATTTAACATAAACATTCTTAATGTTCAACAAGATATACCTGAAGAAGGTTGGAGGTTACATCGGTTGAAACGTTGTGAGAATAACTTGGATGTCTTCAAGTCCAACATAACCAAATTCCTGATAAACCGCCTCCTTAAGTAAGACACTTTATCAAATCTCCATTACTAACGGTTACCACGATATTTCCCATTGATTACTGTACACGCAATAACCCTTATCCCCGAGTGGTTTCCGGGCCTTGATAAGTGGTGACTACCATGTAAAATTTTTTTTTTTAAATCAAAAATGAAACAGTAGTGTAAATAATCCAAGTAATACAGTTTATAATCATACTCAAATTTTCTTCTGGTTACAAAGAAACCATTTTATTTATTTAATATATAAACTTATCTTGTCGAATTTTCAACATCAAGCTCAAATAGCATTTAAGCTGACAAATCGAAATTTGTTTCTGACAAGTACATTTTTATTTGTTATTCTAATACCATCTTATTGTCATCAATATAATAATGTACCTCAGAAGAATTTACTTAAAAAATGGGGTCTGATGCAAGCAATTTGATAATATGAAACATTTTTAACTAATATTCAAAAAATAAAATTCAGCAAGGCGAATAACTCATATTTATAATTACAGAATGTAATAAAAGTGTTTATTTTTAATTTAATTTTTTTAAAAATTTATTCTGCATTAAAAAATGTGCAAACAAATAAAAATTCAAAACTCAAATGACTTCATTTCATTCCTGTATATTATAATAAAACAAAATGTCCAACATTGTAAACTTTGACATCCGCAAGTGATTTTAAAGACTTCATATTGGTAAGTAGAAATTAAAGCTAAGTATTATAGATCATTGATGTCGATAAACAAAAAAAAGATGCATTTTATTAGTTTTTGTTTGTTACTTAGTTTTTTGCCTTATCTAATGCTGAAATATGATACTTGTTGTAAATGATTCATGACTGTCGGTTTGGGATTTTTATCTTGGCCCCCCAAATCAACAAGACCATTCCTGTAATGATCCGATCCTTGTTGATTTTATGGTGGGAGTTTAGTTCTGTGCAGTTCTAGGAGGTCCACCCTCCAAAGCTTTGCCTTCTCGCTTTGAGAAAGAGTATATAATTTAAACTATTATTAGTTATTATTTAATCGCCTGAGGTGCCCTCACCAGAGAATACCGACGGGACGACCTAGGCGCTTTCTGCACGTCAGAGTGCCCCTTCTCGGGGACGCTGACTTCTCAATTCCACTTTCCGTCCCTGGTGTTACAGTTCTTGCAGTGGGAGAGAAATATATACCTTCATGACTGGATTTGGTTTGCCCCTATTCAATTGCCCCCTTGGGAGGGCAGAGTTAAACACAAGATCGATGTTAAATGTGGAGAAAATCCAACTCCCCCAAAGAAGTACTCTGCATTGAGACAAAAGTAAAAGTTGCTTTAAGTGTTTTTGTTTTTTACTTGAGGCTCACTACTCATCAAGACCAAGAGTTACTCAAGGATTAAATAATAATTAATGAGTGTTAAGTAGATGGTGAGACAAAACCGTGATGATCAGTAATGGTGAAACTTGGGTATGGTTTAATTATATAAGAGGACAGATCA
Source organism: Euprymna scolopes (assembly GCF_053919585.1). NCBI lineage: Eukaryota > Metazoa > Mollusca > Cephalopoda > Sepiida > Sepiolidae > Euprymna > Euprymna scolopes. The sequence continues at coordinate 54,927,291 of NC_136516.1, forward strand.
ACAAGAACTTATTTATATTATACTTGAAAACGACCATGTTATAGTAAGCTGAGAAGAAGTCCCACTGTATTGTGTTCCACAACCACCTTCTAGGACAGTTCTAGGATGAAAAAAAACTATACTCATGGAATTTTCGTCTACTTTAAGACACAGATACAGAGTGAGGGAAATTGCTGACAGTTGTTGAAGTTAAACGAGTATTTGTTGTGAATGTTTTACAATGGGGAAACATAGATTTAAGCTCGGTCGAGTATCTACCGTAAAAGTATTGATAGAGCAGAGATAAACTTCTAACGTCTCTCCTATATTTTTACTCTTTTTCATGCCAAACGAGGCATATTGCCTCTTGAAATGTAAGGACTACTGTTTGGGATTGTATCTAAGAAGGCATTGTGTGGAATTGAACAGTGAAATGTCTATTTACATTACATTTGAACTTCTGCAGGTTATTACAGTTAGAGAAGCAGGGAGCGGGAGGGATTTCCAAAATCTAACAGTTCGAAGGAAGAAACTATTAGAGTAGAAGGCTTTCTGGCTCTAACGCATTCAACAATGAAGGGGTGGAATTTTGCTTGTTAAGGTGATTGGAAGGAAAAGTGCTGTGAATTAATCAGAGAACATTCCATTAAACTACTTGTAAAACACATGGATACAACATTGTAGCGATGAGACAGAAGTTGGAGCTTGGTTGATAGTGCCAACTCTTTTTTGATTTTGAACTCGTTTAAGATGATAGATGCAACATCACCAGATTTGGCAACAATACTTGGGATCATTTTTAATATTGAAACACATTGATTTCTCTTACTTGACGTTAATGCATAATCCTCAAAGGATCAAACACACTTTCTGGATGCTTTTATTTTGTTTGGTGTTTTACTAATCTTTCCATCGATACCGAAGGAAGCTTTGCATCTCTGCAAATATGATCAGTCCAACACCCTGGACGTCTACCAAGAGGTCTTTTACCAGGGAATTTTCCTTTGGATGCATTCCTTTCAAAATCTCTTCTGACGACATAGCGAAATGAAATCATTCTTCTTTTCTTGAAAATCCAAAAGTTTCTTTAATTTGACTTATTCTACAGCAAACCAAAAGGGTGTTGCTAACCATGATTTGGAAACAGTCATTTACGAATACAGAAAACCTCTCAAATTATATTTTTTTAAAAACAAAATTTAACAATTGATTTTACTTTTTATCCATAAAAGAAAGAAAAGAAGAAAAGTACTTTTTATTCTTAATTTTTGTTTCTAACTAACGACACAAGACATAAATTGTTAAATTTGAATCTTGTGTTATGCTTATATATAATTATATTGCAACAATTGTAACACAACATTACTATGAGTTTCTTTTAGAATTATTTAAAAAGCTATTCAAACACACACATACTCACACACACACACACACACTTTTTTGGTATGGGCTCTTTTATTGATAGTACACACATGAAACTCTAATCCCCTTCGAAGTAATCTCCTCTGGCTGCAATGCACTTCTTGCACCGATCCAACAACTTCTGGAAGGCCCTATGGAAGTCCTCTTGTGTGAGCGTGTGATGACCCTCGTCACAGCATTTTTCCTCTCCTCAATTGTCTAATAAGGACAGCCTCTAAGGTTTTTCTTGAGCTTAGGGAATAACTAAAAGTCACGGAGAGCAAGGTCTGGACTATAGGGAGGGTGATGAATTGTCTTGGACAAATAGTCTATGACAAAGATAGAGTTATGGATGGTGCATTCATGCACATCTTTCGCATCTTCAGTTCCCTGTTAATAATTGTGTGTACAGTTTCCACACTGACATCAAACTGTGCACTTACTGTCTCTATAGAGACACGACGGTCATTATCCATGAATTTTTTTATTTGGCCAATCAACTCTGGTATTCTGACTTCCTTACTCCTCTCACATCTTTCATCATCCCTAACAGCCTCCCTGCCATCATTGAATCTCTTATGCCACTCAAAAACTGATGTTCGATTCCTGTAAGATGATCAAAAGCAGCCTGAAGCATTCCATGTTTGTGTGGCATTTTTCGAAGTTTAAAACAGAATTTTATTGCATGTCTTTTATCTAAAGTGTCCTCACGTTCAGACTGCATTTTTGAAATTTACCAGCTGTGACAATCAGTAGGGTGTATTCCAATTCCTGTTGTAGCTGTCTGTTTGAACCTGGAATGATACAAAGTGGTCAGTCATCTCATAAGGTGTATAGCAATAACGTACTGAATTTTCAATTTTAAATGCCTGTTCAAAAAAGGTCTGGAAACTTATTGAAGGCACTTCAGATGTAGTAAAAATGAAAATATATATATGGCCATTAGCTACATCTACGTTTCATCGCCGAATGAAATTGTTAGGCGGCATATATATATATATATATATATATATATATATATATATATATATATGTGCATATAACTGTTTGCAAGTTCATAAGATATCTTTGTGATTAACTCAAAGAGAGTTAATCTATTTGATTTCAATTTGAATGTGTGTGTGCATATATATATATATATATATATATATATATATATATATATATATAAATATATATATTGAATGTGTACATATATATACTACACATATATAAAAATATATACATATATATACATATATATTCATATTCTTATATATATATATATATATATGGCATTCATTAATAAAGCATATATACGTATATAAATATATGTATATTGTATTTAAATCAAAGGACATGAAGAAAGAAATATGAAAAATTTAACAGAAATATGAAGAAAGTAAAAAAAAAAGATCAACAATGACCGAGGGGAGACGGAGAGAGAGGGTGGAGAGAGAGAGAAGGGAAGTGATCGAAGTTTATATATGGTAGTTTCTGTTACGTTTATGTGATGTGTATAAATTTTGACCACCTTCCCCACCCCGACCATGTATATTAGATGATTTGTGAAGCAGAAGAATCGGAACAAAACACTTGAAATATCATGAAAATGTCAAGTGAAAAAAATTTGCATATCGGTGACAGGTGGAAAGATAAACAGTTTGAAAAAATGTTCAAATGTGAATAAATCAATAAAAAAATAAAGTTTATTTGAGAAATATAATTTGTATTTGAAAAAAAAAAATAATTGTTTTTTGCGAAATATTAATTTTCAAACACTTTTTAGAAAAAGAAAATATTCATTTCAAATGTAAATTTTAAAATAATTTTCATTTAATTGCATGTTTCTTAAACTTAAACTAAGCTTCTAGACTCTTTTTACCCTTGTGATGTCCTTTACATGTCTCAAAGAAAAATAATACTCCTTTGTCAATGTTTTTCTGTAAAATTTTTAGTTTTCATTCAGAAAATAGTTCTAAACTCAAAGATAAAAAATAAATATAAGTAATCAGTTATCTATATGATAATATGCATGTCTTAATCATATGGACGTTATCACCTTTCACACACATTAAAAATGAGATTATCGTGGTTTATTTCCTAAACTTCATGTCACTTTGATTTGCACTTAATATTTTTCAAGATTAATACTAGCTGATGTAATCATTATCCGACATAGAACCATCCATAATATAAAACATCAGAGAACTGGATGAACAGGAAACATACAAATACCTCGGCATTGGTGAAAATGAGTCCATCCAGCATGCCAAGATGAGAGAGAGGCTTAGCCAAGAATATTTACGCCGAGTAAGGAAAATTCGTAAAACTGAAATCACTAACAAGAATAGAGTTACGGCAATCAGCCAACTTGCCATGCCAGTGCTAACATATAATTTTGGCATTATTGACTGGCCTCAGAAAGATATAAATTTGGCTTGATACAAAGACAAGGAAAATGTTAACCTTGTACCGAATTATTTATCAAAACCAGTGCATGCCTCGTTTGTACCTACCCAGGCGAGAAGGAGGTATGGGACTCTCGGAAGTCAATCATCAACACAGAGCCACGATTGTCAGCATAGGTCAGTACATAATAAGTTCCTGTAACCCTAAGCTGATGAAAATTAAAGATCATCATGAGAACCGAGCAGGTAGTACAATATCTATAATACAACTTGTCACTCATTTTGGAAAGGACTGTCTTACAAATGATGCTGAGAACCCAAACAAGCCTGCCACTGACATAGCCCACAAAAGTCGGAAAAATACACTAGGCAGTTCCATAGTGTAAAAACAGAAGAATGGGCCAACAATAAACGGGCAAAATACCTACCGACTGAGCTATCCCAAGAATATATTGATAGTGATGGTTCCCTGGACTGGCTCAAAAGAGGCTCACTCCATTACGTCCAAGAGAGGTTGATATTGGCTGCACAAGACCAGGGCCTCATGACGAATGCCTTCAAAAAGATGAGTGGTATAAGCAATAATAATAAATACAGGTTGAGAGTGTAGGCCACCTGATTTCGAGTTGCAAAGTCCTACTTGGAGATGGTTATTATACAGATCGCCATAATGGAGTTTGTAAATAGCTTCATTGGAAGATATGTAAGAACCTAAACGTTCAGTGTAGTAAAAATCCCGAACGAACAGTTGGGAATGACACCTACACCATTCACTATGACTACACAATTCACTATGACTACACCATTCACTATGACTACACCATTCACTATGACTACATAATCCCTACTAGTACATATCTAGAAAATGCAGCCGTTAAACCAGATATAGTGATTTGGGACAGAGCAAACAAAAAAGCGACCATAACAGAGGTCAGTGTACCCAATGATACAGAGCTTAACAGAGTTGAGAGGGAAAAGATATCAAAGTATCAAGGACTTATGTATGATATGAAACGAAATTGGAAATTAAAAGAGGTTTCAATTATACCAGTCATCATAGGAGCAACTAAGAACTTTAAAAAGTACATAGCAAGCATACACGGTGAACCAAGTGCAAGTGAAATACAAACGATTACACTGAAAGGGACGGCAAGAATCATGAAAAGATCCCTTGGTTGGACTCACTAAAATAGGGGTAAATGTTAGACATCTGGTTGGATGTCCCACCCCTCTAGAAGAAAAAGACGAAGAAAAAATAAATAAAACTAGCATGCCTATATTATAAATTTAAACAGAACGATAATTGCAGCATCAGTTTATTTATTATTTACTTATTTATCTTTTCCTGGCAATATTGAAAAGACTCGTCTAGCTGTAAACACTATCAATAATTTCCCCCACTCTTTATCTGTGCCTAAACCTAAACATAGATTCCATGAACAAAGCTTCTTTCTTAGAACTGCACGCCTGTGGAATTGTCTTCCGTTTTCCTGCTTTCCGGCTGACTACAATATGGTTGTGTTCAAGTCTAAGGTAAATAAGTTCTTGATGAGCCGTTCCATATAAGTTATTAAATTTACCAAATTTTCATTACTAATGATTACTATATTGACCAACTTCTACTGTACACTCTTTAACCCTTATCCTTGAGTGGCCTCTGGGCCTTGATAATGTGGTGATGCCTTTGTAAAAAAAAAAAAAAAAAAAAACATAAGGTAAATACAGGTAAAATGTTTTGTAAACTAATAAATGCGTTAAAAATTGTTACTTTATGAACTGTTTCGTAAAGAGAAAATGCATCTCTAATGTGAAATCCGTGCCTCGCGAATGTGAAACTGTACTAATTGTACGTCAGCAATCATATGATGCAGACGAAATATGCATCTTGCATCAAGACAAATAATCTTTAATAATCAAATTACATTTAAGTAGAGTTAAAGAATGTAAGTCATTTTCTTCATCAGTATATTTTCAAATTATAAATTTTCAAATTATAAATTTTCAAATTATAAATGTTCAAATTATAAATGTTCAAATTAAAAATGTTCAAATTATATATTGTCAAATTATAAATTTTCAAATACTTGTAATATTAAACAGAGATCTTCAAGAAAGAGTTCCAAGTTAGAAAAGAATATTGAATAAATATCATATTTCAATGTGTTCTTTGTCAACAATACATATTAAAATAGTAACTTAAACTAGTATGCATTACCTCCTTCCCGTTACTTGTATTATCTCCTGACTTGAATCGTTGGAACATACAATCATATATATATATATATATATATATATATATATATATATATATATATATATATATATATATGTGTGTGTGTGTGTGTGTGTGTGTGTGTGTGTGTGTTGTACATACATATATATAGTATATATATATATATATATATATATATATATATATATATATATATATACTATATATATACACTTATATATACACAAACACGTGCTTTGTGTTTTATGTGGATGAACCTAGCGAACCTTAAAATCAGAACCCCAGAGGCTGAAGCCAACTCACGCTAGTAATAGAATGTATCTCGTTTTTTATGGATATAATTCATTGGAAAGTATCGCAAACAAAAATAAATCAATAAATGGTATTTATAAAAACGTGCCCCATGCAAATGCTAATGCGAGTTAGCTCAATGATAGTGCTTCAAAATTTGGACTAAGACCTTATTTCGAATTCCACTAGACTTAGCCACACTGATGAGTCATAAATAATGAAATACGTATCCATTGACTAACAATTTGATTCCAAGGTTAAGTTTTGAATTCATGTTCTATCCATTGTCATATATTGATGCAAAAATGTTTTTATTGCATTGAAGCAGTAGCAAATTATCGATGCATTGTTGTTTTCATTCACGGTAAGCAAACGCGACACCCATGTGAAACACAACTGCTTCATTGACAAATATTCATACAAAATATATTAAGATATTTTCAACGCCTCTGATGCTTCATACAACTTCAATGTAAGATCAACCAAAACAAGCTTGTGGACATTTTGATATTTTCAAGGACAATTGCCGAATTTTGGCGGTCTGTGCATTAGAGCATCATTTATGTTTTCACGTCAGTAACCGTTTTTTATAACAGCAGAAACTGAATAATGCTTTGCTTGAATAGTATTTTTTTCTATCAGAGAACAATGTTATATCAACACATAAAAATTCAGAATTTTTTCATTGCTTGGAAAATTTGTAACAATAGCTTCACTTATATAACTGTAACTTGTAAACTAATAATTCCATTGCTCAACATTGAACACGTGCCATTAGTAGTATTTTATAAAAATGGTATGGATTTCTTATTAGTTGTACCGTCTATATGTCAGGCTTAGCATTTATTGAGATAGGTTAAGTTGTATTATTTTTATTAGGCAGGCATAAGGGAGGTACTGGACACTGTTGATATTTGACCCTCTCCCCCACTTAGACGGATGATCCTTAGTGACCATGCAGAGATCCAAGAATGTTGCAATCATAGTCTCAAATAAGATCTGGGGAATCTCCTTAAACTAAAAAGTTACCCAACTGCCGTGTCATACACTTCCTCACATCTCTAGTACTTCAGTTCTTCTTATGTTCATAATGAACTTTCTGGGATCGGTTCCAAGACTACAGTCATTATTGGCATCACCTTCATAATGCTCATTATTATCTTTATTTAAAAATTTTGCATCAGTATTTAACAAAGTTCACTAGAGTTCAAATGAGTGTAGATCTACAACAAAAATAAGGATACAAAATATCATAAGACCCTTTCCTTTAAAGAACCCTTTTTTTGTCATAATAGTCTAATCATGAAAGCTTGTAACATATCAATCATGTTTTAGTTTAATAGCAAAACACAATATCTACTACAAACGTTTCATTAATTCGTTGGGTTTATCGTTTTTATAACATGTTAAGCCCTTTTAGGCTGTACATTGCAGAAATACTTATTTAAGCACAATTCATAAATTGCTTTATTTACTTTCTCCCCATGAGATTAGGAACAAGATTAGGTGTGGGTCTCAAAAGCCAGTGCACTGTGGTAAGTGGACTCTAACCTAAAAAGGCTTGAGCAGTCCCGTTTACATTCCCGGTTAGAGGCACCTCATGTGATTAGCTACCAGTCAGGAGATTTGAACTTAGTTAACCTTCAGACTATCAAAAATGAGCACAATATATAAGAGAACTTTCTATGAATGTCGATTAGGCAGGCACAAATAGTAAACAACCAGCTAGTATTCAATGATCAATATCGGAATATTGCATTATTGCATTGGCCACTTATTCTTGATTCCTTAAAAAATATCAACTTTTCTTAAAAGGACGTTGTAACAATATTTTAAAACAATATTAATAATGATTTTTTAATCTACAGACACATGTGTTTCGAACTTCCATCCTCATCTGTATAGGAAGAGATAATTACTGCCAATCGTGAAATTTGAACCCAGTAACAAAGTCATCCACAACTTCACAGGCTGGTATTAAACATCCAGACTATCAGGAATTAGTATGAGAAATAAGCTGATTGAGCAGGCATAAACAGTAAACAGTCAGATAGTATTCAATGATCGACATCACAATATAGAATCATCAGTGTAGAGATAACTATTCAAAGCACGCTTTGAGCCCGGAAACAAAAGTCACCTTTAACTCAATTCCAAGCACCTTAACCAATATGACGCCTTCCAACATTTACAAACAAGATGAAAAATAAACCCTAATCACGTGTTTAGCAAATAACTAGTCAGCCGTCACTACAGGAATGACCTTGATATTAGAAGAATATTAGTCCAAAATTGAGTAAAATTAATTTCATGAAAAGAATAGTTTTCTTTCATTTTTATTACATTATTTACAAAGATTAAAATCAACATCTAAAGATACTAAATCTTAAGTCTAAAATCATTATTCTAATTTGAATCCAAATCCATGGAGCCACATGAGTGACTTCCTTCAGTCTTGACAGACTATGGATACCCACTGTAAGGGTGCTTGCATGTAAAATTTGTGTGGCAAGAGTTGCGCAATCTCTAACCACGTCTCTCCTAAGTCAACATTGTTGCATACCAGTTGCAAGTTGAGGTACAGGACGACTG
>NC_136516.1:54941176-54958676 GCF_053919585.1 Euprymna scolopes
TTGAAATAAAAACTTTCTTCTCAATCTAATATATATATATATATATATATATATATATATATATATATATAATGTGCCTAAGGTTTAAAACTGACAACTATTATATCGATGGTTGAAGGTTTAACCCCTGTCTAAAAAAGGGTGCTAATCTAGTCTCAGTAAAGAGCTGCATATGGATGACTATATACGCCCTTCCCTTTTGTTATGTGATGTCTTCTCCTGCCTCTTAATGTAATGCAAAAGGTTTTGTAAATAAACACATTGAGCACTATAAAGCGGTGATCTAGTGTTCATATACATAGACAACAATGCTCCGAGCAAAACTTTGGTTTCTTATATAGTCATCCATATGCAGACTGTTTCGCAATATCACAGCTCTTCAGTGACGCTAGAATAGCACTTTCTGTAGCAAGGGATCGAACATTCAACCATCGAGATGATAGTTGTCAGTTTTAACTATTAGGCAAGCATATATATATATATATATATATATATATATATATATATATATATATATATATATATATATATATGTGTGTGTGTGTGTGTGTGTGTGTGTGTGTGTGTGTGCGTGTGTAATGAGCGATAATTATGTTTGATTGATGGCTGAAAGTTCGATCCCTGGTTAGGAAGAGGTGCTAATTTTTTTTTTTTTTTTTTTTTTACATATGCATCACCACTTATCAAGGCCAAGAGGCCACTCGAGGATAAGGGTTAAAGAGTGTACAGTACAAATTGGATAATATAGTAACCGTTAGTAATGGAGATTCGGTAAATTTGTTAACTTATATGGAACGGCTCATCAAAAACTTGTTTACGTTAGACTTGAAGACAACCATATTGTAGTCAGCTGGAAAGCAGAAAAACGGAAGACAATTCCATAGGGGTGCAGTTCTAAGAAAGAAGCTTTGCTCATGGAATCTACGTTTAGCTGCACTTAATAGCTGTGACAAAACGAAACAGTCTGTCTGTAGATGACTATATATATATATATATATATATATATATATATATATATATATATATATATATATATATATAAACTGTTAAACTTGTTAAAGACATACTTATACCTTTTATAAATGCGAAAATGTCTGACCCCATAATATTTGAAAGCGATCAAAAATATACTGCTTATGCAAAAATAGTGTGAAAATAGAGTTTATAGTAAGTTTTCGAAAATTATTAATTTTTAAAGAGTGTCGGTAGCTCGGTATCAGGATTAGAATCTAATAATTCAATTAGAAGACATATAATAATAAGTGGCGAAACTAATAAAATGAATTAAGTATCTCAACTACAAAAATAAGCCAGAATGTTTACGGCTACTGATAGTACTAGAAAGATAATAGGGTGATTTAATTTGAGTCCTTAAAAGTAATGTCATTCTTTCATTATTAAAACCGTTTTTAAATCACACTGATGATAGGGATGGCTTAATGGAGACAATTTGTAAAATTAAAACTCGAGATATTGAATATCTTCAGAGTTAGATAATGTCCTTTTCAAGATCCAAATCGAAGAAAACTAGAAAAGAGGGATTTTTTTACTGCTCTTTTCTAATTTGGTCATAAAATGGCGATCGGTGACTTTCATTTTTAGTTTCAAAGCCCCAACAGTCTTGCAATAACGGTAATAATATATCAAATTAATGTTTCAGTGTTTTGAAGGTGAGTATTTGTATTTTGGATTATTGGAATTATTTGGAGTACCATTCTTTTCTTGGATGTTATTCTCACAACATTTAGGCTGATGTAACCTTCTTCAATTACATATTGTCGAACTCTGGAATCTTTTTTAATCCACAAGAGTAGATTAGTCTTGTTCCGTTAGCCATTGTGGGATAGAAAGCATAAGTATTTCATAGTTGTGTTCTTATTATCGCCTGTACTGAAGATTGAACCCCCAACGCCCAGAAAATTTTAAATTAGAAATGATTATTACTTAGCATTTATATCCGTTATGCCATAAGTCTTTGCAACCAGATGCATCTGAAGAAGGTCGGAGATTCCATCGACCAAAACGTTGCGGGAATAACACTCCAGATCAGAACAGTAGTCCAAATAATACAATTAGGTCAAATTTATTTCTCAGCACTTTTCACTCTCTCTCTCTCTCTCTCTCTCTCTCTCTCTCTCTATCTATCTATCTATCTATCTATCTCTCTTCATTGTACCTTTGTCTGGGAGTCTGATGTATTTTTAATATTATGAAAGCAGATATTTATGGTTTTGTCTAATCTCTAGCTTCTCTGATATCTTTGACCGGCCAGCCTTCCTGCGATTCAAGAAATCTATGTTTCTGCAATGGTTTATCATGGAAGAAGATGACGAGGATGAGGAGCAGGAGAAGGAGGATATTTAAAATGTTTGCATTTGTATCGCATTAAAAGTAGCTTACAATTCAACTTATCTCTCGCAAGCTCTTTATTTATGCCCTTTTTTCTTAAACCTACCTTTAAAATTTCCTGTTCTGTATTAATTAGTCTTCAACTGCCAATTGACTTTGTTACCTGAACTATAGTTCAGGTAACAAAGTCAATTGGCAAAGTACTCATATCCATTCTTTCAATGTGGCCAAATCAACAGTCTTTGGTCCTGCCAACATCTCATATTCTGCATGAACAGCCACCAGAGATGTCGGAAATTTTCTCTTTCTATGTCTATCCTTGTAGCCATTTCACTAGTAAAGGTGCTGGAGGTAGACGTTATCCGCCTGATAGTCAAGGACCCGAACTTTCGATTAACCACTAAGGAGGCTGTCCTATCAGCAGGTGCAAAGTACTGGGGCTGCTGCATTGCCATTTGGTGAATAGATTCTGGACCATGCAGTAGCTTCTGGTGGGGCTCTCGATGCCATATTAGTGGGTAATTGTTACGGCTTTACTTTATCATGTATTACAAAAAAAAATTCTTCGTTTCTTTTTCTCTCTTACTTTCCCTCTATGTCCTGCTCTAAGCAAGTCTGTCGACCTAGTCCACAAATCCCAAAACTCCATGATAAAAAGTTTCAAGAAAAAATTCATGATTAAACCCGGATCTTATAGTAATAGATGCACTGAAACTAAAGCTGCTTTCAGAACCGCCAGCAACCACTGTAAAAGAGTAATAAAAAATGCAAGAGAGCTATATGCTCAATCCGTTAAATCCAAAGTAGCTGAGCAGCGGCTTGGTTCCCACCAGTTCTGGCAAATAGCAAATAGGATCCTGAACAGAAGTGTGCGTTCTATCCCAACCATTATCAATGGACCAGAGGTCATCTCGACAGCATCAGACAAGGCCAAACTATTTGCCAAAAACTTTGCGGCAAATTCTACCCTGTGCGACGAAGGCCATCAACTTCCCGTATTCCCTCCTATAACAGACAACACGCTATGCAACATACAAATATCTGCGCATGAGGTCGCCAAGCTAATCAAGAACCGTGACTCCAGTAAAGCAACTGGTCCTGAAGGTATTCCAATTATAGTGTTAAAATAATTACAACCAGAACTTGCCCCCATACTTACCAAACTGTTTAAGCGTTGCCTTCAGGAGAAGTGCTTCCCAACATCCTGGAAAATCTCATCAGTATGCCCTGTATTTAATAATTCAGGTGATAAGTCATCCCCCTCTCAGTACAGACCAATAAGTATCCTGTGTGTCATGAGTAAGTTGCTGGAATCCACAATAAATAGAGAAGTAGTCAACCACCTCAGCAGAAATAACCTTCTTAGCGACACACAATATAGTTTCCGTTCTGCTAGATCTACAGCAGATGTGCTAACGGTTATATCTCATAGGATTAGCGAATCTCTCGACAAAGGCTTCCTTTCTAGGGCAATTGCTCTCGACATATCAAAGGCCTTCAATAAGGTTTGGCATAAAGGCCTACTACACAAGATTTCCAGCTACGGTATAACTGGAAATGTTTTCTCGATCATTAAATCATTTCTCTCTGATCGGCTCATAAGAGTAGTGGTTGATGGACAGAAATCAGAGACCCACAGTATTAATGCTGGTGTCCCTCGGGGGTCCATACTGGGCCCAACTCTCTTCCTGATCTACATCAATGATCTCCCAAAACACATATTAAAATCCTTCGTTGACATCTATGCTGATGACACGACCATCTATGGCAACACATCAAAGGCCGCAATGATGATGTTCTCTCTGATTCTCTCTCCTCTGATCTTGAGCACGTGGTACAGTGGGGAAAGAGGTGGCTGGTTACCTTTAATGCATCTAAGACCAAGCTCCTATCTCTACATCATCAACGCTCTGATCCCCATCTGGCATCAGTTGAAATGGATGGCTCTCGTCTAGGGAAGGCCCCATGTTTTGATAAGCTTCTGGGTTTGACCTTTACTCCTGATCTTAAATGGAACACATACATCAAGTCTGTGGCCAAGGTCGCTGGGAAAATGGTGGGATCCTTCTACCGCTCCAGAAGATATCTCACTAATGATGCAATTCTCTATCTATATAAGAGCCAAGTACGTCCAAAGATGGAGTACTGCTGCCTCATCTGGGCAGGAGCTGCTAAAAACAGCCTATCCTGCCTTGACAGAGTACAAAATAGACTTCGTGGCTTGGTGGGGGATGCCCTTTTCTCTTCCCTGCAACCTCTTTCCTACAGAAGAGACGTAGCGAGCCTGTCTTTGTTCTATCTAGCTCCATTCTCTGGTCCCCCCTCGCCAACCTTTTTCAAAAAACACCCGACTAGCTGAAACCACCGTCAATAATTTTCCCCACTCCTTATCTGTGCCTAAATCAAAACGTAGATTCCACGAACATAGCTTCTTTCTTAGAACTGCACGCCTGTGGAACTCTGTTCCGCTTGTCTGTTTCCCTCCTGACTTCAACCTGGATGTCTTCAAGTCCAAAACAAACAAACTCCTGATGAACCGCCCCCCCTAAGTAATGACACCTTATCAATTCTCCAATACTATTGCTACACTATCCCATTGAGTATTGTACACACAATAAACCTTATCCCCGAGTGGCCATTGGGCCTTGATAAGTGGTGAACTCCATGTAAAAAAAAACAAAAAAACTTCCAACGTAGACCCCCACTACCAGGTCTCCTTCTCCAACATTTATGTACTAACCTTACAAAGGTTGAAACCCAATTACAGGAGACTAAACCAGACCTATTATTCCTAAGCGAAACTGTCATTGGACAGACTATTTCCTCAGATGAGTTCGTAATTAATGGATACTCTAACTTAACTTCCAAATCTGACCCTCAAGATCGCTATGGGCATGGAATATGTGCCTATATTAAAGATGGTTTCCATGTGGTAGGGACATCTGCAGAGAAGATCCTAACTTAACCTATATGTGCTCACACTACTGTGTTTATATTTACTCTCTATCGTCCCCACAACAGCGGAGTTACTATCTTTAAAAGCATATCTGAGAAAATTGACCATATCCTACCTGGTTAGACTTCAATGTTCACAATATGGAATGGTTAACCCACTCAAACAAGATCGATGATGAGGGGAAGTTCTGTCATGATTTCTCCATTGCTTATGACCTCACTCAGAGTGTTCACTAACCCACCCGTGTGCCCGACTCTGATGGGCAGTATGCAAGTGTCCTAGACCTTTTTTCTCACAACTTGCACTGAACTATGTTCAGTTTCCATTCTGCCTCCACTTGGATCTTCTGATCACTCTGTTGTATCAGTCAAAATAAAAATTAGATGTAATGAGTCGTCAGACGTACCTCTCCATTGTACAGTATATCGATACTCTATGGCAGACTGAGATAGTTTCCGTACATTTATATCAGATTTACCTCTTGTTTGAAAAGAATGTGTCCTCTATAGTATCAGACCTGACAGAATGGTTAATTGTAGGTATTGACCGTTTCATACCCTCGAAAAAGTTTCAGCAAAAACCTAACCTCCAGCTGTGGTTCTCTCCAGAATGTGCTGCTGCCATTGTGCACAGAAATCACTTTTTCCATTGCTTCCAATAATAATAATAATAATAATAATAATAATAATAATACTGAGACTAAAGCTGCTTTCAGAACTGCTAGCAACCATTGCAAAAAAGTAATAAAGAATGCAAGAGAGTTGTATGCTCAGTCCGTCAAGTCCAAAGTAGCTAAGCAGCAGCTTAGTTCCCACCAGTTTTGGCAAATAGCAAACAGAATCCTAAACAGAAGCGTGTGCTCTATCCCAACCATCATCAATGGGCCTGAGGTAATCTCGTCAGCATCAGACAAAGCCAAACTTTTTGCCAAGAACTTTGCAGCTAACTCTACTCTTTGCGATCAAGACCCTCCCCTTAATATTTAGTCCTGTATCAGAAAACATGCTATGTGATATACAAATATCTGTACATGATGTTGCCAAGCTAATCAAAAACCTTGATTCCAGTAAAGCAACTGGCCCTGACGGTATTCCAATTATAGTACTCAAAAGACTTCAACCAGAACTAGCGCCCATAGTTTCCCATCACCCTGGAAAATCTCATCAGTATGCCCTGTATTTAAGAATTCAGGTGATCGGTCATCTCCCTTTCAGTTCAGGCCAATAAGTCTCCTGTGTGTCATGAGTAAGTTGTTGGAATCTGTATTGAATAATCAACCATCTCAGCAAAAATAACCTTCTGAGTGACACACAATATGGTTTCTGTTCTGCTAGATCTACAGCAGATGTGCTTACAGTTATATCTCATAGAATTAGCGAATCTATCGACGGAGGCAACCTTTCTAGGGCAATTGCTCTTGACATATCAAAAGCCTTTGATAGGGTATGGAAAAGGTTTACTTCACAAGATCTCCCGCTATGGTATATCTGGAAATGTCTTCTCAATTATCAAATCATTTCTCTCTGATTGGTTCATAAGAGTATTAGTTGATGGGCAGAAATCAGAAGCTCCCAATATTAATGCTGGAATCCCTCAGGATTCCATCTTGGGCCCAATTCTTTTCCTGATCTATATTAATGATCTTCCAAATAACATTCTTTCATCATTCGTAGACATTTATGCTGATGACACTACCATCTATGGTAACACATCTAAGACTGTAAACGGCCAAGTTCTCTCTGATCCTTAAGTTAACAAATTTACTGCATTTCCATTACTGACAATTACTATTTGACTACTGTATTTGACTACTGTACACTCTTTAACCCTTATCCTCGAGTGGCTCCTGGGCCTTGATAAGTGATGATGCCTACGTAAAAAAAAAACAATGTCTAAAACTAGCTCCCCCGTCTCAGTAACTCTGGTAAATATGTCCACTCATGACTTCTCAGTAGAAGTCACTCTAAGAGGTAGATTTGTTGCTGCCCTGAAGTGACTTTTCAACCAACACATTTCTAAATGCATAAGAGATGAACGATAAACGCCATTTCTACTAGACAGAATATTTTAAAGAAAGCAACCATTTTTAAGTACTCAAGCTGGACTTTTTTTTGGGCCCAAATATTTCAGGCAAGCTAGTAAGAAGTGAAAAAAAAAAGAGTTTATTTATTTATTTCATGCATTCTCTTTTACTTTTCCCTATTTCCACTCGTGAGAGGGGAGCATATTGTTGTTTTCTTCCATAAAAAAAAGCTTTACTGAACTTATATCAAGTACAATACTTAGTTGCTGTTTTTTATAGAGAGTAGACAACGCATTGTGGATGTGTTCTCAGTAGCCCCTGTAACTCTCGCTTCTTAATATGTTCTTTAGTCCTCATCTCGAATGAGTGATATTTCTGACAAAGGGAGAAGAAAAGGCTGTACACTATGCTGACAGACCTTATGCATGAGTAGTCGCTTGAGATGTCGAAATTTTTCTCTTTCTATTTCTATCTTCATGCCACAAGGGTGCTGGAGGTAAACGTTTTTACTGGGCTGATGTTATCTGCCTAATAACCAGGGATCCAAAGCTTTGGTTAACCCCTAGAGATGCCATCCTATAAGCAGGTGCAAAGTACTGGGGCTGCTGCATTGCCAACTGCTGAATAGGTTCTGGACCATGCCATAGTTTCTGGTGGGGCTTTTCAATGTTATGGCATTACTTTATCATATTCTGCAAAAAAAAAAAAAAATCTTCCTCTTTTTTCTCCCTTACTTTCCCTCTCTGCCTTACTCAAACAAACTCTGCTGACCCCTTCCATATATATGCATATTCAATCATGAAAAATCTCAAAAAACAATACAAGAATAAACACATAACTCCAACTTCCAACATAGATCCCCACTACCAGGTCTACTTCTCAAACATCAGGGATCTACATTCCAGAGCTTGAAATCCAATTACAGGAGAGCAAACCAGACATATTGTTCCTGTGCAACACCAGCATAGGACGGACTGTTTCTCTAGATGAGTTCGCGGTACTCTAACTTTATATTAAAATCTGACCCCAAGCTTGCCATGGGCATAAAATATGTGCCTACATAAGAGATGGCTTTCGATTTGGTAGGGACATCGCTAGAGAAGATCCAAATTTGCTTTATATGTTCTTCCGAGTAGCACTTGATCTCAGCACCATCTTCATATTTGCCTTCTTTTGGCCCTGCAAGAGCAGAATTTCTATTTTTTAAGAGCATCTCTAAGAAAATTAACCACATTCTGTCTGCTCATCTTATCGGCTAACATTCATTTCTGTGGTGACTTCGATGTTCACAATGCTGAATGGCTAGCCCACTCAAAGAAAACAGATGATGAAGGGAGGTTCTGTCATGATTTCTCCATCATCTAGGACCTAACTCAGATTGTTTTCAAACCCAAATCCATGCCCACTACTGATGGTCAGTATGCAAGTCTCCCACTACTGATAGTCAGTATGCAAGTCTCCCACTACTGATAGTCAGTATGCAAGTCTCCCACTACTGATGGTCAGTATGCAACTTGTCCAGAGCTATGCTCATCCTTCATTCTGTCCCCACTAGCATCTTTCGACCACTCGGTTGTCTTATTTAAAATAAGAGCAGTATATAATAAGTGCTCAGATGTACCTTTCCATAGTACAGTAATTCGATATTCTATGTCTGATTGGGATAGTTTCTGTACATTTATATGAGATATTCCTCTGGGCTCCATCAAAAAAGCTTCTTTCCTAGAACTGCTCGTCTGTGGAACTCTGTTCTGGTGTGCTTTCCAGCTGACTACAATATCGTCCTCTTCAAGTTCAATGTAAACAAGTTTTTATTGAACCGTCCTAGTAAATAATCTAATCATACCAAATTTCCACCAAACTATTATTACACTACTGTCACAATGACTACAATATATACACATTAACCCTTACCCTCGAGTGTCCCCTGGGTCTTGATATATGGTAACCCCTTTATCAAAAACAAAATAAAATAAAAAAACAACAATATACTAACTTGTAAATTGTTCTTATAAGAAGTAAAATAGAGTTTTAAAAATGTTTTAAAAAATTAATTCTTTTCTCGGTTTTGTTTATTTTTTTTATTTTCACTGTTTTGGGATTTAATTTAATTGTTTGTTCATTTCTTCTTTAAATAAGAACGGATTTCATTCAAAATGTATAGTAAACAAGAAACAAGAAACAAGAAACAAGAAACAAAACTTCTAATTGTTCTGATGGATCGTTTTTTGCTTTTAGTAAAATTGCCGATGAAACGTAAAAGTATGGATTTATTTAACGACGTTCACTTGTGTGTCATCAACGATGAAAATTGCTTACGATTTTTAATCTTTCAAATTGAAGGACACGAAATTCGTAAAATTAATGCGTTTAAAATCTCATACACTTATTTGACAAGAAACTTGCATTTTCGTTTAGTTTTTTTAATTTTAAATAAATTTTATTTTTACTCATTCTTTTATAATCATTTAAAAATAAAATGAGAGGAAGTTTCCCTTCCTTCAAAATAGCAAATCCTTTTCAATTCTTTTCATGTTAAAATTTTAATTCTTCAAATGCTATTATTTGAGAAAAACATATACTCTGCGAAAATAAGATTTATTATTAGAGTGTCAGCTTGATAAGTTAAGCGTAAACTTTTCTTTTTATCTATCTGATAACTTTTTACAAAGAGGTTAATACCAGAGTGGGGTAAATTTATATATATAGGTTCGTAAATTCTAAATAATATGTATATTAATCGAAAAAAAAAAAAAGAAAATGTAATTTCACACAATGTAAATATCAATATTAACTTTCCCTGTTATGAATTATCAGCCTCAATCACTGCCTTGATACGGGTCCAGAACTGGGAGCATGCCTTTTCCACAAGCGCGTGTGGGAGCTTGGTAAATATGCAGTGGATGGCAGCGATTAGGCTGACTTTGGTGTTGTAGAAGGTCATATTGGTGATGTTCTTGATGTATGACCAAACGAATTAGTTCAGCGAAGACAGGTCGGGGAAAATGGCAGCCAAGAAGGGTACAAAGTTATAGCACTCCTTCTGAAGTCAAGCCTGGTCTCTTTGGATGTGAGCCAGCGCCATGTCCTGCTACCACACCCAGGGTCTGTCAGCCTGATTGCACCAGAAGATCACCACACTCTTCAGCACATCCAGGTACACTTTGGTGTTAACTTTCAAGCAGACTTCAAAGATGTGAGGTGGCATCAAGTGGCCCTCACTGGAAACCACGCTAAAGACCATAACCGTGGTTGTAAACTTTGTTTTCATCACCCTAGGCACATCCCTGGTATCTGTGGCAATCCAGCAATGCATTTTGAAGGTGCTGGAAATGGTCCTGTTGTAATAACTTGAATCGGTAAAGAGCATGAGTTGTACAGCGGCACATCTCCTATCTTGCTTGTTGGACATTGTGTAACATTCAGACATGATAGAAGGCTCCTATCGCTATTGGAATTTGTACAGAACTGGCCAACTAGTAGATAGTCTGCAAAAAAAAAAAAAGAAAAAGAAAACCGGTTTTCATCAAACGGAAATGGAATCATGTCGTCTTCGTAACAATTTTCTCGTTCTGCCTTGTATTATATATATATATATATATATATATATATATATATATATATATTAAGTGGCACCATAAAGAGTAGATATGCATTTTCTACTTCTTGAAAATGGGAGTTACTTCCGAAAATATTTGAGGAATATACCATCTACAGTCAAGAATATACTATCTATAATCAGGTATATATATATATATATATATATATATATATATAATTGACTGGCTAATTGCTTGATTAATTTTGAATTTCTTTTATATTTATACAATAATTTTTTGTTGCTAATGTTCATCCTCTGATTAATAGAGCATAAATTTACATGCCAAATATAGTGTATGACTACTTGGATGTAAGGAGCTACTATTTGAGATCACTACAGATTGTGCAGCTGCCATTGCACAAAGACAGCATGCATACAATCGGTTCATACATCATAAGTCAAACACAAATAGGCAAAAATTTATAGGTGCTACAAATCATTGTAAGAGAGAAATAACCACAGCCAAAAAAAAAAAAAAAAAATGCTGAAATAAGCATAGAATTGCAGAAGATAGGAACTCGTGATTTCTGGAAGATCAGCACTTTCCCCCACTATCCAAAAAACAGAAAGTTGCATGCATGACAACGAAGAAGGCAGAATTGCTTGCCCGGCGATTCACCTCTAACTCCACTTTAGAGCCAACAAACAACTCCCTCCCCAATTTCCCTATGCAGACTGAAGCCACACTTGATGATGTAAAAATCACCCTTTCTCACGTATCATAATATAAAAAAACTTAGACACCTTCAAGGCATATGGGCCTGATCCCATTCCTGATATACTAATTAAGAAATTGCTCATTATATTATTATAAGATGTAAGAGTGTTTAACGGTAAAGTGAGTCAGTTCGTGTCAATGGGTTTACTGAGCATGTTAGTAAATGGGAATCTATAATATAACACAAATAAAATAAATGTCGTGGAACAAAAATCTATAAATAACCGTCATAACATGTTGGAAGAATTTAAATGTTTAACTTCAATAATCTGACATATTAGAACATGGGTATATGTGTAGTTAAATATCAATAAAATATGACAAGGAGAAAATTTCAAAGCAAAAATGGATAATTAAAATTATATGCATACAATATTTGATTTAAAAATATAAAATTAGAATATGTTAGCTAAATGGGATAACATAAGGAAGGAATAAATAACTGAAATCCAATTAGAATTGAATAAGTTGAAAATGAGTACATGTTAACCGAGTTAACATGAGATGCTTCCCTTCGATTGTTAATAAACTTAAGAATAGAAAGGAAAAACTTCCAATAAATAAATTTGAAAAGACTTAGTACACACAACGTAAATAAAGTTGATATAAAAAATAAAATACATAACACACCATCTTATACTTAGTGGCGATATTAACAAAATTTAATGAATTAATTCAGATTTAACTACCTTCGAAGAAGTAAACCAAAGAAAAAACGTGTTCCGAATTTAAGTTAAATCATTTGAACTTTTTAAGAGTAACAGTAAAATAAATTACAAATATAGCAATTGATATAAGTTAAAATAGAACTTGAAGGATGGTAAAATAATGGATATAAAATCAGTGGATATACAAAAATACAAAAATTTTTTAAATAAAATAAAAATAAAAATATAACAATAATAATTAAAAAAATACGAAAATAACTGAAATTAGTTAAGATAAATACAGTATGAGAAAAATGGCAGAGTGTTAGTTGTATGAAGCATGTTAGTTGTTTAAAATGGTATTTTTTTCTATTTTTAAAGGTAAACAACTGATGAGTAAGTTACTAAAATTGCAGCAAAGACATAATTTTGCAGATTTGTTAGTCACGAACGAAACAACATTGCAATTTTCCAAAGCAATAAATTACAAACTGAGAAAAATTGCTATTTGGAATTTGGAGAACTATTATATCTCACACACACACACACACACACACACACACACACACACACACACACACACACACACACACACACACACATATATATACACATACGCACACATATGTATATAATGTTCTATCTATATGAAAGATAAATTTTGTTTATTTTAGAAATCGATGTGTTAACAGAACGTTCATATTCGTTTGTGCAAGTGCTAAATTGTATCACGAAATTCCATGATACAATTAAACATTTTGAGTGAATAGATTTCGATTTGATGTAATTTTTCTCATGTAAAGTTTCAATAAAGTTTCAATAATGTTGTGGTAGGGAGTTGTAATGCTAATGTAAAATCAGTGTAAATTTGCGCTTTGAACAATGCTTTTTAAGATATGAGAGATCTTTCCAAGCAGGGGGATATATAGTCAGCAACAGACAGATTGTTTAGCTGTATATATCAATTAGAGTATTTTCGTAGCAGTGGCGAACTTTAAATTAAAAGAAATAATTGAAAAATATTATTATCGTACAAAAATGTGGTTTATTCCAAAAATTAATTTTTGGCATTTATAATTTAAATACAATTTTGGGTATATGACCCCATGTCTCATACATACATGACGTGATCAAAGGTTCAATTTTCATGAACTCTATGCATTAAATTAGGTTGTATTTCGGCAATAACGTGGTGAATGTTGTTTTCCAAGTGGTCTATTGTGTCTGGGTTATCAGCGTAGACATGACAAATTAGATATCCCTAAATGAGGTTAAATTGTATGAATAAGGTAGCCAGTTGACGGATCCATTTTGTGGAATTATTCGTTCATCATCGTCTTAGTAAATTAATCGCTTAATTTGTAGTTTGCAAAACCTGCTCGAGAGTAAGTGTCTACATAATGAATTGCCAAACAAGCTGAACTAAAAATACCTGATAGTTACCAAATCTGCCAGTAAAGAAAATGGAGTTGCATTGCCCCTAAAAACACTTAAGTAAGCAGCAGATGATATAATGAAGGAAAGTGCTGAACCCAATAAATGGGAGCTTATATAGTAATCCGTATGTAATGTGCATCCAGGAGATAAGCGCCCGCGTATTTGTGTGTTGTGTGGGTGCGTAAGAGAGACGGACGAAAAGGAAAGACTTACCTCGAGACCGGCTCGGCGTCACCGACCGAAAATAGATAAAGACAGATCAAGATGGCGGCCGCCGTCTTTTGTAAAGGATGATATCTCGCAAAGTCACATGAATTCTCGCAATATGCAAATTTAGCCGGTCTACAACGACCATAAAAGCGGGGGATGGAAAAGACGTGGGAGAGCGACGATTGAGTTGGTCGGGGAATCGTGTTGCTGTTGCTTCTCGTGCCGTGTGAGGATATCTTACCGTTGTTGGGTCCGGTCTGAGTAACCGTTCGCGTCCGTCTAGACACCTTGCTAGTTGGATTCCGTGCAGAACCGGTGTTTACTGGTTATTGAATTGCTGCAACATTTATAACATCTTTTCCTGAACTTACCGTGTTAAAGAGAGAGTCGGGCGCCATCTTGAATTTTTCCTTATACATCTACAGAGGGCGCAGTAATTTTTTTTTTAAAGGACTTTCCTTACACATTTTTCTACATAGTAATCCGCGGACTGCTTTACTGTATCACATCTCTTCTGACATATATATATATATATATATATATATATATATATATATATATATATATATATATGATGAAAATAATGGAAATAGTATTCCGACAAAATAGAGAAATAAAAAGGAACAACCCGTATTATGTGTTCATCAACGCTTCATCTTTATTTCGAGACTTCCTCTGGATGAATGAGATTAAGAAACAAAAAAACACCAGTACAAAATATTTGAAAATGTTTCACGTGCAAAGTGTGCCGCTGTTCTATTTTAGAAAAACGGAAAAAGACGTTGGAAATTCAAAAAGAAGGGGGGGGGGTTGCACTGTTAAAGGGAGGGAAATTTTAGTGACGTCATATAGTCGTTAATGTAATTTTAAAAGATATGAACGTAGTTAATATTCTTACTGGAAAGAAATATATCTGTTGAAATTCAAATATAGGTTTGTAACAGAAATGAAATGAGTGTTTTTTTTTTGTTTTTTTATGTAATTTATTGATTGAGATTATATGTATTAATTTTCTGGGTAAATAAATTGAAAAAAATAAATAACAGTACAATATTTGAAAATATATTCATTGTGAAAGTATGATTTTGTTCTATTTCAGAACGAATATACATATATGTATTTATGTGCATGTGCGTATATATATATATATATATATATATATATATATATATATATATATATATATATATATATACATCGTTTAATGATCTGATCTTTATAAAATAATTATTTTTATTATTACGTATATATTTTCCTTGAAATTTTGAATCGAAAAAAATGATTTTCACTCCCTTGTATGTACACACACACACACACACACACACATATATATATATATATATATATATATATATATATATATATATATATATATATATAATTCCTATTCAAGATTCAGAAAAAAAATGAATGTATTAAATTGAAACCTAACCTCCAAACGCACGAGGGGAAAAGAAAGGAGCAAGATTATTTTGGAGGTGGGCTATACACACAAATGTTTTATATATACAAATTAATGTTTAAATTTAGAAGTTACTCAACATTTCTATGCGTTTATCTGTTTCCCTGTTCCGCTTTTTTACCTTCGATCATTTTTCGGTGGATCAAATTTACAACAAAATAAGAGGCCTTTTTTTACGCTTCCTAAAAACAGAAGCAAAAAAACTTAAATCTAAATGTGATCACCCAGGGGGAAGAATTCCCATTCACTTTTTATTGAGTATTCAGGTATAAATATAAGCACACACACACACACACACACACACACACACACACACACACACACACACACACACACACACACACACACACACACACATGCATGCGTGTGTGTCTTTTTTTAATCTCATCCCAGAAGCTATTTTTTCAACATAATTATAGACAAACATGATAAAAAACGCTTTTTTTCCCTTACAAAAAAATGAACAATGTTGTAGCCATTAAAAATATATCAACGTGCATATATATATATATATATATATATATATATATATATATATATATGTGTGTGTGTGTGTGTGTGTGTGTGTGTGTGTGTGTGTGTGTGTGTTTGTGTGTGTGTGTAAATGCGCATATTAATATACACTTTTGGGCACAGCCTTCTTTCCTAACAAAAAACAATTAATCTATTATGAATGTATAACTGTAAATAATAATAATAATAATAATAATAATAATAATAATAATAAATGTACATATGTATATATATATATATATATATATATATATGTGTGTGTGTGTGTGTGCGTGTGTGTGTGTGTGTGTGTGTGTGTACTAGCAGGGAGACCCAACGGTTCAATTGTTGTACTCTATACTGAAACATTCATTTCAAACGCACCCCAGTCTTATCAAAGAACCACCTGTTGATTTTATGAAATTATTTTTACATAATCAAATTAAAGTTAAATATACAAAAGTCAAGTATCATGGCCTATTTGTGCTGTAAAAAGAAATATTCATATTGTACGTGATGTTTTATAGTTAATTTTATAGGCTGGACCTTTCTGCTAGTACAATGAAAAACTTCTCGAATGCACTTGTAATGTTAGATTGTAGAAAAGTGTTAACTTTGGTCAAAATCGATTTTCCATATTTATTAAACGCATTCCGAGACACAACGTACGTAATAACACTTCCAGGCTCATCAAGTACTTTTGTGTTAAATTAAAAAAAGGCCAAGCCGTTTCCGAGTCCATATAGAACAAACTTACAAACACAAACTTCCTTATATATATATATATATATATATATATATATATATATATATATATATATATATATATATATATATATGATGAGAATAATGGAAATAATATTCCGACAAAATAGAGAAATAAAAAGGAACAAACCGTGGTATGTGTTCATCAACGTTTCGTCTTTATTTATTTAATCCAGAGGAAGTCTCGAAATAAAAACGAAACGACGTTGATGAATACATAACTAGGTTTGTTCCTTTTTATTTTTTTTCTCTCTCTCTCTCTCTCTCTCTCTCTCTCTCTGTCACTATATATATATATATATATATATATATATATATATAGATAGATAGATAGATAGATAGATAGATATATTGTTGAAAAGCAGAGAGAGTTTCGGTTTAACGACTTTGTTTTTATTTTTTTTTTTTAATTTATATATCAATTTGTTTTTGTAGCATTATCGAATGTTTTTATGTAGGATCTATATGTTACGCATTGTTTCCGCTAACGTTTTCTGCTGAATCCTAAGCCATCTTCAGGCGGTTCTTTGCGCGCCGCGTTTAGAGCATGTTACTATTTATAGAAAAGTACGTTTTGGTAGACGCGATCCCGTGTTCAAGGCGTATCCAATTTGATGTATGTACAATATTTAAGCAGGTGTATTAAAATTACAATATAATGAAATTTAAAATTCACATTTCCCCCTCCTTCCCGCCTATTTATCGTCAATTACATTTTAAGATATTACCACTGGATTCGTAATTAATATCATTTATCGTTGGAGGTTTAATTTTTATATACAAATCCTCTAGAATTTTGACTCATTTTACGTTGGGGTCATTGTGTCAGATTTTTATGCT
>NC_136516.1:54963676-54991176 GCF_053919585.1 Euprymna scolopes
CTGTAATTTGTAATTTACTGTACAAATCAGTATCCCCCACTCTATCTCTCTCCCTCTCTCTTAGCTTTCTATGAATTTCTATGGTCTCCCTTTCGCTTTAGGTTGATCAACTATTCTCTAATATTTTTAATGTATCTGTGAACATTTAGAGAAAGAGTGACTCTCTCTTTCTTGCTAATTTACATCTGTGTGCCTGCATACGTCACAACTATGTATGTTAATGGCAGAATATTAAGTAGCTTTGGTTTCATATAACGATAATAACGGTTAATAATACTTCTGTATAATAATATTAATACTGCATTTATTACTACTACTAATAATAACTACTAATAATAATTATAAGTATAACAATAATACAACATATACACTTATTATTTTTAGTTATGTATGCCGTATGTATTCAGAAATATAACACAATTTAGGAATTTTCAAATTAATTTAAGTAGAATAAATTCTGGTAGCGTTTGTTACCCATTGAGTCATTGAGTCGCATATCTAGTTATTATATAAACATTAGTAATTAGCCATCGTTATATGTTTGCAGAACTTTGCACTCTCCCCCCTTCATTCCTCCAGGAGCTGGCTTCCCTCTGTCACATTTACATTCTTGCAATATCTCTGCATAGTAACCATTCTGACGATGGAAACACGGTCTATCGGTGGGCGTGAGTGTCATGAGTTGCGATAATATGATTCGTCATTACAGGTAATTTGGTCAGTGAGCATTCTTGTGGGTTGAACCTCAGGAGTCGCCTCAGGGCAGCATCTCCTAATGTGTTCAACGCTTGATGATTTCTGACCTGAAAGATGACGAGTCAGTACGATACAGGAACATGGGCAATTAATGCAAAATTTTTAATTAGCACAATTCAAAATGGCTACCGACATTCTTTCTTTGAGTTAGACAAATGTTGTTTTCGTTTTTTCTAAAATTTTTCACTTATTTCCTCATGGATATCTATTATCATAATTAGCATAAACCTGACTAACGTTTTTAATGGATGAAAAATATTTATCAGACATTTGATAACTTTTAATTTGACCGTAAAATTAAAGAAAAGTTGAGAAAACGGGAATAGCTAGTTTTTCATGAACATAAAATATGAACAAATAATAAACAAGGAAAGGGTAGATTAATAGAAATAAAAATAATGGTAATAATAACTAAATATTATAACAGATTAGAAATGGGGATAATAATAAAGTATTACTACCCATTAATAATTAACGATGATGGTAATAATAACTATTACAACAGATTAGAAATAAAATTGATGATAATAATAACTAATTATTCTAACAGCTTATAAGCAACAATACTGTTTAATAACTAATTATAACAACCGATTAAAATAATATCTATCGCAATAATAACTAATTATTACAACAGATAAGAAATAATATTGATGGTAATAATAACTAATTATTACAACTGATTAAAAATAACAATGATGGTAATAATTAACTATTAAAACAGATGAGAAATAACCATAATGGTAATAGTAACTGATTATTATAACAGACTAGAAACAAGCAATGATGGTAATGATAACTAATAATGACAACACATTAGAAATAATAATGGTAATAATAACTAATTATTACAAGAGATTAGAAATAACCATAGAGTTGATAATAACTAATTATGACAACAGATTAAAAACAACAACAATGGTAATAATAACTAATTATTACAGATTAGAAATAACAAGACTTGTAATAATAATTGTCCCCTCACTGTAAAATATTCACAACAAATACTCGTCCAGTTGCAACAACTTGCAACAATTTCATCACTTTCTTTCTGTCTCTTTTTGTGTCTAAAACAAAACAAAAATTCTATGAGCAAAGTTTCTGTTCTAAGACTTTTCGTATGTTGAACATAATAATTCAGTGGAACTGTTTCCAGAGTCGTTTTCAAGTCTAATGTGAATAATTTCTTGTTGAGTCTCTTAAATAATTGAACCCTACTAAAGTTCCATCATTACAGTGTTGTCTCATCGTCGGCCTAACACTTATTAACCTTCCTCCTAGAGCAACTACTGGGCCTTGAATAGCGTTTCTAAGTGTGACCTAATCAAAACATTTTATGGAAGAAATCAAATCAAATTGCATTTTTATCGTTTTTAGTATTTTGTTTTTAATGGAAATCGCTGGAGACAAGGCATGAAGCCACTTGATTTAAGGAGTTAACAAGAACTAAAGATTATTATTGCAAAGTTGGGAGATGACTATTAACTTTAATTTTGAAAAGACCAAGGTTGTAGGTAGAAGGAAAAGAGTTAGCAGGCAGAGAGTTCCACAACCTTTCTGCCCTTGTAAAGAAGCTGCTGGAATATGAAGCTGTATTACAAGTATTAAAACTGTGAATTAATGGATACCTCGAGACCAACGAGTAAAAGGTGTTGGAACAAAAAAAAAAAGGGAATAGATGGACCATTCTGAGGAACACATGGCATAATAATATTTGTAGAAAAGACTGAAGCTAGCAACATCACCTTTGTGAGAGAGAGGTTGCAGTGAAAAAGAAAGTGTGGGGCCAATCAAATTACAAATACGTTTCTGTAAATTATTAAGAACTTTCAAATAGGACCCATATCCTGATATTAGATTTGTGCAGATAGAAAATATCCTCAGGTCCGAGAAAGTCTTTAGAGTGATAAAGATAACTGACTTTACGAGAAGTAGAAAGAGCAATAGATTTAATATAAAAATAGAAAGAAAGACCAAGAAGTTTCAGTCAATTTCTTTTTTCAAGCAGAGCCATCCATAAGAATTTCAGGAAGAAAAGGAAGATGCCTCTGATTGAAAGTGAGTCTTAACAGGATTAAACAAAAGAAGTCATTTTTTCTGGATCAAATTTGCATATTTCGACTAACCTAAGGAAGATGGGCGAGAAGCAATACCAGAATAGAGGGTGATGTCTTCAGCATTAATGTTAATTTTTAGAATAATATTCTCTGAAAGATCATTAGGAAGAAAGCTATCGATGAGAAAAATAGAGAAAAAGACTGACTTTACTTTATATATTAGATGTAAGTGAATGATAGCATTTGCTAACTTTAAAAGAAAGTAAAACTTGTGAGGTCCTTCATTTTCAGGTAATATATTTATATATACATATATATATATATTTCTTGATAAGAATCATTAACTTTTATCGCCACCTCCTCTCTTTTTTACACTTTCTTTCTCATAATGACTATCATTTTCCTCCTTCTTTCTTTTTTTTAATTATATTTTCACTGCAAACAAGGCACATTGCCACTTTGTTGTAGGCGGCTACTATCAAGGACATAGACATCAGGGGTACTGTGTAGGGAGTTGGGCAGCAAGCTGTTGGTTCACGTTACACTTGAACTTCTGCATGTCAGTACAGTTGGGGAAGCAAGGACCCGGAAGGGAATTCCAAAGTCTAGCTGTCCTGAGGAAGAAACTACTGGAATAGAAGGCTCTCTTACATCTAGGGATCTCTACTGTGTAGGGGTGGGATTTAGCTGTTTGTTGGGTTTGTCGGGGGTATTTACGTCGAGGGGGCACAAGTGCTTGCAGTTCGTCAGAGCATTCACCATTAACGTACTTGTAGAACAGGCAGAGGGATGCAACGGTTCGTCGATGGGACAGAGGCTGAAGTTTAGATGACAGTTCAGGACTTATCAGATTGGCGACTCTCTTTTGAACCTTATCTAGGAGCGAGAGACTAGTGGCAGATACACCAGCCCAAATATAACAACAATACTCCATACATGTGCGAATGGTGGCCTTATAGAGGTACAGGATACTTTCGGGCGTTAGTAGCTTTCTAGCATGGTAGAGAGAACCCACCTTCTTCGCAGCGGTCCCCGCAATACTCTCAATGTAATTGTTCCAACTCATGTTTCCTGTGAGCATTAGGCCGAGGAGTTTAAAAGATGTACTTTCAGATAAAGTCATTGGCCATTGCTATTGGTGGTAGAGAAGGTTTCTTGTAATTACTGAAGGAAACGAGTTTAGTCTTGGCAGCATTGAATATGACCATCCATTTATATCCCCATTCCACTACAGATCAGACGTCATCCTCTAGTGTTTCTGCCATTTCTTTAGATATGTGTTCATTTGTTTTCCTGTCGTGTCTGTTATAGAGTGTGGTGTCATCAGCATATATACCCATCTCGCAAAGAATTTTGTCAGGGAGGTCATTTATGAATATTAGGAATAACAGAGGTCCAAGGATAGACTTAACAGGCACTCCCGCATTTATATCATATTGTTTAGATGTACGACCGTCGAGGACAACCTGGATTTATGTTATGTATTCTTCCAGTGATACCATATGCTCTGATTTTCCTGAGAAGACCTTCGTGCCATACCCTGTCAAAAGCCTTAGATATATCTAGAGCTACTGCTCTACCCTCCTCCGCTTTGTCCAGTGACTGGTATATACGTTCTGAGATTACAGTTAGGATGTCTGCTGTGGAAAGAGCTTGCCTAAATCCATATTGTTGGTCAGTAAGAAGTTTAGCATCTGTTAGGTGATGGACTAGAGCATGGTTAATTATGGTCTCAAATATTTTGGCGAAAAGTGGGAGGAGGCTAATGGGACGATAATTTACTGGGTCAGTTCTTTTGCCAGAATTTTTGAAAACTGGTACTACAGAAGCAGTTTTCCAGCAGGCAGGAAATCAAGATTCATTAAGGCATTTGTTGTAAAGTTTGGAGAGAAATGGACCTACTTCGGCTGAGCACTTTTTTAATAGCACAGCTGGGATGAGATCAGGTCCACATACTTTTGAAGTGTCAAGATTTCTTATGATAGCATGCACCTGAGAAGGGGTGATTTTCAGATCGTCTAGTGTGGCGTCTGTCCGCAAAGGAAAGTTAGGGATGGGGTGGTTGGCAGGGTCCAGTGTGAAGTTGGAGACAAACCGACTGGCAAGCATGTTAGCCTTCTCAGTTGCAGAGCAAACAACCTCATGATTGTTGGATAGTGGGGGAATTGTTGATTGCCCATTATTTACTACACTGTTGTAGATTTTCCAGAAGTCACGGCTTCCTAATTTCTGTGCTTCGATGCGTTTTTTGGTGGCTTCAGTAAATTCTCTCTTAGCTGTCGCTATTTCTTTCTTACAGTTACTTCTGGCTTCTATATACTTCTGCCTGTTTGAGATGGACTTATGTCGGTTAAATTTGGTGTACGCATGCTACCTTTGTGCTATTGCAGCTGCACAAGTAGAAGTGAACCATTGGGGAGAGTGGGGCTTGCTATAAATTTTGCACATGGGAACATTACCATTTTGAACCATTCAGTTGTCTTATTTGCGCAATGTTCAGCAGGAAGTGAAAAGATATGTTGCCATGGGGCGTCCCTAATAAGATCCCTGATGGCTTCCCAGTCAGCCTTTTGATAATATCTCGTTGTTTTGAGCAGTGGCTCTTCAGTTTTGGCTCTAAAGTTTAGGGCTATGTCAAGTATTACCACTGCATGATCGGCGTTCCCAAGTGGGCTGTGGGCATTAGTTACACAGTCATCGGGAACTGTGGTCAGAAACAGATCTAGAAGTGATGTGTGTTATTCATGCTGGTCTGGGAAACGGGTTGGAAACGTAACCATCTGTGATAGGGAATGAGATGTAGAGAAGTTATGTGTTGTGGTACCAGCTGTGTCTGTGTGAGTAGAAAATCCAAGCCAGTTGCTGTGGTGGACATTGAAATCACCAAATAAATGCACTAGTGTCGAGGGAAAGTGCTGTATCTATGCTGTCAGAGACTTTGTTTATTAGGGTACAGTCCTGAGTCGAGGGAGAGCGTTAAAGAAAATAAAAGTAGCTAATGTTATGTTGCATGTTAGGTCTAAAGCACATCAAGGCTTAATCGTCCGATTCTCATTTAGTTTCTCTAGTCAAGGGGAGGGTGTTTCGAATATATATTCCAAGCCCGTCCATATGTCTGTCAGAGTCCTTACGGCAGACTGGGAAATATCCAGGCATGTTAAAGTAGTTAGAGGGGATAGAGGAGTGTAGGTTAGTCTCACTTAGTGCTAAGATATCCAAGGTGTTTGTTAGGAGAAATGCTTCAACATCATTTAAATTAGTTCTAAGCACATGGATGTTTGTAAATGCAAGCCTCAAGGGAGAAGGCGGGTTGGTTTTGTTTGAGTTTGAGCCTGGTTTTAGCGTAATTTTTTAATGTACTATCATATTTTTTAAGAGTTTCAGTTTAGATAAGGGGTGCTGAACAAGTGGTTATGCAGAATACCAGACATGCAACACAAGCAGACCATCAGTTGTCCTTCCATCTACTAGGATTGTGGCCTCGGGATAGCCCACCAGGGATGAGTGCAGGGTCCCTTTCCATGCGCGGCATGGCATTACAAACAACCCGATATTATACAACTGTTGATGGAGCAGCCGCTCTAAGCACTACCAAAGAGTTAGGGCCCCTGTACTACCAGTCGGGAACAGCAGCCAGGAACTGTCTATCCGGCACCCTCAACCCATCAGGCGATGGTCAACACAATCTACTTGTACTGGCATTATGGCATTCAAGCACTCCCAAGTGCCCAGTTTAAGGAATGGCATGTGTCAGGAGTGGGGAAAACGGCATTCATTGTCCTAGTCAGGAAACAAGATCGACCACTGAAGGTCTGTCAATTCCCTGTGATTCGACCTCTACGCTTGGCTAATAGGCAAAGTTGGAGTATGGAAGCCGGGTGATAGACAGTGCCTAAGGAGTACCTTAAGCAGTTTAGGTTTGCAGTCCGGTAATTTGTTTGAGTCACCAGCTCTAGGAAGGTTGTCATCCAAGACTGGAGAGGCCTTCCTTCTCTTAGGTTTAGCTTCAGAGTTTTCCTTCTCCTAGACGAATGACCTGGGAAGATCAATATGTCCATCAGCATTGAGAGGGTTTTCCCCGCGCCTAGGTCCTAATCCAGGTATTTCTGCGACCCTGCGTTGGTGGTTAATGTTACTAGATTAGTTTATGAAGGTTATATATCTACTGAAAAATTATACTCCTCAAAGTGATTACAGGACATTGCTATTTCATTGTTTGTTAATGGAGAAGGGAGTAAGAGTTCATGCAGTGGAAGTAGCTATATTTGCAAACAGGTCTTTTGGAAGGAGTTAACATGGTTTATTTTTTTCCTTTAGATAAAGAAAAAAAAATTTTCCTGTCCTTATTTTTACGTTGGCTGTGTAATAAATTGCGAACAGACGGGCTTACCTGACAAACGCTCGAGGTGTGCACTCTGCAAAGCGGGCACGTCCAAAGAAAAATGGCAAGATGGCGGTGGCCGGTTAATATTGCCAAGTAATCACGCAAAATCTCGTGTTCTCTCGCACACACGAGAGTTCAGCTTAGCATAAAAACGGGTCACTGTGAGCAAGAAGGGGGAAGGAAAAACGTAGTCAAGACAAAGACGACGCTTCTGACGACTGAGAAGAAAAAAGAAGAAAAAGAGCAAGAAGTAGAAGAGGAAGAAGAGAACGATACATGAGAAGACGAGGTGTGTGCGGTTTTGAGTAAATCGAAACAGACAGAAAAAAAACTCTGATTACAAGCTATTTCGGCTTTGGTATGGAGAAATTTGACATCAGATTAATTCCAGAATTCGATGGCTCCCCCACTGGTCCCTCGGTGGTCGAATGGCTGGAAAAGGCTGAGCGCGTTTGCCGGTTGTGCAAGATTAAAGACCCAGCTATGGTTATCCCATTGAGACTCACTAAAGGGGCTTATGCCGTGTACCAGCAGCTAGGGGAGGATCCGACCATGGAGCAGATTACACAAGCGCTATACGGGGCATTTGGTACAGACCCTTTTGTCGCCTGGAGGCAGTTTTCCGAATGCCGACTTGGGCCGGGAGAGACAGTGGATCTCTACATGGCCGACTTGAAAAAGCTTGCCACTCCCTTCGGCGGTGCAAGTGATCGCATATTGGCATGCACCTTTTTGTCGGGACTTCTGGATGAGGCAAGTCGACTGCTGCGAGCATCGTCAAGACTCACTGAGATTGGATTGGAGGAGTTATTGGCGAGAGCACGAAACATCTTGAAAGACGATCGAGAACTAGTCTCCACAGCTGTTGACACTCTGGACTCGCCAACGAAGGGTCTACGATGCTATACCTGTGGTGGCCCCAACCACTTTTCCAGAGACTGCAAAAGTGGTACAAGGCGCACCCCTAATTATGGAGCACGACAAGTAATACGGTGTCACCAATGCAATAAGCCAGGCCACATAGCGCAGAATTGTCCGGGAAACGGGCAAGGGGAGGACGCCGCAGCGCTAGCACCCTCCCCAACGCGGCATTGAACAAAGCGCTGCCTCCAGTAACAGTTCAAGTTGATAGATGTGAACGTTCAGCGCTGGTTGACACCGGCTGTACCCAAACCCTTCTTCGAAAGGAATATTGCGCCACATGGAAGAAACGAAGGATCCCTGTACTTACTGTCGGCCAAGGCTCATTGGTGTGTTGTGGGGTCAGCGTTGTTCATATCAGCATTGGCAATGGCTCTCCGGTTGCTGTGATGGTGTTAGTGGTCGATGGGGAGCTGCTCGGATATGACCTTCTCCTTGGAATGGACGCTATCACACAGCTAGGCGGAATTACTGTGAACGGCGCCGGTGATGTGAGCTTCTCTCGACCAAACAAACAAATGTGTGCAGCAATCACTCTCGATGAGCCCGACTTCCATGCAGAATACGATAAGGGCACAAACACTTGGACAGCGTCCTGGAAATGGGCAGGCGACCAGCCACCAGTGTCATTGCGGAATCGACTTACAGAGTATCCCCCTCCTGCGTGGCTTAGGGGGCAGTACGAGGCAGAACTTCAAGTGTGGCTGGATAATGGCTGGTTAGTTCCATACCCAGAGGATGAGCTCGGGCCCCCGCGGGGGCTAATTCCCCTGATGGCTGTCAGACAAGAGAACAAGCAGAAAGTTCGACCTGTTCTTGATTACTTAATGAATACGTTGACCCACACACTGCGGGGGCTGATGTCTGTGCTCATAAACTACGGGAGTGGCGGCGGCAGGGTGCGGAAGCAGCCATACTGGACTTGCGAAGAGCGTACTTGCAAATACGTGTTGAGAAATCGCTGTGGCCATTCCAGATGGTGGTGATCAAAGGAACTCGCTATTGCTTGACCAGGCTAGGATTCGGCCTGAATGTAGCCCCTAACATCATGACAGCAATCATGCAGGCGATCCGGCTTCAAGATGAAGCGGTGCAACATGCGACATCGTCGTATATAGACGACATTTTTGTCAATGAGAGCCTCCTGTCTGCCCAGGCGGTCAAAGAACACTTCGAGCACTTCGGATTGTCGTGCAAAGAGCCGGAGTGGCTACAGGACGGGGCGAAAGTGCTCGGACTGCAGGTGAGCGGAAGTGCAGATGGCCTTCAATGGGGGAGGAGTGGTGAAATCCCGGAAATCCCATCTACCATCACACGTCAGAGCACGTTTTCCATTTGTGGAAAATTGGTGGGTCACTTCCCTGTGTGTGGGTGGCTCCGAGTGGCTGTAGCGGCCATAAAGCGACGGGCAACTTCTATGTCAACTGGATGGGACGATGAGGTGCATGATCCTGCCCTGCGAAGCATGCTGGTGGAAGTTGTGGCCAGAGTGACCAATGATGACCCTGTACGGGGGAGCTGGTGCATCGATGGGAGTGAATTTACAGTTTGGGTAGACGCCAGCTCACTTGCCCTTGGCGTTGCTCTGGCGGTCGACGGAAGGATAATAGAAGATGCCTGTTGGCTTCGGCCGGAGAATGACGCCAAGCATATAAACCTAGCTGAACTCGATGCTACACTGAAAGGAGTCAATCTAGCGCTTCAGTGGCAGGCTAGAATCCTTCACATCATCACGGATTCCACGTGTGTGCATCGGTGGATGACCAATGCCTTGAACGGAAAAGCACGTCTGACAACGAAGGCGTCGGCCGAAATGTTGATCCGGAGGCGGCTTGCTACCCTAACCGAAACCACTAAGGAATACGACTTGGTCATAGATGTGACACTGGTGCAGTCCTGTTTGAATCAGGCGGATCGTCTGACCAGAGTGCCACACCGTTGGCTAGACCTGCCAAAAGAAGTGAACGAGTCAGCACCTGTAAATTGCGCTGCAGTGGGACATAGACTCAGCCCAGAGCATATTAATGATGTCCATTGCCAAAGCGGGCACCCCGGTGTAAACCGAACGCTTTACTTCGCCAGATTGGTTGACCCCTCTGTGTCTCGGAGGGCTGTGAAATCTGTTGTGGGAAGCTGCAACACCTGCCGATCGATCGACCCAGCACCTGTCCGGTGGAAGAAGGGAATACTCAGTGTGAAGCGTAATTGGGATAGGATTGCGATGGACATAATGCACTACAACGGGAGGCATTTTTTGATGCTTATCGACTGTGGACCATCTAGGTTTTCATTGTGGCGGCCCCTTCGCCGGCAGGACGCGGCTGCCATTATCCATGAGTTGGAAGGTGTGTTCCTCGAGCGTGGCCCTCCTTCTGAGATACTCACCGACAATGGCCCCGCTTTTGTTAGTGAGCCGTTTAAACAGTTTGCAGATGGCTGGGGTGTCCATCTGCGTTTTCGGTGTGCCCATGTTCCCAGTGGAAACGGGATTATTGAGCGCAATCACAGAACTGTTAAGACAATCACAGCGCGGAAGGGGTGTACGGTACCTGAAGCAGTCTATTGGTACAACGTCACCCCTAAGGACGATGTTTCACCCTCCACCGCGCCAGCCAACGCGCTACACACATACCGTGTCAGGGTGAGAGGTTTGGAGAGAAACTAACTACCCGAACCGGAGCCACTACAAAAGAACATAAAAGAGGGAGATGTCGTCTGGGTTAAAAAACCCCGAGGCCAGTGCACGACTCGCTACGGAACCGGTCATGTCACTGAAGTGATCAGCCCGCAGGCGGTGCGAGTTGATGGAGTACCTCGTCATATTAAAGACTTAAGATCAGTATTCCAAACGCAACTGCCGCTTGACGAAGATAGTGAAATTGAATCCGTGACCAGCGACCCATCATTCTGGTTCATGACGGCTTCAACGCACAGCGACACTGAGAGTGGTAGCCTTCAAAGTACTGACCCTCCTGCTGATGATGAAGACCCGGACAGTGATACTGCGATGCTCAGCTTTAGGTTCGCCGACCTTCGTGTCACGGAAGACAGCGCAGACGATGATGAAGCCCCGAATCCCCCTCTCAGAAGAAGCACTCGAAGAAAAAGGCCACCGCCTCCCTGCTCTTTCTGTGATAATGAGATCAGGGGGGAGTGTGTAATAAATTGCGAACAGACGGGCTTACCTGACAAACGCTCGAGGTGTGCACTCTGCAAAGCGGGCACGTCCAAAGAAAAATGGCAAGATGGCGGCGGCCGGTTAATATTGCCAAGTAATCACGCAAAATCTCGTGTTCTCTCGCACACACGAGAGTTCAGCTTAGCATAAAAACGGGTCACTGTGAGCAAGAAGGGGGAAGGAAAAACGTAGTCAAGACAAAGACGACGCTTCTGACGACTGAGAAGAAAAAAGAAGAAAAAGAGCAAGAAGTAGAAGAGGAAGAAGAGAACGATGCATGAGAAGACGAGGTGTGTGCGGTTTTGAGTAAATCGAAACAGACAGAAAAAAAACTCTGATTACATTGGCTTAGGAAAAGGATAATGCTTGTTTACGTTATGTTTCAAATTTTCAAACTTACCGTTACGAAAGTCACGCTTCTTTTGCTAGACTCTTTTTAAGAAGAATCACGTAAGGATTTAGCTTTTATTTTGAAATAATTATAACTACAGGGTGGAACGATAAAAGTGACGCCCTAAAAAAATCAACACTACAGCTTTGTTTTAGAATTTTTATTGAAAAAATCAATTCGGGTAACTTGATTATATAGTAGCACTGACCTCTATTCAATGTAGCCACCTTTAGCCTCAATCACTGCCTTGATATGGGTCCAGAACTAGGAACATGCCTTTTCTACAATCGCCGGCAGGAACTCGCTGAATACTCAAAATGGATACCAGCGATCAGGCTGACTTTGGTGTTGTGTAATGTTATGCTGGTGATGTTCTCAACGTATGACCAAATGAAGAAGTCTAGTGGGTTCAGATTGGGGGACGAAATAGGGCCAATGAGAGAAGGGTACAAAATCATAGCACTCCAAGCCTGGATCTCCTTGGACTTGTGGGTCAGTGCCGAGTCCTGCTGCCACACTCTTTAGTACATCCAGGTACACTTTAGTGCTGACTTTCAAGCCGACTTTGAAGATATAAAGTGGCATGATGTGGCCCTCACTTTAAACCCCACCAAAGACCATAACCGAGGCCGGGAACTTTGTTTTCATCCTTCTACGCATGTCCCTGTTATTCGTGGCAATCCAGTGATGCATTTGAGGGTGCTGGCAATGGTCCAGTTGTCATAACTTCAATCGGTAGAAAGCATGAGTTGTACAACTGTACATCTCCAATTTAACTCGTTGAACATTGTGTCACTTTCAGACATGATAAAAGGCTCCTATCACTCTTGGAATTTGTGCACAACTGGTCAACTAGTAGATAGTGTGCAATAAAAAAAGAAAACCGATGTTCATCAAACGGAAATTAAATAATGTCGTCTTTTCTAGGGCAACAATTTTATCATTTCACCCTGTATAATAAGGATCTCTGTCATTTTCGTCAAAATGGAAATATTTTCAAATTTTCACCAACTATGGACAAATAGCTCTACTGTGTTGTGGATGCCTTGGTAAAGGCAAAGGCTAAAAGAAGTAAACTCTGAAAAAATTCCAGTTTGGAGTCACAGTAGGCGGACAGTGAAGCACTGCAAAACGTTTCTGGTAACTGCTGTAGCTGCAGTGGCTCTGACTGTATTGGCTTGCCTTTCTATCGGACTTTGTCTGTAATGCTGAGAGGGGGACCCTGGTTACTGGGTAAACCTAGGTTACCTTATCACCTACCTAGGCCTGCATTTGAAGAGGCAACAGTTCAATTTTATAGCCACAGCAGATTCTGCAGTGCACTAGACTAGATGCAGAAAGCATCCATTGTACCCAATGACAAGATAACAAGCAAGATTCATAGAGTGATAGATTCTAATCCACACATATTTCATCCTTTACTCGAAATCATCAGTGTGAACGATAGCTGTTCTTCCAATTGTACGATTTGAATCCAAGTCATTTTTTTATCTTTTAAGTCTGAATCTCCAAATCGATGCCGCCAGTTTAACAGCCATTAAAAGAAAAAAAGAATTAAAGTCTATTTATGTCTTTACAAGCGAACATGTCTAGTAAGCTGTAACAATAGTGTTCAGCAATTCAATTGGATGAAACATCGCATTAAAGCATTAATTTGGCAGTCTATTTTTATTATCTTAAAAGGATCAACCTGCATTAAAGAGGCTATATTAGGTACGGGCAAAATGAATGCCGATGCTCAAAATGTATAAACATTTTGACCCCTCTCTTTACTCAAAAATTCACCAAAAATCAGGAAATTAACCAATTTTAATGAAATTTGTAGTATTTATCAAATATAATGATCTGAGTGGAAATGTATTATTTTGTTTAAACAAAAAATACCTTTACTAAAGTTATAATTTTCAGTAGTAAATAAAAAATGCAAGAATTTATTTTTGCTTTTTTTATATAAATAAAGTATATATTTGTAACAATAAAAAAATAATTCTTACAGGAACATTACAAAAAACGCCCCTAAAGTCCGTATTAATGAATTCGATATAACTCGAAGAAAAATGAATGTCTCGAGCTACCGATATTACCACTGAATTAAGTATTGCTTATTTAATATTTTCACACATAAAGATTATAATAGCAAAAATATTTCTATTTTTTTTTTAATTTACAGATTTCGCATAATATTTATATGCAAGATTTTAATAATTTCCCTGCTCACAAGAATGTGAAACTTTCGGTGTAACATACTTTTTTATATAATCTCGAACAATGATTTTAAAAAAATTAATTTAAAAACAGGAACCTAAAAAATAATTAAATTGAAAAATGATAAAAATTGATACAAACGCTCAGAATAGGAATGTACGGATCCACGGCTGGGGAAAAAAAGAAATCTGACATCCTTACCTCCTTTTACTATTATGACTTCATTTTGAAACAGCATTTCGATTGGCTGAAATTTTGGGCTACCTTATAATCGTGTTTACATTTTTATAGTTTGTTGCGTTTTTGGCGAACGGTAAATTACTTGCGTTTTGAGGGCTAATTAAGTTGTTTTTTTTTGCACAAACAAGGTGTTTTTTTTTATTTACTTCAATATCTTAGGACTTTACTTTACTAATTATATTTGAAATAGTCCCAGAAAACTAATATTTATCTTTTAAGGAATTTTTACAATTAATTTATTTAACTTCAAAATTTAGCTGAATTGGTTTGCTCGCCGTGAAAACATTTTTCATAACTTTTTTTTCACGTGTGCAAATATTTTTTTCCTTAAGGAAATTAACTTTAGTCTCTAATCTTTCAAATACAATCAAAAAAATTATGATAAATCGGCTTTCAAAACTTGGTCCCCTTATTCCCCCCCCCCATTTTTGCCCATACCTAGGCTATAAACAATATTAGGATAAATATTTTTAATTCTTACTTATATACACAAATGTTTCATACTTTTCCAGGGATCATCAGTGTGGAGGATAACTGTTCTCCTGGTCGCATGATTCTGACTCGATGTTTAAGTTATATTTTAACTTTCAAGCCTGAACGTGTCAGAGTTTCGAGATTTAAGCTAAATAGGTGTAAATTTTTACTTCAGATGATATAAATACAGAAAGTTTAGATTTCAGTAACCAAGTTTTTATTCTTGGAGAGAATTTCTGGTGGAAACATGTGCGGTTTGTTGATTATTTTGGAGTATTTTTTATACGTACAATTTTTTTCCAATAGAGTCACTGCTTATAAAAACCATTAAAGGATGAGGATTGATGAGTATTAGGTAAGACAACATCATAATAATCGATAATGGTGGAAATTGGGTCGAAATTGATTATTTAAGAGGACGGCTCAACAAGAACTTGACTTGTTGGACTTGAAAACGACCCTGGTATAGACTAGTAGTTCTGGAAAAAAGGTTATGCTCATGAAATTTTCGTTTGGTTTTAGGGAAGAAAAAGGCAAGTGTTTGAAATTAATGTTTTGCAGGGGAGGACTATGGAGTGAAGCTCAGTCGAGCACTTACCATGAAAATAACGATAAGGCAGAGATAGGTTCACAATGTCTCTTCTGTGAGAAATAGATAGCAAGGAGGAGGAGAAAATGACATCATCCACCAGATTTAAAATTTGGTTTTGTATTCTGTCCAGACAGAAAAAAGATGTATTGAGCAACTCCTCCTCAGATATAACAGGAGTACTCCATTTTTAGACGTATACAAGAAGACAATTGCGTCAGGAGTGACATATTTTCTGGAACGGTAGAATTATGCAACCATTTTTTCGGTTACATTGGCAAGTATGAAAATATAGCTTTTCAAAACTCATCCCGAGTTGCTTGCATTTTTTCAAAAATACCATAACTTATAATGTTCAGCTAACATGGCGATATAAAATATGAAAATATATACCAGCAAACCAAAGAACGGACGGAGCAAAAAAGCCAATATATATAAAAAAAAAAAAAAAAAAAAAACTAGCAACTTTGTATTTTGGCTATATATTACATAATTTTGTATTTTGTTAAGTGTTGTCAAAAACTGAATCCATTTTAGAAATGAATAAAGATGTAGTTGTATGTATATATGTGTGTTTGTGCGTGTGTGTGTTTGTGCGTGTGTGCGTGTGTGTATCTACGTATATATATCGATGTGTATATATATATACGTATGTATATATATATGTATATATATATATATATGTGTGTGTGTGTTTACTAATGTGATCTTGTATATGATAGGAGGCCAAATTGATGTCTATAAAATAGATCATGTACATAAATTAATAAAGGTCAAAGAATCTGTTGAAAATCATATGATACGGCATTAGATAAACGAGCAGAGATTTTAACATAGCAAATATAGGTTAACTTGAACTGTTTACATTCATATGTTTGCATATAAGGTGTAGTGCGAGGTTTTATGCGGTGCGCACAGAAGTAGAGTTAGATA
Organism: Euprymna scolopes; assembly: GCF_053919585.1. Classification (NCBI taxonomy): domain Eukaryota; kingdom Metazoa; phylum Mollusca; class Cephalopoda; order Sepiida; family Sepiolidae; genus Euprymna; species Euprymna scolopes. Next base: position 54,979,805 of record NC_136516.1, read on the forward strand.
AATTTAAAAAAGAGAGAAATGTGGTAAGATGTAAATTATCCAGTTATTATTTAGTGGATGAAAAGAACACCTGCCTGGGAAGCTGTTACTCAAACTGTCCGATTGTTTAGTGGGATTAGCAATGGTCATTCACAGATTTAGGGTCTGGAGTTTATCACTCTGTTGTTGATCAGAAGTAATAAATCCTTTTTATCTCTTTCATAAGAGACTTCTTACGAAAGGAAGACAACACGCACTATGCAATTTTGCAGCTACTAAAAATGTTACAATGAATTGCGAAATGTTTAAAGTTTACAGAAGACAGTCCGGAATAAGAGGCAATTTCGGTGTTTATTTTAATGATATTTAAGCCACAAGTAAAAATACAAAACAGATTTTTGCACACGCACGCACACACATCTCTCTTTGTCTCTCTGTCTCTCTCTGTCTCTCTCTGTCTCTGTGTATATATATATATATATATATATATATATATATATATATATATATATATATTAGATTGGTGCAAAGATAAGAATTTTGACGTTCAAGCTAAAAAAAAAAAAACGACATTATTTTTGCACCAACCTAATATCTATTATATATATAAAAGTGAACGTGTCTGTGTGTGTGTCTGTCTGTGAGTGTGTGTCTGTCTGTTTGTATGTCTGTGTACATTTTCTTACACAATAACTCTGTCAATTTTCAGTCTACAGACTCTAAATTTGATATACAGTGTACTGAGATTAGGAGAAATCTTTGTAATCCATTTTCGGCCAAAGCTTTGGCTGTTAAGGGATCAAAGTTCAACGATTTGATCTTTGAGAACACTACCAAACTTCTCCACCAATTTTGGGTCTAAGCACTTGAAATTTCAGATATAGCTTCCTTGGACATAACTAAGTTAATAACTTGATTTGAGCCCAAAGCAATAAATTTTAAGGGGTCATAATAGGGGTCAAATTTTAAAAAATAATTTTTAAATTTGACCGCTTCGGTCTCTACCAAATTACTCAGACAATTTCTGGTCTAAACATTTGAAATTTTACATAAAGGGTATTCAGAGATAAGGCAAGCTTTTTTATTGGTTTTGGTCGAAAATTTGAGTTACCAATATTTGAGTTACCAAACATTAATACATTAATCAGCGGAGAAGCCGAGCAAAGTAACAGATGCAGACGAATTTCAAAACAAACAAACTGGAAAAAATAGAAATACAATTAATATAAAATAACAAAAACCTACTGCAAATTTATTGAATATTTTTTTTTCCAGAAAAGTCGCATTTTGTATTGCTTAGTTATTTTTATTTTTTTTCGCAATTGTTTTATTAAAAAATTAATTTTTTACCGTAAATTGTTAAGTGAAAGTTTTTCCCAAGAAAACTTACATTTGTTATAGAAAATTGTCATAAACATTTCTTTTTGCAAATAGATTTTTTATTATAAGAAAAGATGAATGCTTTTTATGAAAACTGTAAATTGTGGTAATCTGGAAGGAAGAGAGGGCCTGTTTCCTCCGTTTAACTATAGGTGGCGTTACTGTCTGTCCACCCAGTTATGGAAGCACCAAATGTATATAATGGCACCCTTGAAATAAAAATAAATGTTTTTGTTATATTTTAATTTTAAACATGTTTTTTGGGTTTTTTTTATTTTGCAAATATATTTAAGTTTTTTTTTTCAAACACATTTACGTTTTTTTTTTGTTTTTGCAAACATATTTAAGTTTTACTTTTTCAAACATATTTACGTTTTGTTGCTTGTTTATTTTCAAACATTTACGTTTTTTTTTAGTATTTCATATTTATTTTTTATTTTTTTGTTTGTTTTGGAAACATTTACGTTTCTTTTTTGTTTTTCCAAACACATTTACGTTTTTTCTTTTTTTGCAAACATTTTTTTTTGTTTTTGTTATTTTTTTTCAAATATAGTTTTTATTTTTTTTATTTTGTAAACATGCGCAATCTATTACGATCTTTGCCGCAAATTAACCCTTGCCAAATCACATAATGGATGCAATTGTTGGTAACATTTTACCTCTAAGTGACGTGTTTTCTTGAGTATTTCTTAAAGGATGTTCTCTTAGAAACGTAAAAACAAGAAAAAAAGCGTATATATATATATATATATATATATATATATATATATATATATAATTTAAAGGAGATTAGAACAATAGTCTAAAGAGCTGAGTGTATTTTAATGTAACAGTGAAATTACTAGTTTAATTAAAATACAGGAAATAGAAAGTGCTCGTTGTAATTTAGATATATAATAAGCTCGATAGTTAAATGTCCTAGAACTAATTCAATATTAAGTAATGTGATTTATAATTTAAAATTTAAAAATCAAATTTTAATTAAATTAAAGAAGGAACAACAACAAAATCAATTATCTGTACGATTGTTTCGGAAAACAATGCTTTTTATTGTGGTATACATCAAGTTATGTAGAATAATTATATATTGTTTTTGGTAAGCAAGATCTCCTCATCAGCAAGTTTTGGAGGGTTTTTATTGAATTTAAAAGACACCATAAATAAACCTAGCATTAAAAGTAAGGCAGATGAATCTGAAAAATTGAAATAAAAGGTCTGGATTTAAAATTTATAAGAAAATTAATATGGGTTAGAGATAGAAATAAGTAGAGAAAAATATATATTTTTGAATTTACATAATAAATTTACTTTAAAAATATATAGATATTTACCTTTTAATTTTAATTTTTTTGAAATCAGGAACTGTGGTTAAAGTAGTCATTTAGATGTTTGCTATAGCTTTTTATCTTATTGAATGATGAATTTTAAAAAGGGGGACGCTCGTGCAATAAATTGTTTCCGTTAGCGTATTTTTTATTTAAAGACGCTACGGTTTATATATAGAGAATATTATTATTACATGTTTTAAGGGGAGATAATTGTCATGTTTTCTTTACTTTATTTATTATTTATTTGACGGGTGTAAGGGTGGTAATTAGTCTAACTTAATTTATTAAAAAATATATATATATGTTCTCGATTCTGATACAATTACTTATTTTGTTCGAAACTTCTGATTCTTATACAATTACAGACTACAGCATAAAATAATATAAGAACTCGCTTGCTAAACTCTAAACCAGCCTATTGAAAAAGTTCATCCATTGGCGTTGATTTAAGGCCGTTATATATATTTCCAACAGTTTTTCTTATCGCAAACTTTTTCCTAAAAAAAACAAAACAATGCTTATTCATAAGTGAATGAGGAAATAAATATACCAACATTTCATTAAAAATCAAGTAACAATTTTTTACGGCATTATTTTAATATATTATTGTGCGATAAAATTCTTTAAAAAGGTTCATTTTTTATGTCACAGCGATAAAACAAATACACATTGATAAACTTGTAGATGAATCAAATTCTTTACACGTGATAGGATTCTATTGTTTTATAGCGATCTTAAAAGTGTCTTTTCAGAAATATTTTTCTGGATTGAAAAGAAATTAATAAATAACGAATTATTGAATGTTAATTTTCATTTTAAAGAAGCAAACATCTCTTCGTAAATAAATTCAATGAATTTTAAAATAGATAAGAAGCAAGATGATAATGCTTACATTGAAAGTTAAAGAGAAAAACGTGTTTTTTCGTTATGCCTTTGTTTTAAGAGCTAAGCTATATTGTAGGAATTATTTAGGAATGGTATCTTATTTATAGAGAAAAACGAGAAAAAATAGATAGAAATCTAGAAATAAAAGAATCAACAAAAATCAAATTTTATTTATCGGAGACATGTATAATTAAAATGGCAAAAACACGTTCTCAATTAAATAACAGAACTTTTCCTCCTATTTTTCTTATTAGCGAGAGTTTCTTTTGTAAGAAAATTTTCACAAAAGCAACATCATTGTGCCGTTTTATTTAAAATATGTTATATTTTTTTAGCAAATATATACATCAAAGTTAAGTATACCGCACTTTATATTTTCCGTCCTCTCTCAGTGGAGATAAAATCCTTCTAAACTGAGACAATCTAACTATTTGTCCTAATGCAGAATGGTTCTGTTTGAAGAGCTACACCGGCGGCAAAAAGAAAGTCTGCACTGTTATTTTTTTTAAACTGCAAATTTTAGCTAAATTTAATGTAACTGTTTAAATCAACGATACCTCATTTGATTGGCCTTTTATTCTTCTATAATTTTACCTGTTTATATTTGACTTTTAATTAAACATATTCTAGTGTTCACGTCAATTTAAAAAAAATAATTTAAAATTGAGGAGGCAAAAAAAAAGACCGCACAATGGAAAATTGTTATTTAAATGTAACTTTAGGACATGCAACACAAATACAACAGGAACACAATGAACTAGCTAATATTTGGTAGCATAGTCTTTCTGCAATTTGACAATCTGCAATCTTTTGGAGATTCCTTGAATTAGACTGCACAAATACTCCGGGGAAAGGGCATCCCACTTTTCTTTAATTTTTGTCCAAAGTTCTTCCAAATTTGAAATGTTATCATTGCGTAGCTGTTGCTTGATGTAATGTCATACGTTTTCGATAGGATTGAAGTCTGGAGATTGTGCAGACCAATCTAAACACGGAATATAATGCTCTTCCAGGAACCTCTGGACATTGCCAGCTGTGTGAATGGGAGCATTATCCTGCATGAAGATGGGATTATCATCCAAATTCCAACTAAATGGTCAGTCAACATATTAATGTACTTGGTCAAATTAATTCGACCTTACAAGCGAACTATAGGCCCTGAACTATTGGTACTAATAATGCCCCACACCAAAACTGAAACTCCACCACCTTGCAGCGTTGAAACTGAGCACCTAGGATTAAATTCTTCGTCTTTCCTTCGACGGACGTACTGCCTACCATCACTGCCTAGCCTATTGAAGTTGCTTTCGTCGATAAAAATCACTTTGGACCAATATAAAGAGTCACGATCTTCATTGCTTCTGACGAAGTCCAGACGACGCTTTCTGTTCTTTACAGAAATCATTGGCTTGCGTCTTGCAACATATTTTCACAAATTAAATTCCTTTAATTTGTTCTTGACAGTAGAAAAAGATCCTTTTTAACAAGATTGCACTATTGTTGGATTTGGGGACCGTTTTAAATCTGTTTCTTAGGCTGCGGATTTTGATAGAATTGTCTCCCCTGTTAGAAGTAACTCTAGTACGACCAGATTTAGGGACATCACGAACACTGCCAGTGTTTTGGTGCTTTTGTACAGTCTTTTGTAATATTTTCTCATCTATTTTCAATCTGCAGTCGATTTCTCGATTGGATATACCAGAAAAGTTGGAGATTAATGAGCTCCTGATGATCACTAAGAGAAAGTCGTGGCATATAGACCAAATGTTACGTTGTATAACCTAGAATAAAAACAATTACGATTAGAGATGCTTTGCTGCCTGTTATTGGATATTTTAAACTTATTACGGGCGATAATTTAAGCTAGTTTTAAGCGAATTTGTTGCTGCAAACTTTCTTTTTGCCTCCTTAATTTGAAGTTATTTTTTAAAATTAACGTAAACACTAGAATATTTCAATTAAAAGTCAAATATGAACAGGTAAAATTATAGAAGAATAAAAGACCAATCAAATGATGTATAGTTTGATTAAACAGTTACATTAAATTTAGTTTAAATTTGCAGTTTTTGAAAAAATTACAAGTGCGGATTTTCTTTTTGCCGGCACTGTAGATTTTTCCCACAGTAAAAATTAACTGTATGTCTAACTCTGCTCTCGTTGAGAGACAGTTAAATATGATAATACGTTATTAATAACGTTCTCAACTAAATCATTATCTCCAAAATGAGATTCTACTCTTTTAGGAGATTACGTGAGATTTCCCTGATTAAAAAGCTTGCTGCATGTTTGAATACCCTTTATATAAAATTTCAAATGTTTAGACCCTCAATTGGCTGAATATTTTGCTAGAGACTGCAAAGGTAAAACTTTGGAACTTTGACCCTTTGGCGGCCAATTTTCGGCCCAAAGCCGATTGAAAAGCTTGCTCCATCTCTGAATACGCTTAATGTAAAATTTCAAAAGTGTAGATCAAAAATTGGCTGAGTAATCTGGTAGAGAGCACAGAGGTCAACATTTTTTTTTTAATTTGACCCCAATTTTGACCCCTTAACATTTATTGATTTTGGCTTAAATCGAATTTAAAAGTCTGATCCATGTCCAAGGAACCTACATCTAAAATTTCAAGTGTTTAGACCCAAAATTAGTGGAAGAGTTTAGTAAAGTTTTCAAAGATCAAATCGTTGAACTTTGACTCATTGACAGCCAAATTTCTGGCTGAAAATGGCTGAAAAATATTTTCCCAAATCTCAATACCTCTTATGTCAAATCTTGTGTCTGTAGACTGAAAATTGGCAAAGTATTTACATAGCGAAACACACACAGAGATAATTTCACTTTTATAGATATATCGATATATATATTTTTATATATATGTATGTATAATTATGTTAACGGATTTTCAAAGTAAGACCTCGTAGACTTTAAAGTGATATATGAATCTTTTTGATTTGCCAATTTTCATTTGTTGCTGATTTGCCAGGTTATTTGCATTATATAATAATGAATTTCGCTTCTTCACTCATTTTTCTTAATTACGCCTTGCCTCGGCAGCCGAGTATAACGCATATCTTATCTTTCTTTTAATAATATTATTGGAATTCTTTCCCCATTTTCTTGTACTTATTTGTGAATTATTCCAGTGATTTCTGCCTTTTGGATTATTTTAGACCATCTTCCAATTAAGCGATTTCCTTGAATTTTACTTGTGCGAATGGAAATTTAATTAATTTTCTTGGATTTGCACTTTTGGATTTTATCGTCATTGGATACTTTACCTTTCACCAGACTATTCATTCACGCAGCCCAAATAAGATCTCCTCACTACAGCTACCTCACAGCTTTTTCGATGAATGGTGCACCTTCTCCAAGTGATATTACCTCAAGTAATAGCACGAAGCTGGATACTCCACCAGACTAGATAAATTGTTGTCCTGGAATCCAGTAAGACCATGAGACCAACATGGAAGATATACTACAACGTATAAAAATGGATAACTGAGGAGAAGAAAATTATGTTCTCAATTTCTTTACTAACTCAATGCTTTAGAGATAAAGAACTTTAATGGAACATTCGAATATCTATGTATCTCATATAGAGTTCAAGTGTTAGCCCCTGGTTGTGGGCCCCTTGATTTCTGAGAACTTCGACTGAAGTAAAATAAAACAAAATGAAAAAAAAAAAGTTAAATCACTTTTTTCTTCACCCTATTCCCTGTGCTTCACTTTTTGTTATCAAGTAAGATCTTTAACTTACTTGTAGTTTTATCAAATACTTTTGCAAGCCAAATCCGATCCCATATTTTGCTAAATCCTACCCTCTGATGAGAAGGAAAGTATTTCTTCGAAACTCCTCGAATTAAGGAGTATCCACTTATTTAATGTTTCCTTTTCAAATTAAATATGTTTTTAACTTTTTTTTCAAAGTGTTTGTAACATGTTTTATTAACTATTTGCTCTGATATATATATATATATATATATATATATATATATATATATATATATATATATATATATATATATGTGTGTGTGTGTGTGCGTGTGTGTGTTTGTATGCATGTATGTATGCATAACACTATTTTCACAGTCAAACAATGCCACAGCTCACAACCATGAAAGCCAGAGATCGAAAATTTTAGACTCGATTTTCTTTTTCCTTTGGATTCATCAGGATTCGAAACCCGAGTCACTTTCATGCGAGCCTATTACTGTGTCACCTTGCCCACCACGCCACACACATGAAAATTCATTGGCTAACGCAAATAAAAAAAAACAAAATGGCGAAATATTAGTCAGTAGACTTTTTATGAGTGATATAATGTCCAGGTTGCAGATTACTCCTCTCATACAGGCTGACCAAAAAAAAAAAACAGAGGACATTCAATTGTTTTTCTGAGCATTTTACACTCAACGGAGACAAAAAGGCCAAAGACCCTAGTGTTTTGATGTGATGCTTTAAATATAATAAACTAGTTATGACCAAAGTTTCATTTCATTCGGGCAAAACACTAAGAAACGGGGCCTAATTAGAGTTGGGGCCCGTTTTTTTGGGTCAGCCTGTATACACATGACTCTGGTTTACATTCCTGTTCTACTGATGAATCCAAAGGAGAGTGAAAATTTAGTCTAGGAATTATAATCTTCGACTTTCATGGTTTGTATGAGCTGCGACGCTGTTTTATTGTGTAAATAATTATATTTCATCTCACATTCAATATATATATATATTAATTTATTATAGTAAAAAAATAATTTTATATATATATATATATATATATATATATATATCTTCAAGGTGTGAGTTCTATTATAGAAACGTTGATTCAATTTGAATAAAATAAAATATGCATGTAAATGCAAAATACAACCGCAGAGACACAGCGGGCGGATCTTTACAAACAGACTTTTCTTTCCCAACTTTACAACATGGCAAGAAAGAAGAAGAAGAAGAAGAAGAAGAAGAAGAAGAAGAAAGGTAAGAAAACAACATAGTGAGGATGGAGTGTAGCTCCGAATTATTTTTAAATTCTAAATTTCAAATATGTAAAATATTTGTTTATTGTCTTAATATTGCGTTGTGATTTTTCTTTCAAACGCACTGAATGCGCATTTTATTTTATTCAAATTAAATCAACGTTTCTATAGTGAAACTCACACTCTTGACGTTAATCTCACGTGGCCAACGCACAGTTCAAGCATTTCAAAATACAACCAATGAGAGACAACGCGTAGATCTTTACAAATAGACTTTTCTTTCTCCAACTTTACAACATGGCAAGAAAAAAGAAGAGAAAAAAAAAGACAGAAAACAACATAATGTGGATGGTGTTTAGCTCCGTAATATATTTATGTTATAAATTTCAAACAAGTAAAATATTTATTTATTTTCCTAATATTACGTTGTGATTTGGCTTTCAAGTTCGTATTATATATATATATATATATATATATATATATATATATATATATATATATATAGTAAGTTATAAAATGTATATGGCGATTAAGCTACACTGAATATTCCACGTTTCATCCACTCTAGGATTCTTCAGGCTTATGCACGAATTCTGTGGTTGTTTGTCGTTTTTATATGCGCATCTTCTATTAAGATTTTAGTTAGCCAATCAGCTTTCTAGTATCTACTGCGCCCTTCCTATCAGCCAATAAGAATGCATTTATCGGGCAAAGGCATATTTGACCTCTGGTTGACCTGTTCCTTTGTATGTGCTCTATATTTAGCCTGGATATTTAATATTTTGTTATTATGTGCTTTAATTATCTTCTCTAAATATCCACAACAACTGTAGGATAACTTTAAGGTATTTTTATTGAAAATTTTGTGTAAGGGGTTGGTTGCGGGAAAGTGTCTTTCAATAAGATCTAGAAATTTCTTGCCAAGTTTTGTTTTTAACATTTAATTGCATGGGGCCGTATACAAAATTATAGTTCTTTTTCTTCTATTTTTAATTTTATTATAGTTATTGGTGTTTTGTTGCTTATATTTTATATCGATATTTTTGTATCCACTATTTTCTAGGGCTGTTTCATAGATATTAATTGACCTGTGAAATGCATTTTCATCGCTTGAGTTATTACTGAGCCTACTTACGATCGAGTTAGGAATCTGTTTTATAATTGATGATGGTGATTGGACTTACGGTTTACGTATATTGGAGTAGCGTTATCTTTTAAGTAGGGTTCATGTGTGTTTTTATCTAAATTTAATGTGACGTCCAAGAAGTTTGTTATTTTTATGTTAGCTGATACGCTATTTTTAGGCCTAATGTTTTCATTTCCTTGCGTATGATTTTCTTAAAGCTATCTCCCTTGACTTTGTTGGAGTCTTTTATTATAGCTAGTCCGTCATCTCTATGTAGTTATGAGTTAAGAATCTTAGAGTGGATGAAACGCGGAATATTCAGTGTAGCTTAATCGCCATATACATTTTATAACTTACTAACTAGCTCTACCTATGTATTGAGCACTTTTGAAGTAAATACTTATAGTTTACGCATAAATCTATACTTTCGTATATTAATTTTATGTGAGTAAATTAAATATATATATATATATATATATATATATATATATATATATATATATATATATTACGTAATGTTTTAATTTACTTTTATGTATCAGAAGCTGTTGTTGAACATGTAGATTGTTTTTCTTGCACTCATGTTTTTTCTTTACCAATTAGCCAGTGGGTAAAAATCTTGTAATCATGGCAGGTTACATCAATTCTGATGGATTCTTGCATGATTGGGTTGCACCGATAAGACTCATTAACTATTCTAATGATTCAAACGTGCAACATATCTAATTGATCCACTTTTTAAACGCTTTTTAATGGATTCCTATTTAAATTTGCCCTTATTTTCGTTTTTTACATCAACATTTCCTAAGAAAATACACATTAAGTCACAGGGACAAGGGAATTATATATATATATATATATATATATATATATATATATATATATATATATATATATATATATTTAAATTATAAGAATACCTATCTCATGATGGATAACATAAATTCTCTGAACATAACAGTTTCCAGTCACTTTTTTACTCTTACAGAGATTATAATCAGTATAATAATACTAAGATTTACATCGAGAAGTCTTATTTCAATTTTGATCAGAATCCATTGCACGATTTTGACTCTACAAAATATCTATGAAATTCAAACATTACTGATTTGCATTTAATTTGATCCATATTCATTAGACACGAATTTCATACTTTATGGACCAGGCGCGAACGCAGACCCCACAATTTTAATGAATCACTGTTCTGCCAGATCAAACATACCCATTCCTGTGTTTCGATACATCTTTTATCATTATATGTTATCAGTTTTTAAAAATATCCAACCATATAGGAGCCTATTCGTGACCAGACTAGACTCACACACACACACACACACACACACACACACACACACACACACACACACACACACACATTCAGCTTTATATTATATATATATATAGAGAGAGAGAGACAAGAAACATATATTTGGACAATGAAAGCGAAAGGAACTTTAAAGGTCAGATAATAGTATTAAAAGCGCTCAGTACATTTGTTAACATTTAATTTTTTTTCTTATCTTATCTCTTTTTAACATGTTCTCTGTATTATTCATTTTTTCAGTGTCTCTTGCTACAATGATGAGCCTTTCTATATTCTCCATTATGTATTTTTCTAATTCAGGCAAAAATCAGCATTGATAATGATAAGAGCGCTTACATGGGTGTAAAGGATTTATATGCCCATCAATGAAATGTAAT
>NC_136516.1:54993676-55066176 GCF_053919585.1 Euprymna scolopes
AATTTAAATGTTTATATATTTATTTATTTTTTATTTGTTGACGTATAGAAATACAAATGCCTTTTAACACACACACACAGACATATAGTCCGGGAGACTAGAAAAAGCATTTTTGGTACTCGCTTTATGTAATGGGAAAGATTTATATTTATATGCAAACAGTGCATATTATCACCGGCCATTTTATCAAAGCTGACACAGTGTTCACGAATGAGCTGAGAGATCAGGGTATAATCCTCAGTTGAATCATACCAATGGCCATGACAGTAATATAAGTGTTTATCAAGGGTAAAATGGAGTAATTCTGGGAACGGGAGTGACACTATTCTCTAACAATTAATATAGTAACCAATGAAAAGAGAACTTTCGAGTTGCCCTTAACTATAGTCGACAGTTTTAGTTTTTACTTTTACTAAATACACATTGGTCTTTATTACTTTATAAAGCAGAGGATATATATATATATATATATATATATATATATATATATATATATATATATATATACAAGGTGGAACGATAAAATTGTCGCCATAGAAAAGACAACATGATTCCATTTCCGTTTGATAAAAATCGGTTTTCTTTTTTTGTTCCAGACCATCTACTAGTTGGCCAGTTTTGTACAAATCTCAATCTTCTATCATGTCTGAAAGTGACACAATGTTCACCGAACGAGATCGGAGATGCGCCATTGTACATCTCATGCTCTCTACTGATCCAAGATATGACAACAGGACCATTGTCAGTATCCTCAAAATGCACCACTGGATTGTCACAAATAACAAGGACGTACCCAGGTGGATGAAAACAAAGTTTCTGGCCATGGCTATGGTCTTTGGTGTGGTTTCAAGTGCAGGACACATCATGCCATCTCACATCTTCGAAGTCAGCTTGAAAGTCAACACCAAAGTGTACCTGGATGTGCTGAAGATTGTGATGATCCCCTGGTGCAATCAGATGGCCGCTGGCAGACCCTGGGTGTGGCAGCAAGACTCGGCATCGGCCTACAAGTCCAAAGAGACCCAGGCTTGACTTCAGTGGGAATCCTACGACTTTGCACCCTTCTTTCACTGCCCTCCGTTTTCCCGACCCAAACTTGCCAGACTACTTGTTTGGTCATACATCAAGAACATCACTAACATGACTTCCCAAACGACTAAAGCCAGCCTGATTGCCACCATCTGCCGAACTCCTACCGAGTTCATACCGGTACTTGTGGAAAAGGCATGCTCCCAGTTCCGGACACGTATCAAGGTGGTGATTTGGTTAAAGGCGGCTGTATTCAATAGATGAGAGCTCTACTACATAATCAAGTTACCTGAATTGATTTTTTCAATAAAAGTTTAAAAATAAAGCTGTGCTCTTTGTTTTCTTTAGGGCGACAACTTTATCGTTCTGTCCTGTATTTGTGTTAAGTTCATTTTATCAATATATGAGAACTTTGTATAATTTGGATTATTTGAAAGAAACAACCAATATTGGTTTTTAGTTCAATACATTTGAATTTACTTAATTGTATATATATATATATATATATATATATATATATATATATATATATATATATATATATATATATATATATATATATATATACACATGTGTGTGTATTTATTCATTTGAACCTTGCTCTATAGCATGCATGTATAAAGTTTTCGTAGTCTATTCATGTAAATCGTGATTATATTATGATCTTCTCCCATTAAACTATTTAAGCCAACATCAATTAGTGAAGTGACAGTGAATTAGAAGTGGACTTATCTGCAAATCTGTAAAAGAATTCATTACTTGCTTGCTAAGAGGCATCAGCTGAAGGTAAAGTGCTCTTATAGAGGTCTGTGTCGGCCACCATTTGATCTGTTAGGAGGAAGAGGAGAAGGAGGAGGAGGAGGAGGAGAAGCCAGCTTGAAACACACTAGGCAGAGAGCGTCTAATGCACCAGTCAATTAAGGAAGTTTCGATGGCTCCTGGGAACAATTCGAAAAGGGTTGAAAACCTTTCGGACAAAGTAATTACTTAAAGGACACATGAACCGACCTAAGAGGTGCTAATGGTCTTGCTTAAAGTTAAATAAAGTTTTCTATACAAACTAACGAGAACGCATACGCCAACAGTAACAGAAAACAATAACTCTAATATTGTATAGGTGGGTCTTGAAATAAAGATTTTTTTTTGCAATTGGAAAATTATTAATGAAATTGTATCAAAATGTTTCAGATGAAATTGCTTTAAATGCCTAGGTTTTAGATGAGGATGCTGTTGTATGTTTCAGATGAGGATGTTTCAGATGAGGATGTTTCAGATGAGGATGTTTCAGATGAATTTTTTTAGATGAAAATTTTTTTACTTGAGGATGTTTTAGTTGAGGATGACCAATATGCATTATTTTGATCATTTAAACTCTCTTATAATCGTTGTCAGTTGAATTTTTGGCCGATTTAATCTACCGCTTTTTCAGGTGTATCACTGTGAACATAGAAACATTTAAGTTGAACTTTGGAAACACATATATATACATATATGCATACATATACACACACATACATATATGTATATATATATATGCATATATATATGTATATGTATATATATATATATATATTCATATTTTATAAATGTTTATTTTTGAAATATTGTTAATTTTAATGTATACCATGTTCGTTTAACTGGGTGAGACAGTTATGATAAAACCTGAATCACCGTTATTTTCGAGTAAAGCTTAATGTATCTATTTTATAGATGCAGAGCATATATAATACAAAACTTTGTTGAAATTCAAAGACTTACATTTTTTCTTTTTTTTTTTAAACTTTTCTTTATTTTATCTTGGATTTCTTTATTACAGCCGTTTCGTTAATGAGATGGCAATTTTACGATCTTATGTTTTCACAAAAATCTCCTATTCTCACCAACTCGTCAGATGTTATTTTCATTCGATGTTACCAACAAAAAGTTAATTTTGTACATGATAAACCTCTTGTTTCCGTTTGGGGGGAAAAAAATTCCATCCTCAGGTTATTACATGCTAGTGAATGAAATTCCACGACCCATATATAAGAAAGTTATATTTCCTTTTAAAACGAATATAAATAAGGGTTTTTAATATGAATAATACACGAAGAAAATCAAATTTATAGGAGTATAGATAATAAAAACATTAATAGTTAATAATTATTTTAAACATTTCAAGAATAAGATGAATAGCATGGTATAAACTTAGATATTTGTGTTAATTTTAAATTTATAGGATAGTATTTAAGCTGTTGAGAAGATGTATTTTATAATGCCTACAATTAATAGAAGTTTACGTTTTTTATTGAAAAGCTCATCTCTATCCTTAAATGTTGTAATGAATAATTTCCTATTTAGACATAAATAACAGGATGAAGTTAAAAATAAGTATGTATTGGATATATATATATATATATATATATATATATATATATATATATTTATATATATATATATATATATATAGATATATATGTATATAGTAAGTTATAAAATATATATGGTGATTAAGCTACACTTAATATTCCGCGTTTCATCCACTCCAGGATTCTTCAGGCTTATGCAAGAATTTTGTGGTTGTCTCGCGTTTTTATATACACATCTTCTATTGAGGTTTTAGTTAGCCAATCAGCTTTCTAGCATCCACCGCACCCTTCTTAATCAGTCAATGAGCAGGCACCTACAGGACAAAGGTCTATTTAACGTCCGGTTGAGTGTGCTATTTAGAATAGATATCTATTGTCTCGACCTGTTTTTTTTTTTTACATAGGCATCACCACTAATCAAGGCCAAGAGGCCACTCGAGGATAAGGGTTAAAGAGTGTACAGTAGAAATTGGACAATATAGTAACTGTTAGTAATGGAGATTTGGTAAATTTGTTAACTTATATTTACGGCTCATTAAAAAATTGTTTACATTGGACTTGAAGACAACCACATTGTAGTCAGCTGGAAAACAGGAAAACGGAAGACAATTCCATAGGCGTGCAGTTCTAAGAAAGAAGCTTTGCTCATGGAATCTACGCTTAGGTTTAGGCACAGATAAAGAGTGGGGGATACTAGTGATAGTGTTTTTTGCAAGACGGGTGTTTCTTGTGAAAGTTTGGCGCAAGAGGACCATAGAATGGAGCTCAGCCGAGCACTTGCTATGAAAATAATGATAAAGCAGAGACAAACTCGAAACATCTCTTCTGTGAGAAAGAGGTTGCAGGGAAGGAAAAAGGACATCCCCCAAAAGGCTACAAAGTCTTTTTTAAACTCTATCAAGGCAAGATAATCCTTTCTAGCAGCCCCTGCCCAAATGGGACAACAGTACTCCATCATTGGACGTACCTGGCTCTTATATAGATAGAGAATTACATCAGCAGTGAGATATCTACAGGATCAATAGAAAGATCCCAACATTTTTCCAGTGGCCTTGGCAACGGATTTAATGTGCGTGTTCCATTTTAGATCAGGAGTAAAGGTCAAACCCAGAAGCTTGTCAAAACATGAGGCCTCCCCAAGACGAGAGCCATTCATTTCAATTGATGCCAGATGTGGATCAGAGCGTTGATGATGTAAAGATAAAAGCTTGGTTTTCGTGCATTAAAAGTAACAAGCCACCTCTTTCCCCATTGTACCACTTGCTCAAGATCAGAGGAGAGAGAATCAGAGAGAACGTGGTCGTTTACGGTCTTAGATGTGCTACTATAGATAGTAGTGTCATCAGCATAGATGTCTACGAATGATGTAAGGATGTGATTTGGAAGTACTGTGAGGGAGATGACAATCACCCGAATTCTTAAATACGGGGCATACTAATGAAATTTTCCAGGGTGACGAGAAGCAATTCTTCTTAAGACAACGCTTAATTAGTGCAATTTCTGGTTGAAGTCTTTTGAGTACTATAATTGAAATACCGTGAGGGCCGGTTGCTTTACTGGAATCAAGGTTTTGATTAGCTTGGCAACATCACATACAGATATTTGTATATCACATCGCATGTTTTCTGATACAGGAGGAAATACTGGAGGTTGGCAGTCTTGGTCGCAAAGGTTAGAATTAGCTGCAAAGAGTTTGGCTTTGTCTGATGCTGACGAGATTACCTCAGGTCTATTTATGAGAGTTGGGATAGAGTACACGCTTCTGTTCAGGATTCTGTTTGCTATTTGCCAAAACTGATGGGAACCAAGCTGCTGCTCAGATACTTTGGGTTTGATGGACTGAGCGTATAACTCTCTTGCATTCTTTATTACTTTTTTACAGTGGTTGCTGGCAGTTCTGAAAGCGGCTTTAGTCTCACTACATCTATTACGTTGGAAGCAATGGAAAAAGTGATTTCTATGCGCAATGGCAGCAGCATATTCCGGAGACAAACACGGCTGGCTATTATGTTTTTGCTGGAATTTTTTCAAGAGTATTAAACGGTCTATACCTACAATTAACCATTCTGTCAGGTCTGATACTATAGAGGACACATCCATTTTAAACATGGAATACAGAGTTAGATCTGATATAAATGTGCGGAAGCTATCCCAGTCAGCCATAGAGTATCGATATACTGTACGATGAAGAGGTACATCTGGGGATTTATTACATTTCATTTTTATCTTAACTGATACAACTGAGTGGTCGGAAGATCCAAGTGGAAACAGAACAGAAGCTGAACACAGTTCAGGGCAAGTTGTTAGAAAGAGGTCTAGGAGACTTGCATACTGGCCGTCAGTATCGGGAACACGGGTGGGTTCGTGAACAATCTGTCATAAGCAATGGAGAAATCATGACAGAACCTCCCCTAATCATCGATTTTGTTTGAGTGAGTTAATCATTCCACATTGTGAACATTGAAGTCTCCACAGACTGAAGGATAAGCAGATAGTGCGTGGTTAATTTTGTCATATATGCTTTTCAAAATAGTAACTCTGCTGTTGTGGGGGCGATAGAGAGCAAATATAAATGCAGTAGTTTGAGCTAGTGCAACCAAGAAGCACATATAGGGTAAGTTAGGATCTTCTCTGAAGATGTCCCTACCACATGAAAAACAATCTTTTATATAGGCACATATTCCATGCCCATGGCGATCTTGGGGGTCAGATTTGGAAGTTAAATTAGAGTATCCTTTAATTACGAACTCATCTAGGGAAATAGTTTGTCCAATGCCAGTTTCACTTAGAAATTATATGTCTGGTTTAGTCTCCTGTAATTGGGTGTCAACCTCTGGAAGGTTAGAACGTAGACCCCTTATGTTAGAGAAGGTGAACTGGTAGTGGGTGTCTATGTTAGAAGTTGGAGATCTGGGTTTAATCATGTGTTTTTTGTTGATACTTTTCATGATGGCGTTTTGGGATTTGTGGACTATGTCGACAGACATGCCTGAAACAGGGCAGAGAGGGAAAGTAAGAGAGAAATAGAAATGAAGAATTTTTTTTTGTAGCACATGAAAAGGTAAAGCCGTAACAATTATCCACTAATATGGCATCGAGATGCCCAACCAGAAGCTACTGCATGGTCCAGAATCCATTCACCAAATTGCAATACAGCAGCCCCAGTACTTTGCACCTGCTGACAGGACAGCCTCCTTAGTTGTTAATCCAAGGTTCGGGTCCCTGACTATAAGGCGGATAACGTCAGCCCAGGTAAAACGTTTACCTCCAGCACCCTTACTAGTGACATGGCTACAAAGATAGACATAGAAACAGGAAATTTCCGACATCTCTAGCGGTTGTTCACGCAAAATACTGCCAACCTAGAAACCAGCTTTTTCTACGCCCTTTATCAGAAAAATCACTCATTAAAAATGAAGACTAAGGGACAAATAAAGAGAAGCGATAGTAACGGGAGCTGCTGACGATAACGCATCCACAATGCATTCTCTACTCTCCATTGAAAAAATTATTGTAAAAAAATATTGTACATAATAAAAGTCCATTTGGTGTGTTTAAGATGGGATTAGGTGAAAGATTCCCCTCTCACCAAGTAAAAATGAAAACAATTGCAAAATATAAACATTTATAGACAAGAAAAATCTATAATAAAAAAATAAAAAAAATAAAATAAAATAAAATATATATTCCAAAGAAACTTGCCAGATAGATCCGGTACATCTTTCCACGAGAAAATTAATAACACAATTAATAAAACAATGAAATAAAAATAAAGATTAAAAACTGAAATAAATATAATCTTAGCACTTACAGCTAGAAAAGAAATATTAGAAAATTCATAACTTAACTGCTATAATAAGACGTCCTTCGCGGCTCTAAATAGGAATTGATTTTGCTTGAAATAAAAATGCAGCGTTTTCATTTTTGAAAAGAAAACGGTCATCACGTGACATAGTTCGCTACTTAGACAATCATATTCTTTTATAAGTAGTAACGTGTCAACGGACGAGGGGTGGGTAAGAAACCAGTATTTTCAGATCTATTTATGCTCTATTTAAAATGAAACGTGCCAGATAGACTTGGTACATCTTTCCACGAGAAAACCACTTACACAATTAATAAAACAATGAAATAAAAATAAAGATTAAAAACCGAAATAAATATAATATTAGCACTTACATTTAGAAAAGAAATATTACATAATTCATAACTTAACTGCTATAATGATAAATCTAGGTTAAGGTTTGTTTTTATATATATTAGTTTACATATATATATATATATATACATACATATATATATATGTGTATGTGATAGTTTATATATATACATTTTTATTTATTTATTTATTTTTATTTGTTTATTTTCTATTGTCTTTGTTAGTTTTAAAACTATTTTGTATCTCTATCCTAGAGTAAATTTTATCCTATGAACACAGTTGTTCGCTATTTCTCTCCTACAGTTTAATAGATGTTGGGGTTTTTTAAAGTATAGGATAGCAAATTTTTCATGAAGGCATAATCTACATGGATCATCTAGGTCTCTACACGCGTTTGTTTGTCTTACTATTTTCCATTTAACTACTGGCGAACGTCCACTTTCCTTGAGTTCCCAGCATTTGTTTGCTAGCATTGTTTTCATACGGTATTTTTTATTATTGAATGTACTTTTGTGGTCATAATATCGAGTTTTGAAATCTAAGGAAGTCAGACCTACGTAATATTTCTTGTTATTTGGGGTTTCTTTCGCAAATATTGTGGCCTGGTAAATTATGCTTTTGGTTAGATATTTATTTTGAAGTGGGCAAAGTGTTCCGTATCTACAGTTGCATTTATCTCGTTCGTTATTAGTATTTTTTATTTTTATTTCTAGCATGGTTGTGGTTGTCCGGAGTTGGTTTATTATTATTATTATTATTATTATTATTATTATTATTATTATTATTATTATTATTATTATTATTATCATTATTATTATTTTTTTTTTTTTTCTACTAGTTACATATGTGTCTTTTGTGTTAGTTTTATTTTTGTCATGGTGTCCACTTTTTATTGTTTATTTTGTTGTTGTTTTCATTGCTTTTATTTAATATTTTGTTATTCTGTGCTTTAATTATCATCTCTAAATTTTTTCAGCAGCTGTAGGATAACTTTAGGGGATTTTTATTGAAGCTTTTGTGGAAGTGGTTGGTTGCGGGAAAGTTCTTTTCGATAAGATCTAGAAATTTCTTGCCAAGTTTTGTTTTTAACATTTGATTGTATGGAGCCATATACCAGATTATATTTCTTTTTCTTCTATTTTTAATTTTATTATAGTTTTTGGTGCTTTGTTGCTTATATTTGATATCAATATTTTGGTATTCACTGTTTTTTAGGGCTGTTTCATAGATATTGATTGACCTGTTAAATACATTTTCATCGTTTGAGTTATTGCTGAGTCTACTTACGATCGAGTTAGGAATCTGTTTTATAATTGATGATGGTGATTCGACTTAGGATCTACGTATATCGGATTAGCGTTATCTTTTAAGTAGGGTTCATATGTGTTTTTATCTAAATTTAACATGACGTCCGGGAAGTTTGTTATTTTTATGTTAGCTAGTACATCTACTTTTAGGCCTAATTTTTTCATTTCTTTGTGTATGATTTTCTTAAAGTTATCTCCCTTTACTTTGTTGGAGTATTTTATTATAGCTAGTCCATCATCTCTATATAGGCCGATATCCGTAGTATCAAATATGCTTGTGAGGGTACATAGGATGAATAATCCCACAAGATCTGATGCCTCTGCAGAATCCAGTGCACCCATTGCCAAATTAAACGAATTTGTCATTTTAGTTTTTATCCATTGGAATATTCAGTGTAGCTTAATCGTCATATACATTTTATAAATTACTAACTAGCTCTACCTACGTATTGAACACTGTTGAAGTAAATACTTAAAGTTCATGCATAAATTTATACTTTCGTATATTAATTTTATGCGAGTAAATGAAGTAGTTCTTTATATATACACATATATATATATATGTATATATATATATATATATATATATATATATATATATATATATATATATATATATATATATTAGTATATTTAGGCAGCATTTTTTCTTTCATGCACGTTTCATTAAATAGCACGGATAACTCTTGCTTGTTTTTCTTGTAATCCTCCTTCTCTCTTTGTCGGACCATTTTCCGAACGTTTTTTCCGAGTGAAAAAAGAAATTTCCCATAATCGCGGACGTTTTCGACCTCCATTGGTCATCATCAGGCGAGTAGTAAAAAATAAAAAATGAAATTGAAAAATGAAAGTAGCGAGATGAAATGAAAAGACGATTAAAAGATGATTAAAAGGCGATAATTAAGTGTTTTACTATTTGTCTGGGTTTTCAAGATGCAGTTTTTCTCATAGTTTTCAGTCTGCTGCTGTTTTTTGTGTCTTGTCGATCTTTGCTTTGATATAGTTGGTTCTAGTGGCATTATCTTGTGCAGTTGTCATTAGGAATTCATTTTCTTTGTTTAAGTATCCTTTCCAAAGCCAGTTTAAAGTGGTTTCATCAGTCACATCTTTTGTCATCCTTATGTTTCATTCCCATTTTCTTTTCTCGTCTATGCCTTTCTGTTCTTAGTGCTGCTCATTTTTTCTTTTGTTGCCTTTCTTTGTTCTGTCTTTTGTATTTTTCTAATTCTTTTTGTGTCATTCACACACTCTTCTATACAAACCAGTCCTCTTCCTCCATCTTTCCCTTTTCCAGTAGAATCGGTCAGCATCATCCTTTGGGTGTAGTGCATTGTTCACGGTCATAAGTTTACTGATCCTCTGATCAGGATGCCTCAGTTCTTCTTTGGTCCAGTTTTTGAACGGTCCAGGGTACTTTACTAGTGATATTGGCGATGTGTTTATACATTTTATTAGGTTTCTACTATATAGAAGTTTTCACGTTCTTCTTAGGTATTTTTCTTCTAATTTTTTCTTTTATTTATGTTGATTTTATGGTGTCTGTTTCCAGAACTCACAAATATTAATGATTTTCATGTTCACCTAGTACCCTCATCTCCACTTGGTTGGGTAGTTCTATACGTTCCGTTGCCTCAAGTTTTCTCCTTTTCATAACTAGCATTGCGCATTTTTCCTTTCTGAATCTCACTTGGATATTCTGACTAAAGATTCTGGTTGTGTTTATTAGTGTCTCTAGTTCCTTTTTGTTTCTTGCAAAAGTTTCACGCCATCCATATACATTAGGTGGTTCATACTTTCGTCTGTATTAGTAGTCTTGTATCCAGCTTGGCATTTCCTTAGTATATTGTTAAAGGGTATCATGGTTATGATGAACAGTAGTGATGTTAGGGAATCTCCTTGGAAAATACCTCTTTGTATTTTTATCTCAGTTATGTATTTTCTTTCAGCTGTCAGTTCAAGTCTTCATGTTCTCATTGCTTTTTCAATCAAATTGATAATCTTGTTCGGTATTTTATACATCCTCAAACATTCTATTATCCATCCTTGAAGGATCCTATTGTATTCTTTTTTTGTAGTCGATCCATGCCATGGCTATACTTTTTCTTTTAGCTCCTTCTGGGTCATTTGGTCTATGTATAGCAGATCATGTGATCCTCTTTTTCTCCTTGTTCCTAGGGGAATAGTTTACAATTATAAAGGAAGTGGTAAATTTCTTCTCTCAGTTATGCTCATAAGATTTTCTACGTAGTTGGTATGCAAGTTATAAGCCTGTAGTTGCCAGTCTATGCTTTACAATTTGTCTGGATGTTCAAGATGCAGTTGTTTGTGTAGTTCTCAGTTTACTGCTATTTTCTTGTGTCCATCGATCTTTGCTTTGATATAGTTGCTTCTAATGGCATTATCTTGTCTGTGTCTTTTTGTATCAGTGTCGTTCTACATTTGGTCATCCATTTTGGTACGTTTGCTTTGTGGATACAGGTTTTGAACAAGCCTTTCATGTAACGTTTTTTGAACTAGTATGTACGTATTCCGTCGTAATGTGGTGCTCTCTGGTTTGTTAGTTTTTAAAGGTTTCCTTACTGATTTTATTCTCTGTCTCTTCTTCGATTTACTGTAAATTTTCTTGAATGTCTTCAGTCATTCAACATTTCTATTATCGTAGGTTACCACTCTCAGCTAAATAATCTCTTGAAAAAAAAAATGAGATTCTACCTTTTTAGACAATGAGTGCCTTGTAAATCTTTAAAGGAAGAAAAAAATACAAAAATAAAGTATTTTAGAATTTAAAGTGAGGGATAATTTTCATGTGTAAATGAAATTAGCTTCATCTCTAGGTTATTTTAACGTTTAGGCCAGTTAACCAAAGAAAAATGTTGCTATCAGATATAGATTCTGTGCTTTGGAGGTATGGAGCAAGGATTTTAATTGATTACATATGGTTTTATCAACTTATCAGTCAGAATTAGGGTTTGCCTGGATCATTTTATTTTAGATTTATATTCAAACTGATCCCTGACTTTAAATTCTGAAATAATATATATCTTTTGTTTTTTCTTCTTTCTGTCAAATTTTTCACATGTAATTGCCTAAAAAAATGTAAAATCTCATTTTGAAAGAGGAATGATTTGGTTGAGGGTTTGGAAAAAGGATATTTTATTAATTAACTATTTATAACAGTAACAAGTAATATTTAATTAATAAAATATCCTTTTGTAGAATCAATATACAAATTAGTTAATTTAGCAACCACATATACATGAACAGTCTGTAAAAAAGAAGATGGTGCACATATTGTGTAAAGCTGAATGAACTTGCAATAGTTTTGACCTTACTGTTAGTGTGTCACATGAATTTTATATAAAACTATAATTACTGTATGAAAAACAATTTATTATTTCATGTAATAGGAAACTCTGTCTGAATCATATTGAACACTGTATGTAAAATGCAAATCACAATTTTCAACTCTAACTTCAAAACGCTAATTATCACAGCTTTCATTAGATATCTCTATATAAATTTTAGATATTTTTTTAATCAAAAATACATAAAAGATTTTTTTATCAAAATTGGAATAAGAATTCTAGATATAAGGTTTAGTAACACTATATCTTGATTTTAATTTCTGTAAGGGTAAATTAAATCGTTCAAGCTTGCTTTGTCCTGGGGATTGATTTTACCCATCCTGAGTATTCTTCTAATATATTATATATATTGATTCTAAAAATAAAACGATCCCTATTAAATAAAAAAAAAATGAAAATAAAAGAAAGAAGAACATATAAATTAACTAAAAAAAAATTTTTTGAAATGTGGCATAATGTCACAGAGGATTGAAACAATTGCAAATCTTATTGATTTATTCGGATGAAGCCATTACAAAAACAATTTTTTTCCAAACTGAAAAAGATATAAATAATAAAATATAAAAATGTATTATATACAAAAAAAAAACAGTCAATTATTCAATTATTTGGTCAATGACTCGAAAACTATTTATAGACTTGTCTCCGATTTGTAAAAAATACCAACATATTGCCCAAATGCGTTTTCTTCATTATCTGTCCTTTCCTGTTTTCTTCTAATTTTCAAAGAATGGCAAGATGGCTAAATCCACGCATGATTCCAAAGATGGCCTTTAAAAAAGTTTCAAATTTACTTTACGTTTTTTAATCTAAAGAAAAACAGGATACGAGTTCTAGTTAAGGTCAGTTGGATGCACATTATGCTAACTTATGTGCCATTATACACACACACACACACACACACACACACACACACACACACACACACACACACACACACACATATTGTTTTTAAAATATAATTATCAACTGACATCGGAACCCCATAGTAAGAAGCCTAAACTCCTACCACTGGACCATCTCGCACGGCTGTTTGGGTATATTGTGATATACGTAGATGTTATTTGTTTGTTTTTGTTTTTGAGATACATTTTGAATGAATTCAATTTTTGACCAAAATGCGAGTTGGGAATAATTTTCCCTTTTAGCAATTTGGTACCCCCTAATTGGAGAGCGGCATATATATTCCTAACTCGCATTTAGGTAAAAATGCACTTTTGCATAAATAATTAAATTCATTCAAAACATAGTGCAAAAATAAAAACAAACAAATAACATCTACGTAAATCGCGATATATCCAAACAGTCATGTGAGATGGTCCAGTGGTAGCATTTTAGACTTCTTACCATGGAGTCCTGATTTCGAATTTCGCTAGATTCAGCCATTCTGATGAATCGTAGATAACGAAACATGTGTCAGTGGATAATTATATTTTTAAAACAATATATATGCCGCTCCCCAATTGGGGGTACCAGAATTAGTAAAAGGGAAAATTATTCCCAACTTGGATTTAGGTAAAAATGCACTTTTGCATAAATAACTGAATTCATTCAAAACGTATTGCAAAAACTAAAACAAACAAATAACATACACACACACACACATATATATATATATATATATATATATATATATATATATTTCTTAAATACACCACTTCATACAGAACAGATACTCATATTCCTCCTCATTTTCAAAATGTTAGGCTTTTATTGGTAACAACACGTGTACAGATGTTTCGGCCCAAATGTTGGCATACGCATATATAATAGTTGATTAATTATTATTTTGCAGTATTGGGTATCTCATCAGCGTATAGCAAAATTAATTTTCCAAAGTTTTCACATCCTATGAACAGGACTCTGTTTTTAACATGGAAGCTATTCACATTTTTTATCCATAACATGTATGTAATGCGTCAAGCAGATATTATCAACATTTTATAATAAAATGCACTTGCAGTTTGCATCCGTTTTATGTGTATATGTGTGTATATATATATTTATATATATATATATATATATATATATATATATATATATATATGTAATAGTAATATACATGGCTTAGTTTTTTCAAGGTTGATTTTCAGTGATGCACTGCCTTCATTGCCAATTTCATGTTTCATTGGTTCAATCCCAACCTGTCTTTGGACACATTAGATTGCTTCTTTAAGAGTTTTCAGCTACATTAACATGGTAAAAATATTTCTTCTGGCAATCTTCAGGTTCTTGTGTAGCATAACGGATAATGTACTAAGTAAAACACTTTTCCAAGTGATACTTTTCTGGAGTTTGAAGAGTTCATCCTCAATACCGACGATACTAAGAATATAATTACGAATAATTGTCATCAACAAGAGCATGCCCCCCATAGATTAAATAAGGTGTCCTGTTTGAAATTCCGTATAAATTTTTAATTCCACCTGAAAGATTCCCGAGTTTGACAAAATACATTTGAAGAAGATCAGAGGTTACATCTTCATTAAACTTTTCGAATTAAAACATTAGGAGGCTTTACTTTTGGAACAAACCTTGTATGACAAAGTGCGCTCCAACGTTCATACACAGCCTTCGTTCATTGCTGGCAAAAGTGCATAGAGAATGGTGGTGACTACATAGAAAAATAAATTCTGCAGCACAAAAGGTCGCTCGGCTTAACGGTGCCGCAAACGTCTTTGAAGCTCTTCAACTTTTGGAGTTAAAAAAATAGGAAAATTTCCTTTCAAAACGACCCTCATACAAATTATCTCTCCTCATGTAAAACATTAAGAAAAATACAACTGAATATACTTCTTTCATTTTAAGATCTTGAGGGAAACTGAGTCCTAAGAGCTTTTCAAACGAATGGGCTCATTCAAGAAAAAAGCCGATGATTTTAACAAATGAATGAAAAAAGATAAAATCAAAACAGAAATTAAACGGATAAGTTTCTTTTTGATGTTTTTGTTCTTAAAATAATACTTTATTAGCGATAGAATTGTTGGCTGAAGTAAATAATATTGACCTGAGAATATGTTGCAAATAATCACTTAAATTTAAAATGTTCTCTGAAGGTTTATAGTACTTGAAATCCGATAGCTTATTGCGTGGTCTTTTCAAAAGCTTATGAGTTGGAAAAAATCAGGTTCAACACTGTCAATATGATAAATTCACAGCCATTAGGAAATGTGTATGGTCTGAAATACTCTAAAAAGCTTATCAACAAAAGACTCTCAAAACATTCAAGAATTCTTTTACTTTTACAGATGGATTTTTTTTTCTTTCTAAATGTGCCTAACATCAAACAAATTTTCCTTGCAGACTACAGAATGGTCGTCCTTTAATCCAACATCAACAAATATTGGTCGTCCTTATAAGTAATCAGATTTTGTTCTTTCAATTGAACAGTTTCTATCCTCTTGTAATATTTTTCATCATTACACCATCTACCTCATCAACTCGAGTGATTTTTGGTCTTGATAAACGGCGACGCATTAGTAAGTTTTCAGGGCTCTCTCCCCAGCTCAAAATTGAGAGCCTTAAGAATTTAAGTTAAGTGATGATCATGTAGATACACAAAAAATCTCACATTTACGGGTATCCTATATCTTTACAAAGACATTATTCGTCTATACATTTGTATCTTCGCAACATAAATGCCCCTGACCCACCCGACTATAAGCTAGACGCCACTTCCTCATTACCAAAAGATTTCCAAATTCTTTCTTTGAACTCCTTGCCTTTGTAATCACCTTCTTACTGCCTGCATACCAACATACAGAAATGTTAATGTAATATAAACAAACGTGTTGCTGCCCAACTCGCCATCCAGGTTGCCTCCTATAAATCTGACTCCTGTCATACTATCTCCTTATGCTTCAGTAGCAATATGATTTGTTTGGAGTGAACAAGAGTAAAAAAAAAACAATGCAAGTACACACACACACACACACACACACACACACACACACACACACACACACACACACACACACACACACACACACACACACCTACTCCCTACATATACAATTACTCCCCTCATACAATATATATATATATATATATATATATATATATATATATATATATATATATATATATCTCAGTGGTCTGACAAAACCACAGGGGAGACAACCAAAGCAGCAAGACTGAAGCTGGTTTCCAGGACACTATATATGAAGGCAAATTTAGGCATATTTTACTGGTTTGAAAATATAGATACAGTTTTACTAATTGTCATAAAATTTTAACCATAGAATAATATTATAATCTTCAAAAAGACTGCAAATTTTCATGTAGTTTCATCCCATAGAACCAAAGATAGCACTTCAATATTCAATTTAGCTACCAGTATATATATATATATATATATATATATATATATATATATATACTACAGACTAAAAACATATAAAAACCCTAAAAAGAACAAAGACACTGAAAAATTTGAAAATGATTTTATTAACCCGATTAAAAATATTAAATTAAAAAAAAAAAAAAAATATTTCACTCCAACCCTTAAAAAATAAATAAATTTTCGAAATCTATTTAAAAAAGCCACCAATTTTTACACAATGGACTACATACAGTATAAAAATCTAATATATAAGAAACTTGATAAAAACAACAAAACAATAAATAAGTCAGCATTAAATGGAATAAATAACGAGGCAAAAATATTTTAACTAAACGTAAAATAGATAAATACACAGAAATAACAGTACCAGGTACCCCGGGATTTGCTTTAAAAGACCACAAACACAGCTTTAATATAACCCCTATAATTAGACTCATCTGCCCCATAACATCAGATATGGGATTAGTTAGTAAAGACATATTAGATAGAATTATCCCCAAAATTGAACCATTAATAAAATACCCACTATGGCAATCTTCCACCCAGGTAATCGACTGGTTTTCTAACATTCAAAATAAAAATAATCTTAAATTTCTTTCTTTTGACATTGAATAATATTACCAATCGATATGGCCGATTCTACTAAATAAATCTCTCTTAATGGCACGAAAATAACTAATATAACGTAGGACGAAATTAAAGTAATACTCTTGGCTAGAAAATATTTAATAACCTTTGATAACAATATTGGACCAGAAAAAATACCCCTAACCATTTTAACGTTTTAATGGGCTCGACGGACTCAGCTAAGGTTATCGATCTGGTCGGCCCTTTTCTTTTAAATGAAAGTCATTCTATACTCCATGAACAGTTCAAACTTGAAGGAGGCTTATACAGAGATGATGCACTTTCGTAACAAACTCCACAAATAAAAATTACGAAAAAGCAATTAAATCCCTTCATAAATTATTTAAAAATTATGGACTTAATATAAAAATAGAGCCTCATAAAAAAAATAGTTAATTTCTTAGACATAACCTTAAATCTTGAAAACTTTTCCTTTGAACCCTATCATAAACCAAACCAATCCGTACTATATGTCCATAACGAATCAAACCACCCTAAATAAATATTGAAATCAATAGTTCCCAATGTCTCTTTAAAAATTTCTTGACTATCTTCTAACAAATCTATATTTAACAAAAATGAAAAATATTACAATGAAGCCCTTAAAAACTCAGGATACAAATCACAAATCAAATTCCTAAATAAAAATGATAAAAACAAAAACATTGAAAATAAACCTACTAAGAGCATATTACCCTATAATATGGCCATGTCATTCCGCATAAGAATTACAAAAAATGACCAAAAAGCAAGACAAAGCCAAATTAAACCGCAAGTATTAGATACAACACAAATAATCAGCAAACCAAAGTCCGTAAGCATAAAAACAGACATAGAGAGACCCTATGGTTCAACCCTCCATATTCCAAAAATCTTGAGATAAACATAGCCAGAGAATTCTTTAAAATATTAGAAAAAACTTTAAAGCCCCTCATAGATACAGTAAAATCTTTAATAAGAACACGATCAAAGTGTCTTACTCAACTATGCCAAAGCTTCATCATAAAATAATTAGTTCTTACAATAAAAAATTAATAATATACAAAATACAAATACAGAAAATATAGCAGGCTGTAACTGTAGAAGAAAAAATAGATGCCCTCTACAAGGTACATGCAAAATAAAAAATGTAGTATCACAAACCCCAAATTTAAATGAGGTTAACAGCAACCATAACTTGACCACGTGATTAAATAATTACACCCACTTTAACCAATCTACCAATCAAATACACACCAACCCATCACATACCAATGCCATCCCTAATCTACCTGAAAATAAATGCATTAAACAAAATGCAATCTACTTCGGTTCCACATCTGGACTTATTAGCATAGGATTTTAACCCACAAGCACTATTTGAAAAATCCCTCCCTGTTGAACCAAACCACTCTATCTAAACATATTTGGCGACTTAAAGATAAGAATATTTCCTTCAATTTGAATTGGCAAATAATAGGATCATATGAAGGATATGTGCCGGGAGATAGATTATGTGAACTTTGTATGCATGAGGCCCTCAAAATTTTAAAATATGACGCTATCAAAAATAGAACCACCCTCCTAAATTCAAGAGAGGAGCTTATATCCTCATGCAGTCATAAACGTTGGTTTAAATTTAACAAATATAAACCACCATTAGTCATTAAAAATGTTGCTTATTAATAATCTATCTTGAAATTTTAATTTATAACTTAATACCTTTATTAATAAAATTTGGATCATCATTATTATTATTAATATTAGTTTATCTGATATATTTACCATTATTATATATTATTTAAATATCTATTTAAGTTTAACCTATACTATATTTATTAATCTCAATAAATAAATAATTAAAATTACTAAATTCAATAAGTTCCCCTTATATTATATAATCTAAAAAGAATAAACGCTAATTATCTCCCTTTGATCATTTAATTAGACAAATAAGATTATGTCCCCTTATTTTCTTTTAAATCTATACTTAATTTTAATTAGGCGTTACTAACATATTATAACCATCAAAAAATGTTCCATTGGCGTTCATTTTGAAAAGTCAACATTTCGTGCATTTATAAGTTACAATCAACATCCAAATGAATGCTTTGACGATAATTACGGTTTTCAAAAGGCGAACAATTAAAAAGTAAATATATATATATATATATATATATATATATATATATATATATATATATATATATAATTGCTAAATTTTATTAAAAGCATATTATTATAAACTTATATCTAAACCAAATTTAGATTTGTGAGTTTATTCTATTTTTTATTCTCAACCCATATTACTTTGCTTATCAACATTAATAAGTAACTATTTTCCTTTTTATCTTAATTTTTTCCAGATACATTTGCTTGAAAAATGATAGGTTCATTTATGGTGCTTTTTAAAAAATGTTAGGTTCATTTATGGTGTTTTTTATATATATAAAAAAAAACAATACTTTTGCTGATGAGGAAACTTTGTTTCAAAAAAAAACTATATGTCAAAATTATTGTCAATGACTATCACAATAAAAAACATCGTTTTCGAAATGATCGTACAAATTATTGACTTTGTTGTTGTTTCTTCTTATGAAACAGATTTTTAATTTTTAATTTTAATTTTAATTTGAAATAATCAATCACATTACTATATATATATATATATATATACATATATATATATATATATATATATATATATATATATATATATATATATATATATATATATATATATATATATAAAACACCTTTTTTTGGCAATTTTCCAAGTTAAAAATCTCAGCGACTATTGCTCAGAATTTCACAATTGCAGTGGGCTATGTGACATTTGCTTTTAAGGTAACACATTAAGGGGATCATCTATCATCCAGAGGCTATTTTTGGCACTTTTTTACAGCCATAAAATGTTTTAATCAGTCATTTGTTTTTCTAGTTTGTTTTTGTTTACAAAAGAGTCACCACTTATAAAAGCCCAGACACCACAAGAGGATAAGAGTTAATGAGTGTACAGTAATCAATGGGAAAATATCATAGCAATATTTAGTAGTAGAAATTTGGTAAATTGGATTACTTAAGGGGAACGGCTCATCAAGAACTTGTTTAGGTTGGACTTAAAGACGACCATATTGTTGTCAGCAGGAAAGCAGGGAAACGAAAGAGAGTTCCACAGGCGTGCAGTTCTAAGAAAGAAGCCTTGTTCATTAAATCTACGTTTAGGTTTAAGCAGAGATAAAGAGTAGGGGAAATTATTGATAGTGGTTTCAGATAGACGCGTGTTTTTCGTGACAGTTTGGCGAGGAGGGACTATAGATTGAAGCTCAAATGATCACTTTCCATGAAAATAACAATACAGCAGAGACAGGCTCACAAAGTCTCTTCTGTGAAAAAGAGGTTGCAGTGAAGAGAAAAGGGCATACCTCACTACAAAGTCTATTTTGAACTCTGTCAAGGCAAGATAAGTTACTTCGAGCAGCATCTGGCCAGATGTGACAACACTACTCCATCCTTGGATGTACTTGGCTCTTATACAGGTAGAGAATTGCATCAATAGTGAGATATCTACTCGAGTGGTAGAACAATCCCACCGTTTTTCCAGCAGCCTTGGCAATGGATTTGGTGTACATGTTCCATCTCAGATCAGGAGTAAAGGTCAGACCTAGAAGCTTGTAAAAACATGGAACCTCCCCAAGACGAGAGCCATATTACAAAATATCAGATATTTCCAAAAAACCTCTGGTTTTGATGGAGGGAGAGACTAAAACTTGCTGCTATGGTTTCAAATGATCTGAAATAACAGCAAGGGGAGACTTGATTCTAAATATTTCTCATATGTTATTTCTCTTTGCCTTTCATACATAAGTAAATTTCACAATGTATAAGGATTATTTGTATATTGCAGATATTCATAATCGTACCTTATTTCCAAAAGAGGGGAGATATAAGATATAAGAAATATTTGGAATCAAATCTCCCCTTGGTCCTTGCTGTTATATGTGAAACCATAGCAGCAAGTTTTAGTCCTCTCTCTCTACCAAGGCCAGAATTTTTTAGTATATATATATATATATATATATATATATATATATATATATATATATATATATATATGTATGTATGTATGTATGTATGTATGTATGTATGTATGTATAAAAACAAATTTTCGTTTGTATCTTAATAAAATTGTCAAATTGTTTAGAAAGTAGATTTCAGTTCACACCTTACAAGTGTTAAATATCATAAAAGCCCTCAAATAGCTGGCACTTTTTCTGTCTAATGTTTCTATTGTCTGCATGTCATTCCCAAGGAATTATAAAATTAGTGCCCCTAATGAGTTAAACAGAATAAGTTTGTAGAGTGAGGTGTGAATCAAGGTGTGAACAACTTCCCACCTGCATTCTGTGGCAGCAGCCGCTGATTGGTCCATAGGGGACACAGGTTTTGTATAACAGATGTTCCAGTATTGATGTTGCACAGTTCGGGGGATATATTTTGAAAAAATTTACAAACACATAAACAAATCGCCTTGCACACATCTGTCAGTGCTGGTACATATACAAATATTAGCATTGTTCAGAACTCTCCTCTCCATGAAAAAAACAACAAATAAAGGAAAAGCTGTATGATGTACATACTTGTGATGGAAAAGTATTGTTCACCAAAAAGCACATGAATTAGTCAAATAGTTTTAATTTTATAACGGAAATAAGTTTTAAAGGAATTTGAGATTTTCGAATGTCATTCCCCATTGTTGACTTCTAAAATCTTGCAAGCTTGACTTATTTGGAGTTATCTTCCTTGTTCTTTCAGACTGTTTCTAATATGGCGTCACCGATGGATAGTAAATATCATATACAAAAAAAATCACAAAAAATAATACAAATTTTTCTTTCTTTTTTTTTTATGGGGAAATTCTGGACAAAACCCTGAATATGCACAAGCAGTGATACAAAAATATGCAAACAGATTGAAATCACACGCTTAATGCAGGTAGAGCAAAAAAAAAAACAAAAAAACAAAAACAATAAATACTATAAACATATAGTTAATGCCTAGAAGTCAAATATATTATCCATAGAAATCCTCCTGGACTGAAGAAATTTTAATTTTTTATCCCAACCAAGAGTGCTCGATAATTCTGCCTTGGTAGAGAAGCAATGGAATAGGGGTCCGTGTGTGCACAAATTTTAAATAAGTACTATTTATTTTTTTGTTGTTTTATGGTATAAGGATAATTTGATGTTGTTTAAATTTCAAAATATAATATGCATAATAAACAATTCATCGATTAATCTTTTGCACCACATCAACCAATTTGAGGTTATTTAATGCTGAATTTGGCACGTTGATTCGAGTGTTTGCTGACGAGCTGCGAAACTGGAGTTCAATCACAAAATAGTACTTGCTGTCTCTCAGCATTATAAGGTCAGGATCAAGAGTAGTTGGAGCAAGGAAAGAAGTAGCCTCCTGTTCTACACTGTATATTAGCAAATGCGAATGGTACTTAGTGTTGTTGATTCATTTACTTTTTTAATATTGGAATGCTTAACAATTCATTAATTGATTTGTTTTAAAGCATATCAACTCTTAGTATTAAGAAAATACTTTTGTAAATGATTTTTTATTGCGTACTTTAGCAAGCAAACATGGCTGGAATGAATAAGTTTGACTTTCAGGAAAAGCTTAGATTGTAGATTATTAGGATCTTCCATTAGTCAAAATATTTGTTGATCATAAATTTATGCTTGTAGGGATATGCTATCATATAATAAATATATCTTCAAGTTAAGAAATTTATACAACTACGATGGGATAGTAGTGTTTTCAACCAGTATTGTTTGTGAGTCAAATAATTATTAATAAGTAGTTGAAAAATAAATAAACATAAATATCATGAAAAACCCAGCAGAAAAACAAAACAAAAAAACAACAAAGACAAAAGCAGTTTGAAAAAGGGATGAACGGTGAGAAAACAGAGTGAGATATTGAGAAGAAATTGTTACTAATCATCATCATCATCATCATCATGGTCGTCATCATTATCATCATCATCAGCAACATATTCGGTTTAATATAGATTTTATATGTGGCCATGTGTTGATGGCTTTTATAAAATGACATCCGACCAACCTATCTCTGGCCGGGTCTTTTCTCTCGAATCTCTCCTCATCATTTCCTGCCAAATGACCCTTTTGTATTCTACATCTGTTAAAGTAAGTCATTTAATTCAGTCTTTCAATGTGACTAACTCAACAAAACCACCTATTCAGCAAACATCTCCCCAAATTAAGATTTAATCTTCATCCGACGGCATCATATCTAAACTTGCCTATAAGACTCACGTTAGATATCACTTGAATCATTTTTCTGTTGGTCTACTAGACTGGGCTAGAGTTTTGGAGAGCTAGAGAAATGTATAAGCTTATATGTTATTAGGGTACTCCATAATAAAAAAAAGTCTGATATTTATCTGTAGGGTATTTTTCTTTTTTCATTCTTTTTCTTCATACATTTCTTTTTCATTTGTTTTTATTAATCTACTTATTTCAAGCAAAATCTTGCTATCCTTCATCTCATCTCTGTTGGAACAGCAAATAGATCCAAGCTAATGGGCCATTCTCAATGTTCTACCATGGTCTGGTCTACTCATTGTTCTCAAAAAGACTGGTTGTTCAGACTTGCCTCCAGCCATGTATTGTAGCAGCGGTAAATTCTTGATGCCGGTCAGTTGAGCGGGAACTGGTTTCTTCCCCCAAAAATGGCTCCTGGCTGGATGCTTTGTGTCTGCCCATTGTGGCTACACTGTTCTTTTTATTTGCTTTTTTTTTTCAAATAAGAGACTTGTTATCTCATTGAAGGTCAGTCCGTTGTGCAACTAGGGGGAGTAACAATAATAATAATAACAAAAACAAACAATACAAAGTCTTTTTTTATGAGCCCTTTTTGCAGGAGGGGGAAAAGGAGA
The DNA here is from genome assembly GCF_053919585.1 of Euprymna scolopes. Classification (NCBI taxonomy): domain Eukaryota; kingdom Metazoa; phylum Mollusca; class Cephalopoda; order Sepiida; family Sepiolidae; genus Euprymna; species Euprymna scolopes. The sequence goes on from NC_136516.1 coordinate 55,017,803, forward strand.
TGAAATCTGTTCTTATAGTAACAGTGCAGGTAAGAAAAAAGATTTAGAACAAAAGAAGGAATACGGGCAATCGTGGTGAGATTTATGTGTGCATTCCTGCATATACAATATATATATAAAGAGCGACATGCGCATATATATATATATATATATATATATATATATATATATATATATATATATATATATATATATATATATATATACCTTTAGTTATATAAAGTTACCTATGTGTATATGTTTATATATTTTCATATACAGAATTCACTTTTCCTGATCATTATAAATCGTGGAATATAGCTGCTGTGTGTAAAAGGTCATAATATAAGTTATATTTAGTTTAATTTAGTTTTAAACAAAATCCAGATATCTCCGATTGTTTTGAAATTAAAACAAAAAGTAATAGATATCAGTTAATAAATATTCCTAAAATTTCAGTATTTTATTGTATTTTAAAGTTTTGGGGACCATAACACCGGCACAACCTCTGATTTGAAAAATTAGATATTCAAAATTGACATTAGATTTGATCCATAGTCATTGAGAATAATTAAGCAAGATTCCCTGAATTATAATTTCTTCGTAAGACTCTTTCAGCTTAAGCCTTAAATTTTACACATTGAAGCATTATTATTATTAGTAGTAGTAGTATTAGTATTATTATTATTATTATTATTATTATTAGTAGTAGTAGTAGTAGCATTTCATGTATTCACATAAAACTGAATAAGGTATAAATATATTTGCTATCTATTTTCAGTATTTATTTTAACAGTACTTAATATCAAGACAATATTTTTGTGAATAATTTTTTGTCGTGTACTTTGGTTAATAATTCGTTAGGATTCGTAAGCCTGACGAATTCTTACAAAGATTAAACAGTCAATTTTATTAACATCGGAAAAATAAGAACGAAACGGTTATTTTATGTGAGTTTTTTTCAATATGCAAAGTCGAAAGATTTGATTTTGTATATAAATGGAAATAAATTCGTATTAAAACTGGATTCAAAGCAATAAGAACGAAAAAAGTAGAACATCAATTAAATAAAACATGAGTAATGGTCTGTTATTACTTTGCGTGGTCATCTTCATCATTGAAGATCGAAAATTAAAATTGAAAAACTTGAACAGAATTTCTTTGAAATAGAAATATCTTCTTTTTTTCTGTAATTTAAAATATTGTGAGGTAGATGGTAAGGCTTTTCTTATGTTCTTCTTCTTATTATTGTTATTATTATCATTATTATTATTATTTTTTTTATTATCATCATTATTATTATCATTATTATTATTATTATTATTATTATCATTATCATTATTATCATTATCATCATTATCATTATCATTATTATTATCATTATTATTATCATTATCATTATTATCATTATCATTATTATTATCATTATTATTATTATCATTATTATTATTATTATCATTATTATTATTATCATTATCATTATCATGATTATCATTATCATTACTATTATCATTATTATTATCATTATTATTATCATTATCATTATTATCATTATCATCATTATTATTATCATTATTATTATCATTATTATTATTATTATTATCATTATCATTATCATAATTATTATCATTATTATTATTATCATCATTATCATTATCATTATAATTATTATCATTATTATTATCATCATTATTATTATTATTATTATTATTATTATTATTATTATTCGCATTTTGTGTCTGGCTATTAGTCCGCCGATGTTATGCTGATCACAACAAATGAACATAGGCTATCAACATCTTTTCTCAGTTTTCCAGCACTTTCTGCAAGATTTTGGTCGTTCCCAACAAGGCAGTATTTGTTATTGTTGTTGTTATTATTTAATAATAATAATAATAATAATAATAATAATAATAATAATAATAATAATAATAATAATAATATATACAGGGTGACCCCAAAAAACAAAAAACATAGAAAGTATATCTAGAACATATGCTGTAGAACGAAGAAAAAAAAAAAAAGGCCAAAGACCCTTGTGTTTTGATGTGATGCTTTGAATATAATAAACTAGCTATGACCAAAGTTTCATTTCATTTGGACAAAACACTAAGAAACGGGGCCTAATTAGAGTTGGGGCCCGTTTTTTTTGTATTAATAAAATTGAGTTTAAAAATAAACGTATTTACTTACTTATTGAAAGAAAATCATCGTTAGTCATTGCGTTCTTCAATGCTATTTACTGTTAAAAGAAACTTAAAAGTATCCGCATGCATTCGTGTGTAAAGTTCACCGGATGTTGTTTTAATTTCAAAATAATTTAACTGAGGACAAACAAACAATCAAGCTTCTTTTTAATTATTCCTACAGATCAATTGGTAATTGTGCATAAAGGAAGAACCTAACTTTCAAACACACCGGAAGCTGGCACTTGCGTCTCTCAATTGAGATATGGAAGCACGAAATGTATACAATTTTCAAATATATTTTATGTTTATTGTTTCACCCGCTTATAAGATATATAAAAATATTTTATCAATTAATATTTCATGTTTTAATCGCATACCTTTTTTAATAACCATTTTTTAAAAGTTAATGTTATATATTTTGTCAAACTATTTAGATATTTTAAAATATATTTATTTACAGAAACATGAAAAAAACTAAGAATGTGTCACATTTTTTACAGTTTTAGCAGTTTCAAAAAGGTGAATGTGCAACAGAAAATAGTTTAACAATTTTAAAATGTGAATATTTCACATATGTTAAAAAAACATTAAATTCAGACAACATAATAAGTATGAATCCAGAAGATGAAATAAACAAAGTATAGTTAAATAAAGTATATTTAAATAAAATACATTTAAATAAAGTACATTAAAAAAGTAATTATATTTGAAAAAAACAATTAAAAAACGTAAATATGTTTGAAAAAATATATTAACAAAAAGTGGAAGTCTTGTATCCATTAAACATAGTTATTTGAAAAGATATTCGATGAAAAAAATTAATTGATAAAAAAAGTTTACACATTTTTATATATTTTAATTTATTATAAGGGGGTGAAAAATAAATATAAAATATATTTGAAAATTGTACCGATTTTGTATCTATTTTGTGCTTCCAATTGACAAAGGCGGACACCACCTGCCTGTGTGTTTGAAAGTTAGGCTCTTCCTTTATGCACAATAAATGATTAATTTATATATTTTTCTTCTTTTTTATATTTGTGTTTTATTTTTCCTTTTCTTCATCTATTTCTTTCGTTATCTTTTCTCATTTTTTCTTACCGTGTTCTCTTTTCTCTTTCTTTCTTCTTTATTATTTTTTGCCATTTTGTTCTTATTTTCTATCTCTTCTGTTAAAAAAAATCCTTCCAAATTTTTCTCTTACTTTCCTTTTCATAATCTATATCCCTTCTCGGTACTCATGCACTTAGTGATCCGTGTTGAAATAATGTTATTATTTAAAAATCATTATTTAAAAAGCCATTCTTAACGTGGGGACGGTAGGGTGTTGTGTACCTATTCTGTACTTTCACTTAGCAATTTAATAAAAACAGATTCGTTTAAGTTTAATTACCTTTGAAAATACTATTAAAAAATAGCGCGGATCAATAAGTGCACTAGCACCCCCTTCTCATCCAATTCTCTCTCCATGTTTCCTCTCTCCATTCTTATTCAATCTCCTCTTCCGTTCGCGCCACTCAGAATCTTATCCTCTACCTACCCCAGCAATTTTTCATCATCTCTATTTTCTTCTTCTTCTTCTTCTTCTTCTTCTTCTTTTGCTTCTTTTGCTTTTCCCTGTCTCTTAACTTGGATACGCCCCCCCCTCTTTCATCTCCTCCAATTTATTTTCCTGTCCCTCCTCTTCGCTTCTCACTCATATTTTCATTCTAGGTCTCCTTGTTTTTCCTTCTCTTTTGTTTCACTTCTATTTTTTATTCTTCTCTTTCTTTACTTTCTCCTTTCTTCCATGCCACTCTAACATTTTTCCAATCATTTTCGGTTCCCTTAAAACTCTTTCACGGAATCTTCTTTTACTCCTCCTTCTCTCGCTCCCTCCTCCTCCTCCTCCTCCTCCTCCTCCTCCTAATCATCATCATCATCATCATCATCATCATCATCATCATCATCTCCGTGTTTTAATAGCTCCTGCACTTGTTAGTTTGCAAATGCCATAAGCATCTCATACCATCACCCCCGTCACGCAATAGCGAACAGACAATAGCCATCCTTCGCCAAGTCTATCATCCTACTCACCCTCTTTTCATTTCCCCAAAAGGCTGCCTATTGTGGTGAAAAGTGAACAAAAAGTATTTGGTCTTTGGCTCTAGGGACCATCATTCTTGTTATTGTACTTCGCCGTGAAGAGTTGAAACCACAACCGTTCAAATGTTGAAACCTTTTTACACCATTTGAATGAAGGGTCATTTTGTTAAACCTATTGATGTTCGTCTTCACGGAAAAATGAAATTATCTTCATGTAGGCAATGTTATTATAATCAAGCAATATATATATATATATATATATATATATATATATATATATGTTGCTTAGTGACATGAGAAACATACATTTCGCAATCAAATGAAACGCGTGTGAGGTACACTATAATGAAAACTTAGCCATTTGCCTAAACAAAAGAAATCGAAGAACAAAATAAAAAACAAACAAACAAAAGTTTATGAATTGATTTCGTCTTTTGCAATTTGTGATGAAAATTGATCATACGTACGTATTTCGTTGAATGGTATAGGTAAACCAACCAAGACGAGAACAGTAATCTGAAGAATTCTAATAGTACCATTCCTCATCCCAAAAATTCAGGAATGCTTGAAATTCACAACAATATGCAAAATATGTTTTATTTTTAACGACTAATTATAACGTTGTTTCAATAAAATAATACAAGCGACCATGAATAATGGCTTTTAAATGATACAACTCTGGTTAATATTTATAATGAATCATTATTTTTAGGTTATGTATATTATTGTTTATATCTAGGACATTTACAATGACAAAAGTGGTGTCTACTTACCTATTGACTTCCTAATTGTCCATGATAAATATCGTTAATGTTATACTTTAATTTATTTACTTTTATATTTTTTACCACCTTATTAGGGTTATTTTGCTGAATGCGAAAGGTGTAGTTCCTTTTTTGCAGATTCCTTCCACCTCTTTCATAGATTCGTACAAAGAACAAACTGGGATGAGAGAAAACTTATTATTTCTTTCGCGGTGAAAATTTTAATCTTTTCATTCTTCCTTTCTTCACTCCGTATTTGCGTTTCTTATTTTTAAAATACCTCTTTTGTTTTCACTATTAACAACTCAAGTGCACCTGGTTCTTTAATATGACAGAGGCACATGCACCAATCCACGAACCAAAACACTCAACGTTATCGATTTTAATCCCAGTCATAATTAATACTTGTATTAATAAATCATTTAGCTAAGATATCGTATTTATGTGTGTGTGTTTCTCGCCTATGCGTAACTTTGATACACTGAATTCTTATTTATATTTAATACTAGCAAAGTATTTATTGCGAAATCTATAATATAAATCTCACCTGTTATTAATATGTATGTATGTATGTATTATGTCAGGCCATGTCATATGCTACTAGTACCATGTAACCCAGTAATACCTGCCTCATGGTCGGGTCATCGGCGACTAAAATAGTTCCCCCACCAAACTTGTTTGGTGAATAGGGTGGCTAGTCTCCCTGAAGGATTAAAAACAAGACCTTACAAAGAGTGAATAAACCTTTTTCGGGGTCAACGGCCAACAAGCACCATGTGTGTTTGTGTGTGTGTTGAGGTGGAGAGGGCTCCCGTAAGCCATGGTGAAAGCAACCTTTCTAGGAGAAGCAAATCTCTGATTTAAAAAAAAAAACATAAAGCGGGAGACCAGTACCCACATTAAGGTGGTCTGCAGTTTAACTTTTTGCTGGTTATCTTGCTCTTGCTTGTTGCTGAATCTCAACATTTTGAACCGAGAGAGAGAGAGAGAGAGAGAGAGAGAGAGAGAGAGAGAGAGAGAGAGAGAGACTTAGCTGTCGTGCAAAGGTAAGACTCTGTAACATCATATGCGTATAGATACTCCCTCAGGCATTTGTCTATTAAAATGGTCCTGTAGCGATGGAAGTCATTTTTGGGATCATGGACTTTAAGTGCCTGAGAGAGTGGCACTCGTATGACAAGACGTTGCAATCATTATGTATGTATGTATGTATGTATGTATGTATGTATGCCTAAAACTTTCGACAGAGGTGACGGATTTTCACAATATTGATATCGTTCTGAAGCTCAACCCCTCGGACGACAAATATCGAAAAATTGACTAAAAAATTTATTCTTTCACCCTCAACTGTACACTATTCTACGGGGAGTGTCGCTTTTTTGCTAATATTTTCGAAAGTCTTCTCCTCTTTTCGATTGACTAGCCTTAATTAAAATATTCCCCACTTCTGGTTTGGCGATGACCGCAACGGCAAAGACGTCACAATTTTTTTTTTCACATTCGTTTCTTTCTTCGCGGTATGGGTTCGAGCCTACCTGCCTACTACCCTTTTTTTGTGTTTTTGCTCAACACACACTTCCAAACACCCGAACAACGCCGGGCACCCAGGCTAGTATAAAATAAAGGATAATAAAAACGAAATTTTAAATCTTAATTTTTTTTAGCAGAAATAAATTTGACATTCAAAAAATTATTTTTCTCCAATCTCCCCATTTGGATAATATATCTCTGCCCGAGCAACACCGGGAAATCTTTTACTTCTGCTGTTTACCTTTCAGTGTTTAAAATTATCGTTTAATCTACTTACATGCATATTTCGCACTATGTTTGTACGTTTTCAGCATCTGAAATTTTCTTTCCAACATTATAAAATAGAATTAAGGGCACTGAAAAGTTGCAGAGACCTGTTATCCAATTTGAAATTCTAACCACAAAACGTGGTTTTTCAAACGAGGTGGGACAGTCAGACTGACTTAATAAATGAGGAACTTACAACTATTGTTCGTATTTATTCAGAAATAAGTGAAAAACTAAAAAAGGGTGTGGGAGGGGGGAATGTGATGATATTGAGGAAAAAAAATAAAGACCCAGCGCTTTCGTGTTGTAAAATACGGTTAAATATATTTTAATTTATGCGAATTTCATATTTACGAGGGGCGTCCAATAAGTAATGCACCTGACCCACTTCCAATGGTCTAATATAGCTGAAATTTTGCATGTGCAACGATTTATATCTGTACGGGTTAGGTGGCAAATTACAGCTCTGAACTAATTGTGGTTTCTGTTTTACAGGTATTTGAACTGAGTCAGGTGTGAAATGGAGCTTGTTAAATGTCGAGCAGTGATTCGGTTTTTGTATTTAAAAGGACGCACACCACAGGAGACTTGATAAAATGAAAGAAACTTATGGTGATAATGCCCCATCATATGAACTTGTAAAACGCTGGCATCGTGAATTCAAACATGGCCGGAAGTCTATGGAAACAGCTCCCAGACCTGGTCGCACTCCTTCTGCCATTAATGAGGCATCTGTCCATCAAGTTGAGGCTGCCATTTTGGAAGATCGGCGCATGACTATTCGCCAAATAGCCCAAGATGTCAAGATTAGTACAGGGTCGGTGGAAACTATAATTCATGACCATTTGCATATATATATATATATATATATATATATATATATATATATATATAGTCATCCACATACAGTACTGTCTATCGGGGTGACTAGCCAGGTTGTCAGTGGTGGGGTGGAAGTCGCTTGATGTTCTCATGGGCCATACCAATGTAGAATGTCCAAGCTAATCGTTCCATGTCTATTAACCAACCAATTTAAATATGCACATGTATATATCTACGTAGTGAGTCATAAGTAACCGGTCATTTAATGTTTTATAAGTTGTATAATATTCGTTTTACAAATAAAAATGTTTTTACGGTTAAAGGATGAGGCAGTTTCCGTATAAACGTTTTAGTGCGAGAGCCCAATGCGAAGCACATATATATATATATATATATATATATATATATATATATATATATATATATATATATATTCCTATAAACCTGGTTTTCTTTTGTGTGTATCGATATTCATATTAAAACCCCTCTTTTCTATTTATTTGAAAAGAAAATACAATTTTCTTATATCTTGCTTGTGGAATTGCATTCACTAGCAAACGATCTAGCTAATTTGCATATTCTTTTAAACATTCATTTTAATTAATTCCCTATTAGTTGCTTCGGTTTAATGGGATAATCATTTTTAGTTAACTATTACCTGTAATTATATTCATGCAGATATTCTACATGATTTATACTTGCATAATATTTGCGAAATAAGTTTATAGTAAACACATAATTGTTTCCATATATATTTATGTATCTATATATCTATAAAAGTGAACGTGTCTGTGTATCTGTGTATCTGTGTGTCTGTGTACATTTCCCTACGCAATAACTCTGTCAATTTTTAGTCTACAGATTCGAAATGTGATATACAGAGTACTGAGATTTGGGAAAATCGATGTGATCGGTTTTTGGCCAGAAATTTGGCGATTAAGGGGTCAAAGTTCAACGATTTGACCATTGAGAACTCTACCAAACTCCTCTGACAATTTGAGTCTACGCAATTTTAGATATAGGTTCCTTGGACATGGATCTAACTTAATAACTTGATTTGAGCCCAAAACAATAAATTTTAAGCGGTCATAATAGGGTCAAAGTTTTTAAAAAATTGACTTCTGCGGTCTCTTCTAAATTACTCAGACAATTTCTGGTCTAAATATTTGAAATTTTACATAAAGGGTATTCAGAGATAGGGCAAGCTTTTTCATCAGTTTGGGTCGAAAATTTTTAGTTACTAATATATAAATGTATGTCTGTATGTCTGTTTGCATGTCTGCCTTAAACTTTCAATAGAGGCGACGGATTTTACCAAGATCAGTATCGTTTTAAAGTTCGACCTTTCATACGTCAAATATCGAAAAATTGACTAAAACATTAATATCTTCCCCCTCAACTAGGCACTTTTCTACGGGGGGGGGGGCACTTTTTTGCCGATATTTTTGAAAGTTATCCTCTCCTTTAGATTGTCTAGCCTTACTTTTAAAAAATGTCGCTTCCATTTGGCGGTGGTCGTAACAGCATAAACGTTAGGTTTTACCCCATTCTGTTTCTTCTTTGCGGTACGGGTTCGAGCCTGCCTTCCTAGTACCACTTTCCTTTTTTTTTTTTTGCTCAACATACACATCCAAACACCCGGGCAACGCCGGGGTGAAATGCTAGTATATATATATATATATATATATATATATATATATATATATATATGACCCATAGGAACATCAACTGACTTCCACCCCACCACCTAACAATCTGTCTAGTTATCTCAATGTTATAACTTTCAGATTGATTCCGATTTAAACGCATCCTTTTTGCATAGCACCTATCTATAATCTTAATCTTTATTTTAAACAGATTTATCCAGTCTGACCCCAATTTCTAACAGCTGCCTCTATGTGGTCAAATGTGGTCAAAGCCCTATGAGAATGCTATCTCTTACCCTTTAGAGTTTTCCTTTTTCGAACATGTACGTACACACACATGCATCTATATATGTACACTTCTACACTCCCCATAAAATTTGATATATAGGGTATTCAGTCACGTAGAACACTTTTAAATCGGTTTTCATTCGGAAAAAAGAGCTGCTAAGGGGTCAAATTTGAAATATTGGTACGTGGGGTGTCATCGGATTTTTTTTTATCATTCGTGGTAATGAAATATGACAGCTACCTTATATTAAGTATTACTTGGTTTGAAAATATTTTTAAAGTTCATGGCAAGCTGGTTATCGTACTTGACTCACTATCTCACTATTAGAGTTCGATCTAAGCTGACGTGTTTTTTTTTTACTTACAAAAAGTAAACTGTCTAGAAAAAATACACAATACTCGCATGCACATGTCGCAGTTTCTTTCCATTATTTTTTTACTTCATTATTTTTAAAGGAATTTAACGTTACGTTTAATATCTACGGCAATATTTATCATTATAAGAAATCTGTATTAATCAAAATATAATATTTATGGGCATTTTACGATCGGGCAACGCTGGGCGGCCTGCTAGTATGTATATTAAAAAATTAGAATGTGTGTGTGTATGTGTGTGAGGACACGTGTCAACCTGTATACTCAACGGAGTTTTTATCTACAAACTTGAAATTTGATACATAGCATATTCAAACATTTGGAAAACATTTTAATGGCTATTTATTCGAAAAAGGGCTGCTAAGGCGTCAAAATTGGAAAATTGGTCCGAGGGGGGGTCGGATTTTTACCTGCTTGATTACTGTTCCACGAATGCGCATGCTCAAATTATTCACATGACAGATTCATTATATTTAAAATAAGTAGATTTGAAAAAACTTTTAAAAAGATCGTGTCAAGCCGGGCTAATGGTTATCGACCTTGACTCACTGTCTTTAGGTTTTGGTTACAATCTCAGCCTGAGTATTTCTTCTTTTCTTTTACTTACAAGAAGTTAACTGTTTAGAACAAGCATAATACTCGCATGCACATATCTCAGTTTTTGTATGAATTAATGCATAATATTTATGTGTATTTTACGACTGGGCAACGCCGGGGCGTCTGCTAATATATATATATATTTTATTCCACGTTCACTTTACAGCTTAATGGCTTAGAAGTGTGTGCTCATTTTACGTCAATTTTTATAGAAAAGTTATACCCAATCAAAAATCTAAACTATATGATATTTTATTCCTTTTTGTCGATACAGTTAGTTAAATCATTTTTTATATTGCCGCACCACCAGGTAAAAGGATATGGGCCCTGTTAGTGGTAAAATATAAACGAATAGCAAAGCAGACGTATACATATATATATATATATATATATATATATATATATATATATATATATATATATATATATGTATATATGTATATATATATATATATATATAAAATATATAAATAAGTAAAAGCGTACACATGAATTCGAATACATTCACATAAATACACACATAATTTATTACTCTCGAGGGCAGGTCCATTAGAACGCTAAAATTGTCTAAAGAAAACAACACTACGGATTTACTTTAAAGTTTTCATTGAAAAAATCAATTCAGGTAACTTGATTATGTAGTAGAGCTGATATCGATTCTATGTAACCGCTTCAACCAATCACCGCCTCAGTACTGGCCCGGAACTGGAAGCATGCTTTTTCCACAAGCGCCGGCAAATACTCGGCAAATACTCAGCGGATGGCGACGATCAGGCTAGCTTTGGTGGTATGGGAAATCATATTGGTGATGTTCTCGGCGTATGATTGAACGAAGTAGTTCAGGGAGAAGGGAGCCAGTGAGGGAAGGGTACAAAGTTGTAGCACACCTTCTGAAGCCAAGCCTGGGTCTCTTTGGATTTGTAAGCCGGTGCTAAGTCCTGCTGCCACACACAGAGTCTGTCAGTAGCCACCTGATTGCACCAGGGAATCACCACACTCACATCTAGGTACACTTTGGCCTGGAATTAAAGCCAACTTCGAAGATGTGGCCATCACTTGAAACCAAACATTAATACTTGAAACCGCACCAAAGACTATAACTGATGTGTTGAGCTGTGCCCTGAAGCGTCGAACCGTCCCGATTTGCATCCTGAGGATGCTTGCAATGGTCATGGATTGGTAGAGAGCATGAGTTGTACAACAACACTTCTATTATCGTTGAAGATTGTGTCATTTTCAGACATGATAGAAGGCCTTTATCGCTTTTGGGATTTGTACACAACTGGCCAACTATTAGATGGTCTGCAACGAAATAGAACACCGGTTTTCGTCAGACAGAAATGGAATCATATCGACTTTTCTAATGCAACAATTTTATCGTTTTACCTTGTAGTTCTAAATTTCGTTAAGAAAACATTCATCTAGTAGTCATCATTGCAAGACCAAAAAATGTAGTTAATTCACACTTAAGTTTTTATTTTTATAGTACGTCTTACACATGTTACCTTGAATAGCGAAATACCACTAAACAACTCCACAGAGACAAATCTATGCTCCTCAATTAACTATTAGAAAGTTTATTATATGGAAGTCAAAATGGACTTGCAATAGAAAAAATAAAAATAAATGAGATGGATAAAGTATTCAAACGCATAAATAAAAACCATTTAATGTAGTGTTTATAGGCACCGTTCCCACCAGCAAATAATAAAACTCATAACACACACGGGAAACGTTTTACGTCACCACATATATATATATATATATATATATATATATATATATATATATATATATATATATTAATCCTAATCTTATAAATACACCACAGATAAATCAAAAAATATATCCATTTTTTATTTGGAAACAGACGAATCTCACAGGTAAGGAATACATTTTTATAATATAAATAGGTTAGCCAAATTAATTAAAAGTGGGAAACTAGATCTAATGTCTGTAACATTTTTTTGTTCTTGAGATTAAAGTAGATTGTGTTTGACCAACACTGCTGGGGAGCCATGATTTAATATACTGTTTTGTTTTTAAATCCCCGAAACAGTGTTTCATGGTTAGCAACTGATGAGCCCTTAAATTAACATTAGTACTATAGTGAATTCGAGAAAACAAGTTGATGCATTAGTTGCAGGTGTTTAAATGACTTTCTAACGAATGATGAAAAATACAAATTAGATAAGTTTTTATATAGTTTTAAAGGTTAAAAGCTTCAAAGGCTATATATATATATATATATATATATATATATATATATATATATATATATATATATATATATGATGTAAGACGTGAGTTTTGAATTTTATATCTACACTAGCATGGGTGCCCGGCGTTGCCCGGGTGTTTGGAGGTGTGTGTTGAGCAAAAAAAAAAAAAAATTCGTAGTAGGAAGGAAGGCTCGAACCGGTACTGCGAAAGAGGAAAAGAACGTGATAAAAACGTGACGTCTTTGCTGTTACGACCACCGCATAACCGGAAGTGACGTAGGTTTAAATTAAGGCTAGAAAATCAAAAAGACGGATGACTTTCGAAAATATCGGCGAAAAAAGCGATCCCTCCCTGTCGAAAAGTGCCCAGTTGAGGGTTAAGCAATTAATGTTTTTAGCCAATTTTTCGGTATTTGTCGTCTGAACGATACTGATCTTGTGAAAATCTGTCGCCTCAGTCGAAAATTTTAGGCAGATATGAAAACCTGCATACATACATTTATATATTTGTAGCTCAAATTTTCGACCCAAACTGATTAAAAGCTTGCCATTTCTCTGGATAAACTTTTCTGTAAAATGTCAAATGTTTAGCCCAGAAATTGTCTGAGTAATTTGGTAGAGACTGAAGGGTTCAATTTCTTTTAAAATTTGACCCCTATTATGTCCCCTTAACATTTATTGTTTTGCAATCAAATTAAGTTATTAAGTTAGATCCATGTGCAAGGAACCTATATATAAAATTTCAATTGTTTATACCCAAAATTGGCGGAGGAGTTTGGTAGAGTTCTCAAATGTGAAATCATTGAACTTTGACCCCTTAACAGCCAAATTTCTGGCACAAACCGATTACCAAGATTTTCCCAAATCTCAGTACCCTGTATATCAAATTTCGGGTCTATAGACTGAAAATTGACAGAGTCATTGTGTAGGGAAATGTACACAGACAGACATACACTTTCACTTTTATAGATATACTAGCATGGGTGGCCGGCGTTGCCCGGGTTTTATGAGGTGTATGCTGAGAAAAAAAAAACGGTTAATATTTTTTAACTTTGACCCCTATTATGACCCCATAACATTTATCGTTTTGGGCTCAATTTGAGTTATTAAATTAGATCCATGTACAAGGAACCTATATCTAAAATTTCAAGTGGTTATACCCAAAATTGTCGGAGGAGTTTGGTAGAGTTTTCAAAGTTCAACTCATTGAACTTTGACCCCTTAACAGCCAAATTTCTGGCCGAAAATCAATCACATCGATTTTCCCAAATCTCAGTATCCTGTATATCAAATTTTGAGTCTGTAGACTAAAAATTGACAGAGTTATTGCGTAGGGAAATGTACAAAGACACACACACACACACTTTCACTTTTATAGATATATAGACTAGCATTTCAGCCCGGCGTTGCCCGGATATTTGGAGGTGTATGTTGAGCAAAAACAACAAAAAAAAGCGGTCAATTTTTTAAAATTTGACCCCTATTATGACCCCTTAAAATTTATTGTTTTGCTCAAATCAAGTTATTCAGTTATATCCATCTTCAAATAAGCTATGTCTAAAATGTCAAGTGCATAGACCCAAAATTGTCGGAGGTGTTTGGTAGAGTTCTCAAACTTTAAATCGTTGAACTTTGACCCCTTAACAGCCAAATTTCCGGTCGAAACCCGACCACAAAGATTTTCCTAAATCTCAGTACCCTGTATATCAAATTGACAGAGTTATTGTGTAGGAAAATGTACACAAACACACACAGACACGTTCACTTTTATAGATATATAGATAGATATATGAAGAGAGAGAACAGCATATTGGAGTGTGGATTTTTTTATTTTATTTAAGCATGCATTCGTTGTCATCTCAACATTAGAGCGAACTGTTCCAACCCTTTCTCTCAACACACACGAACACCTTCATTCCCCAACACTCACCCCAACGCCAACACAAAATATATATAATTATTGTACAAGGATAGAGAAAGACAGCAAGAAAGATGTAAAAGGAAAATGCTACGAAACAATGAATAAGACTTAACCAGAAGGGATCTGTAATGGAAAGCGCACACGCTGCTCAGTACTTGTCGTGGAAGGCTGGGACGGGGCTTCCTACTAGACCTCTTGCTCAATAGTAGGGTCAGAAAAAGCAATAATGATGACCCGACTATCAACAGAGATCTAAGAGGCCAAGTATTATGGACGGGGCCATATTTGAAGATATTTAATAACTCATCTCTATCCATATTGTGTTGTCTGTTCCGGTCTGTTTTTGCAGACACCGCCATTTTGTTTTCAGCCCAGCCCGCCCAGCCGTCTGTCACAGGGGTCAGCGATTGCAATTAAAGGGGCACTGACCTACAGATGATAGCAAACAATTAAATGACAGGAGAGCGAAGGGATGCAAGTGTGGCGAAGAAAGATGAAGGACTCTTTGCTCTGAGGAAAGGATGGAGAACCGTAAAAGGAAGCAAAATATTGAAGGGGGGTTTGGAAGTGGTCGTTATTTATTAGATTAGAAAAAGAAAGTAGAACGGGAGAAAAAAAGAAATAGAGAAAGGAAGAAAAAGATTAAGTAGAGAATACATGCATACAAAAAAAGGCTAAAATGAAGAAGGAAAGATGTAAAACAATAAGTAAAGAATATGAGTAGCTGAGAGAGAAAATATCAAGACAAAGAAATAAAAAATGAAGCAAGAATGCGATTAAGAAAGAAAGAAATAAACAAAGAATATGATTGCTGGGAAAGAAAGGACAAAGAAAGAAAAATGAAGAAAGAGAAATGTTAAAAAGAAAAAAAGAATATGAATTACTAGGAAAGAAATGAAAAGAGTGAAAAGATGAAGAAAAAATAAATTTAAACAAATGAAGGAAGGGTGTTAATAAATAAATAAATCTTGATAGGTGAGACAGAAAAATGAGAGAGAGAGAAAATATTGACAAAGAAAGACAACAAGAGGACACACAGACAGGATTAAGAACATCGATAAGGAAGAATATAACACAAAGAAAAAAGTTGATAAAGAAACACCGTAAAAACGAAGAAAATCTATGCATGAAAAAAGGAAAAGTTTACAAATATGCACAGATTGATAACGAAAAAATGAAGGAAAGAAAGATGCTTGAAACGAAAGAAAAACAAATTATAACAACAACAAAGAGGATGCTGATAAAGAAAAAATGACACTGAAAAAAGTTGCTGGGAAAGAAAAAACGAATGTAATAGAGAGGAAAAGAAGCGGAAACGAACAAAACAAAGCAGTAGGAAAGGCTAAAAAAAATAAAGAAATAGAAAATAGAATAAAGAAAAAAGCAAAACGCTTAAATGGAAGAAATAATGGAATAAATAAGAGAAAAACAAAAACGTTGACAAAAATAAAAATAAAAACAAAGACGAATAATCGACAAAAATAGAAAGCAAAACTAGACGGGAATATTGAGTTAAACTGAAAGGAACATTTTAAAGAAAAATATTTTCTAAAGAGAAGTAATGACATAGAATAGAAAACAAAAAAAAACAAAAAGAAATATTTCCCTAAAGAACTAACTACTATAAGAAAAATAGGTCTTGAAGAATAGAAGAAAGAGAAAAAAAGAGAAAGAGAAAGAAAGAAAATGAAAAAAAAAATAAGTTAATAAAAATACATATTTTAAACCAGTGAATAAAAAATAAAGAAAAAAACAAAAGAAAAGAAAGACAAGTAGCAAATACGACAACAATAAAAAATATAAAAAAAATTTTATTAAAATAATCTTTAAATGAATGAAAGGCAGAAGTAAAATATAAATCTTGTAAACAAATGAATTAAAAATTTAAAAAAAAAGCAAAAAAGAAAAATAGCAAATACAAAAACAATAAAAATGTCTGTATTAAAAAAAAAACAATAAATGAATGAAAGGCAGAATGTAAATTGTAATAAATGAATGCAAAATTAGTTGAATGATAAAACAAAGATAAATTATTGTGAAAGAACTTTAATGTTTTGATGGAAACAAGGAGTAAAGAAAATAATAAACCAATGAAAAAGCATAAAAGAGATAAAAAAACAAATACAATTGTAAAAACAGAAAAGGATTCAAGAAAGAATAAAATAGACAATGAATAGAAATATCCCTTCTAACATAAAAAGAAAAGAAAAATAGTAAAAATAGAAAAGGAAAGAAAAAATAATTCATAAAAAGAAATATGTGCATCTTTGCGTGTGTATAACTCGATATCGGTGTGTACGTGAGTCGGATGTATGTGTGTTCCTATAGAAAAAAATCTAAAATTTTATACTTATGTAAAATTTACTACAGAAAAAAAATGGGAGTGTTCCTTAATGTATACGAGGAATATAAGGCATGATCTCGTTAAAACTTTAATTATATCCTATATTTAAATGGCCCCAAATTTCTAAGTGTTCTCCTAATATAAGGGAGCAAATAAGGGCACCTCTTTTAAAACTTGAAATATATCCTATTTTGATTAAATTTAAATCATACACATTAGATTCAGAAGACAATGGAAGTGGTCCCGAATCGCTTCGTTAGACTCTATATTCTCCCAACTTGCCGATGGAGACAGAACCGCATGAAAACATCAAATATATCCGTTTTGTTTCATGTGTTACTTTTAAAGTCCACTCAACAATTGTCTGAATTGTTTAGTTGAGAATGAAGATATCGAGTGTGCAGTTTCGATTATATCTCTCTCAATTAAAAGAATCATAGTTTTTAATATGATAAAATATGTGAAACTTTTTGGTGCCTTTAGTACGTAAATCTTCTCCGTTTTTTTTATCACTTTGCCTCTCTCTCATATTTTTGTCGTTATCTACATATATATATATATATATATATATATATATATATATATATATATATATATATATATATATATATATATATGACCGGATGCTTCTGGGTACGTATATGTGGGTATTTGTGATTTTTGTATATTCCTCATAAAAAGAAAGGGTTAGAGAATCTACATAGATTCTACAAGTGTATTCTTATCTAACATTTATCGGGGAAGATAATGGAAGATTTTCTGAAACTCCAAGTGCACCCTAAGGGGGGTATATGTGAGCATAATTCCCCTAAAACTTCAAATATATCCTATGAGTAAAATTTCTTCAACTGAAATGATCTGAAACTAAGGGAGCGATAAAAACCGAACCTCTTTGGAAACTTCAAATGTATCCTATTTGACGAAATCATATCATATGCATAAAATTCTCCGGCGAAAACAATAGGTGTAGTCCTTAATCTTTACGTCGCCCTCTACACACTAAATATCTACGTGATTCCACTTCTAAGTGACAAATGTGGAGAGAACTCACTTTAAATTTCAAATACGTATATCCTACTTTTCTCATTGCGCTCTTTTAAAAGTTGACATAACATATCCCTTTGTTTTTAAACGTAAACATTGTAATTGAAGAATTTTGGTAAAATTAGTGCGTAAGGGCTCTCTCTGTCTCTATCTATTTCTCCCTCTCTCTCTCTCTCTCTTATTCACACACACACACACTATCTCTTTCTGTCATTCTCTTTATCGTTCTCTATATATTTGGATTTCTCTATTAGCCTGCGTTTTCTTAGAATTCTTAGAATCTGATCCTTTCAAGTTTAGATTACCCGCAAACACAGAATATTTTAGATATATTCATATTTTATTTTTTCTTGCTGAAAGCATGCACATAAGTAATATTAAAAACAAATAAGACTCAGTCGAACCCTCGATAAAGGTTACCTATGAAACAGAAAACAATCACTCATTACCTTTTTTTGACATACTCATTATAAAATTTAATAATAAACTATCCTCCGAAGTTCACCGCAAAACTGCACACAAAAAATGATTACATACATTTCTATTCACACCATAATAACAAAATAAAGACAGGCATGATAATTGTTTTTTTCTTTCGTGCATTCAGAATTTGCGGTCCAGAATATCTAGATGAAGAATTCAAATACCTCAAAAATACTTTAACAACCACATATTTTATATTAAATACAAAGAAAAAAGCCACACAAATATTTTCCAGAATAAATAAGCAAAACTCATATACACTAGGCACTTCTCTCATAAACGAACATTTGTTTTTCGCTACACACGCTAATAATACAATAATATACAACACTCTTAACAAACTAGAAATTCCAATAATACAAACCACATCACAAACTATAAGACAAATATTAAAAACAACAAAACATCTCCAAAACAAATCGATTTCCAATGCAGGTATATACACTGTTCTTTGTCAAAATTGTCATCATATATATGTTGGTGAAACCCAACGTAAATTAGAGAAAAGGATTAATGAACATCAAAGAAATATAAGAAATAGGAACTCTCTGAATGCATTATTCTCTCATCCATTGCAGCATAATCATACTTTTGACTTCAAACAAGCAAAAATAGTTATTTTATTTTAAACAAACCGCGACGGAGACTTCTTGAATCGGCGTTCATCGCAAATTCAAGCACAATTAAACAACGTGGAGGTTTCTATCATTTATAGACATTAATAAGTAAACTTTTATTAAAAGAACATACTTTACTTTTAGACACGTTATCTCTCTCTCACGCCATAGAAAACACACCCTATAAAAATTATTACATATAATAAGTCAATAAATTACGTAACAAAAATACACTCATTTCATTTGAGTGATACATCCACATATAAATTATAACAGACATATTTGTTCCAAAATGAATATGAATTGCATCATATATTTTTAAATATATTAGCGGCTATATGATTTTAATTTTTTTATTTATTTAAAAAAAAATTATAAATATTAAATCATATTTTCTTCAATATATTAACAACTATATGACAATTTAAAAATCCTACTCTTTTCACAACTTTCCAACGACTTTTTCATTCTAAAATAGAGCAAAGTCATACTTTTCATAAGAAAAAAATAATATTTTTAAAAATTGTATTATTATTTTATATTCTTCAATTCATTCATCCAGAAAAAAGTCTTACAATAAAGACGAAACGTTGATGAACATGTGACTTGGTTTGTTCATTTGATATCTCTCTACATCTATCTATATATGTGGTATTCTTACGTTTGTGGGCATGTATGTCCCAAATAACGAAGACTAAGGAGTATTAAAAAAATATATTCAATTTTTACCCCACACAAGGCACAGTGCCACTTTGAAGTAGGGGACTACTGTCAAGGACATAATTTGCAGGGGTATTATGAAGGGAGATGAGTAGAAAGATGTTTGTTCACATTACACTTGAACTTCTGCATATCAGTACAGTTGGGAAAGCAGAATCCCGGAAGGGAGTTCCAAAGACTTGCAGTTCTGGGGAAGAAACTATTGGAGTAAAAGGCTTTCTTGCACCTAGGGATCTCTACTGTAAAGGGATGGGACTTAGTTGCTTGTCGGGTTTGTTGGGGGTAGTTACGTCGAGGAGGTAAAAGTGTTTGCAGTTCGTCAGAGCATTCACCATTAAATTATTTGTAGAACAGGAAGAGGGATGCAACATCTCGTCGATGGGACAGAGGCTGAAGCCTAGATGACAGTTCAGGACCTATCAGGTTGGTGGCTCTCTTTGAACCCTGTCCAGGAGTGAGAGACAAGCAGCAGATGCACCAGCCCAAATGTGACAACAGTACTCCATACATGGGCGAATGGTGGCCTTATAGAGGTACGGGATACTTTCAGGCGTAAGTGATTTTCTAGCGCGGTAGAGAGAGCCCACCTCCTTTGCAGCAGCCTTGGCAATGCTCTCAATGAACTATATCTTAAATATAAGTGTGTTCCCATGCATAGTTTGTATGTGAACATAATAGAAGTAGTTCTGCGTCTCTAGCTGACTTTGAGAGGAACTAATGACACCTTTGCAACATATTAGACAAGGAAATTAATCTAGTTACAATCGTTAGTTGAAAACTAAGAACACATATCTAAATGGCTTAGTAGGAAAGATACGAGATTGCTAACGACATCAAGGTCGCTGTTAAAGTATATTCTCCTTAATATGATCTAATATATAATGCAGTACCACATTGTAACACGAACAACGCCATGTAACTCTGCTAGTATATATATATATATATATATATATATATATATATATATATATATACACCAGGTTTTTTAGGTTCTTCAGCGACACTGATGAGTTGTGATACAACGAAACAGGACTGTATGTCGATGACTACAAATATATATATATATATATATATGTATATATATATATATATATATATATATATATATATATAGAGAGAGAGAGAGAGAGAGAGAGAGAGAGAGAGAGAGAAAGACAGAGAGACAGCCGGACAGAAACAACATGCCTGACGAGAGCCTAACACCATTTACATTTTACCATTAACTGGTCCCCTTTATGTTGGGCTTCAAACCGACGGTACCAATGTTTTTATGAACTTCTGTACAATTAAATATACATATATATATATATATATATATATATATATATATATATATATATATATATATATATTGTTTTTTTAAATATAATTATCCACTGATACATGTTTCGTCGTCTACAGCTCCGGTAAGGTGCCTAATTATATATATATATATATATATATATATATATATATATATATATATATATATATATATATAGATATAGATATATATATATATATATATATATATATATATATATATATATATATATATATATATAGATATATACTAGTTTTTTTTTAGGTTTTTTAGAGATTGGTTTTGTGTATAGTATATCAATGGCAACGTTGAGTAATTTGCGTATTAGGTAAAAATTGTTTAATCGATTGTTTTGATTCAAACAAATAGTTCTGTTTTCCAATTTTATTTTGTGTAATGGAAAAATATTTATGATCTATGTTCAAATGTTTATTTCTTTAGAAAAATCAGTTTGATTATCAACAAAACACACATACACATATATACATACATATATATATATATTGTATATATATATATATATATATAAATACATTTGTATATATATTTATATATATATATTAGTATATATTAAGTTCGAATCTATTGAATTAAAAAACGTTTTTTTTCCTAAAGTGCTCAATAAAAGTGCTCAATATATAAATAAATCTTTTATAAGTAAAATTATGTAAACACCAGAAAAGACCCTACACGTATCGTACAATCTGTGTTGGGGTTTTTCTGATATGTATCTACATTTACACACACACACACGCACACACACACACACATATGAGAGAGATAGGAAAAATAGAAGAAAGATATAAATATATATTTATATACAAATAAATACACATTTCTCTTTGTTATAGGTGGAACATATTCGAATCTGTCTTTAAAATAAAATGAAATAAGACGAAAAAAGGGAAGGAAAAAGAAAATATAGAATGCAAAGAGAAATGGGATGAAGAAATTAAGTTATGACATCAAATTATTGTGTCTGGCAGTTTTGAAGAAAATATTTAATGCCATCTTTGCAATTCCTTTTCCTTTTTTTTTCTGTTTACCAAAACATTTTCCCGCCATCATCTTTTACCTAATCTGACCCTGGTCCATTAGTCTGAACAACTGGCATGAAAGATTGCAGCAAGCACGACCCCAGCGCCCCCTCCATAACCCCGACTACCGCACCCTCCTTACCGATATAAAAAGTACGCACCACCCCAACAAAATTAAAGAAAAATAAATGGACAAAAATAAAAAAAAAAACGAGAATCAGACCCAAAAAATAACAATAAAACAATGCAGAAGCAATGCATTCACTCCATCGGAACCCCGCCCTCCGTCGGAGCACCCTACCGTGCACGCTCAGCACCACCCCCTAGCTCGCCGATCCTGACCCTCTGATTTTCAAACTAATAATAACACGAAAATGTTACCTTACTGTTGGCCTTCAATTTCTCCTATGTTATTACATTATGTGTCCAGTCAGCATGGATTTAGAACGCCATATTTGTTTCTGCGTTTATTTTTTCCTCTCTTTTTTATATCAAACTTCATTATTTATTTTTCGTTTTACTTCATATAATGTTATCTTGCTTATTTTCCACTTTTTTCTACTCAATGTTCCTTCTCTTTTCTTTGTTTTTATTATATAATTTTCCTCATATAACGTTTATCTTCTACTACCTTTTCTTTTTCTTCGTCTTTATTTTCTTCTTCTTCTTCTTCCTCCTCCTCCTCCTCCTCCTCCTCCTTCTCCTTTCCCCTCTCCCCCATGCATTTCTTCTTCTTCTTCTTCTTCTTCTTCTTCTTCTTCTTCTTCTTCTTCTTCTAATTTCAAACTGTTGATTTTCTTTTTTTTTACTTATAATTTCTTTCTCTTTTCGTGTATTATCTTTTCCTTTCCTTCAATTTTCTTTCCTCATATTTTCTTAACCTTTATATTTTTTCTCTGTCTATTTTTCTTTTATTCTTTTTCTTCTCTTTTTTTCTTTATTAAATCCTATTAATCCATTATTTTATTTTCATTTACTTTCATTTTATTTATTCCAAACGATTTAATTTTTACCCATTTATTCTCTTTTTTCTTATTTTGTCTTCACACTCGACGAATAATATATGTTCCGTTGTTTTCTTCATCCTATAAACATTTGTCTTTTTTTATTTTATTTTATTTTTCTTTCTTTTTTCCCGATCCTTGTCAAATAATTTCTTTTTTTGCAATCTTCTTTTTCCTTCTTTTTCGTTCATGTGTTCTTATTGTTTATGTTCATATTATTTTTCTTCTTCTTCTCGTTGTTGTTGTTGTTGTTGTTGTTGTTCTCGTTGTTGTTGTTGTTGTTCTCGTTGTTGTTGTTGTTGTTTCATCAAATAATGATTATCCTATTCATTTACTTCTTCTTCCATGATTTCGTCTCTTTTTTATCCATTTTTTCTTTTACGTTCTTTTTTATTTCCTATATTTTTCATTTTCATATTTATTTCTTTTCATTTTCTCTTTCTTTTACTTTTTTGTTCCTCACAATCTTTTTCTTTTTATTCTTTATTTATCTTTTGTCTCATTATCATTTTTTCTTTCGCTTTTTTTCAAATTTCTTTTGTCTTATTGTTTATTTTTCTTTATTTCTGCATTGAATTCTTCTATATCGATGTCTATTTCCCCTCATCCTCTCCCTCCTCCGCCCCCTCCTCCAAAATGATCACGCTAAAGCTCTGTTCCCGCAATGCCAATATGAATTACAGTTAATAATGATTCGCACAGTCAGTACTTGCTGGAGGTCCGTTTTTATTTCATTAATCCTATTTTTTCTGTCCCCACCTTCTATTGCAAAATTGAGGGGTAGCTCAGAAGCAAACCAGGGTGATGGAGGAGGAGGAAAAGGAGAGAAGCGTAGTGGATTTGCTTCTAAAACAAAGATAGAGATATAGAGGAAAAAGGAAAAGAGGGAAAGAAAGAGAGAGGGGGGAGAGTTGGACAAGAGAGAGCAAAAGAGATAAAGAAGGGGCATCTCATGACTATGAAGCATCAGGCCGGTCTGGATGTAGGTAAGGTTATCTCCCTTCGCAATATGTAAGAATGTGGTAAGAAAACGAAATAATTCTGGCAAGTCTTGCAAGGATCGTCTCTTTGTATGCAAAACTTCAAGAAAACATAGAAGAAATGGTCAGTATGCAACTTCCGTTAATCAGGAGGCGTGGAAGACGAAGGGTGGATAAAAAAATAAAAATCGTCACAGCAGTAAACAAGGGGGGCAGAAGGGAAGCTGCAATGATTAGGAAAAAAAAAAACGGGAATATGCTGAGGGTGTTTAGGCTGGACCTACCTCAAAGAAAGATTGGACTCATACTATTTTCGATGTTTTTAATAAATAATTGAGCCTCCATTTTTTCCTTTATGAATAAGATAGGCTGGAAAGATTATTTTTGGGAAGTTTTTTTTTCTTTTCCCGCTTTTTGTTGTTTTGTTTAAAGGGCTTGCTCTGATATAGTAGAACATGTCCGAATCGTAGTCGTGCATGTGAGATGCGACACAGCTTAAGTGGACATCTAATAAATACTGTACTTTATAGACAACCTTAAAGTCTCATAATTTGAATAATTTTTTTCTAGCCAATTGATATTAACGCTTTAATTTCAATTTTATTATTGTATGTTATTAATCAATGTATTATATTATAACATATGTAACGTTTTCAATTTTGTAGAATTAAATAGTGAAATTGATTTCTATTAAATTCAATTATTTTATGCACATTGTTTTTACTTAAATATATCAGCATGATTCATTTCAGACGTCTTCCTCCATATTATTAAAATATTATTCATTTTTTTATGCAATGTGCTCGTCCATGTTGACCTGAATGCGACTTTCTTTAGTCAACAGAAAGGAACTCATCTTCTATCGTGATTATACTCTTCCTTAAACAATACTACTGACCAAAGATCTCATAAGAGAATTTGTTTGGAAAGTCTTGCTCATCTCACTCCATCCTACACATTTTCCTCATCCCTTGGATTATCATTTATTTTGCAAATCAAAAAACAATTTTGATGGCCTTAGGTTAAGATCACTAGAGGAGATAAAACATGAGTTAGATTCATGTTGAACATCCAAACCTAAAAAAAAATTAAAGTAAGGCATTTATAAACTCGTTGATAGATGGAAACAAGTTATTGAGAGCAAAGGCCGTTATTGTTATGAATAAAGATTTTGAAACCTGCACAATTTTTCATTTTCAAGATGAAATTTTAAATCACCAAACATTCGCACCAACTTTAATACAACCATTAAATTTCTTATAAACTATTACTTAGTAAAAATTATGTTTGGTCTTGATATAGGGCTTTGTTTTAATTTACACCCCGGGAAAAGAGCCAGAGATACCATGTATATACTGTACTAGAAAACATCACCCTGGAATAAATGCTATCTGTGTAATTTTTTCCGAGCCCTGAACCTCCTATTTTCATTTAATGTTTTTATTTTTTATTTTAAATGTTTGGAAGCATTTTCGTAAGAATGAGTTTATATACAATATAATTTTGACTAAATATTTCAAACGTCAAGTAATGTCACATTATTATTAGTACGTATAAGGGTGGGTACTATAGCTAGTATTAGCAAAAGGGAGACTTAAGAATGATGTTCCAAATACATTTTGTCGATTGTGACGATGAATATGCTAATGCTGCTGCTGATGATAATATTTTATCCGGAGGTTGACTCTGAAGAAAGGAAAGGATTTGATGTTGTGGAGAATTTTAAATCCTCTCATAGTATACATCATCATTCCACAATCAATCTGTCCATCTCATTAATCCTTTTTTTTTTTCTCATGTCGATTTTGACAGATGGTGATTCATTAGTAATAAAAAAGAAACAAAAACATAAGTTACGCATTTTGCATACATGTGCGTTCGTATTTAGAAAACAATATTACGTTTAATTAATAATGATCACATAAAGAAAGTACATGATTCATATATAAAGCTGTTTGTTTCTTATGAGCAAGTTTAAGAGTGTATGCAGAATGAAAATAAACAACAACAAGCACATAGGAGTTTTTTTTTCAGAAAATTCTAAACCTCACTTAAAAGAAGTCTGAAAAACTAGACAGTTTTTCATTTTTTTTAATATAATTAATTTCCAAGTCCGGCGATGTACAAGCATTGCAATTCCCCAAAAGTGATGGCAGCATTGTCAGCAGAAGCATCAAGCTAGACCTGATGGATTAGGAGAATTTCATAGCAATTAAAAGTCATAGTTCATTGCTTCAGCTACTGCAACTTGAGTAGTTGGAATGGGCGCATTATCCTGATGCAGAGCATATCTGACCTTCAGTTCACTTTGAATTTTGACTTCAGTTGTCTTAGTTATGATCCAGAATATTGTTCGTTAACAGTTTTTTCCCTCTTACAAAGTTCTTTTGTTTTTTCTTTCTGTCTTTTCTTATTGTTATTCTTTATTTGAGAAAGTTGTATGTGAGTTTAGAATGGTACTATATTTCAATTTACTTATCTTCGTGACACGGTAATAACTCCCAGCCTTCAATTGTCTTCAGACCCCACCCCTCTCTTCCAAAACAGAAACCATTAACTGCAGCTTAATTGAACTTCTTTGGAGTGAATAAACAGGTTTCATTGCTTTGAATATTTGATTGAGATTCAAAATCGTTACGTCTGTAGTCCAAGTTTTTTGTGCTAACCTGGAGATGAATCAGATGAGTCCCGGAAAGGTTAACCCTTTTCATTTTATACTTTAATGTAAGAACTCTTGCAAATATGCTGCTTATCGCCAGGATCTCAGTTAAAAGCCATGTAGACCGAAGCAGAATATATGGTGTAGCTATCTACTAGATTGTAACAGCCGCTGTCATCTAAAATAAAAGATGGATGCCATCAACTCAGTTTTTGGACGACCTGATTTCGAATCATTGGTTTTGAATTCTTTAACTGCCATCTTCACAGTAGTAAAATAAATGGAATGCTCGGCAAGCAACTATATCATCTCTTAAAAGCCTTGACCACTATACCTTTATTTTGAAGATATATTATCACTGTTTTAGCCGCTTAAATTTCACAGAATATGACTGGTTGTTAAACGGCGAAAAGCAAAGCCAATTAAGTATAACAAATATTTTTTTAAAATCCAAAATATATTCCTCTTTCTCTTTTTTACTCATTTTTGTTTATAATGGACTATTCCAATCCGTTTAGTGTTTCCTTTCTTTATTATCCCCGGCGATGAATAAATAAAGAGATGGAAAGGAGGCGAGAGGAGTGAACGGAAAGGGGAATGATAGACAACATATAGAATAAAGTCGTTTCGCCAAACAACATAAAGTGATGGAGATGAAAATAGTAGAAATTTAGTAAGAAATAAGTCACTTAGTAATTACAACTAGATAAAACAATTAAAATGGAACTTGTTCAAAATAACTCAATCCCAAAACTGAGGAATATTTTAGCATGTATATTATATGATTGAAGTGAATAGGAAAAAGCATTAGGAAAATAAAAGTAAATGAACTGATCATCAGTATGATATTAGATTAATTAATCAACAAAGAGGAAATAAAAAAACGACAAACATAGAAATAAGGATAAGGAAAGAAAAAAGAAATGAAAAAATAAAAAAAAGATGAAAATTCTAAAAAGAAAGAAAGAGAGAAAAGAAGATGTAAGACAAGGCAGAAAGAAACGATGACACAGGAAAGAAAATGAAGAGAAATGCAGAAAAAAAGAAGAGAGACAGAGTTAAATATCGGTTTAGTTTACATATTCAACCATTACTTTAAAGACACTCGCTTCAAGAACTCATTGCCACAACTGCAAATAAATTTACTTTCTTCACCCGTGTACCTAATATAAACTGAACTTTACAAATATTTCGGAACACATTAGCACTTTTATATGGGCTGCTTCCCTGTATACTACAACATGGTCGTCTTCAAACCTAGTGTCAACAAACATTTCTCATAAACCGTCCACATAATTCATCAACTTCTATTCATTTCATTCATCGGTTTTAATATTCTTCACCATTCAACTGACAATTCATTCAATTAATCCTTAGTTTCGAGTGGCTTTTAACCTTGATAAGCGGCAATTCATTAGTAAAAGAGGGCGTAAAGTAAAAAGGGAGAAATGAAGGTGCGAAGAAAGAAAGGCATGAAAAAGATTGAAATAGTAACAGAAGATGTAAACGAAAGAATGAAAAGGAAAAAGCATAAAAAGAAGAAAAAAGGGAAAATGAAAAGATAACATGTAAAGGAAAGAGAAAAGAAAGAAAAAGAAAAATGAAAGAAAGAAAAAGAAATAGAGAACTGATTGTATAAAGAATGATAGAGAGGAGAAAGAAAGAAATAATTAAAAAAAAAACAAAAAAACAGGAGATGAAAGAACATAAAACAAAGAAAAAAACGAGGAATCGAAGAAAGTCAATGCAGAAATGATAATATGACGGAAGAAAAGTATAGAAAGAGATAGAGAGAGAGAGATAGAGAGAGAGAGATAGAGAGAGAGAGGTGAATAAAAGGCACAGAAAGAAACAAAGAAAGTTAAATATAAAAGAAAAAATACCGAAACTATGACACAAAGAAAGAGGGAAACACGAAAGAAAGAAAAAAGAAATGAAAGAAGGAAATGAAAAGAAGAGAAAATAAAGGAAGGAAATGGCAAATGATTTAATGTGTTATATTTCAGGACAAAGGCAGCATTTTATTGCAGAATAACAGCACTGAAGTTTCGAAATTCGTAGCCAATGCCGTTTCTGCTAGGAACCTCGCTTAAAACTCGGAACTCTCCCAAACCCAAATAATATCCCTACCCACCCAAGTGTATTTTCATGGGCAGTTTATTTGTTGATTGTTTTTGGGCTCTGCGGACAAAACGAAAATCCACTTGTGGAAATCTGTGCAAGATCTATGACCCTCTCTCAAGTGGACAGAGTATCTCTCTCATGAGGGCCACAATGATGACCCTGGACCCCGCTCTTCTTCCGATTCCGGTCCAGCGTCGTCACTTAGCTGATTAGGTTAGACTGCCGCTGTCGATCTCGGCAACAATGACCGAACGACTATTCCCAAAGAGGGGCTCCGTAAAAGATAATTTCGAGTCTGCCTAGTGATTAACTTCTCATCGGCGTCCGTTTCAGAAAGGAAAAGCTTCGTTTGACAGAATTTATGGTGGATCTCAGGAGGTTGAAGGAACATGTGGGGAAAAATTGATCATCGTTAGAATTAATTTATGATACAATCACAAAGGCGTGATATGTATGCATAGAAATATACACACATATAAAGAAAATAGCACGAGTTTTAAATATCAGGTAGAAATTTCATCTTCATCAATTTAAAACTTATATACATGTATACATTTCGATGGACTATCGCACCGAGTACAACAACGGATGGGCGTGTGATTATCAGATAACTTTTACTCTCTCTCTCTCTCTCCCTCTCTCTCTCCCTCTTTCTCGCTCCCTCTCTCTCTCTCTCTCTCTCTAACCCTAACCCTAACTTTTACTCTCTCTTTCTCCCTCTCTCTCTCTCTCTCTCTCTCTCTCTCTCTCTCTCTCTCTCTCGTAAGGTGAGTAATGTCTGCATATATTCCCACTTGTTTACTATTTATACCCGCTGATTTCCCTCAATTCTTGTGTTAATTTCTGGTGGTCTAGAGGTAGAATACCAACCAACCCACGACGTTAATATTTTGTGACTGGATTAAAATCTCCCGACTGGCAACAATTTTCACTCCCTACACTAATAATTGAATACTCATGAAACGGTCGTTTGTGTCCGTATAAAAATAATACTTAAAAAGATAAATCAAATAAAAAGAGCATGATACTTTATTTATTATTCTACAAAATATCAGGTGTAATCAACATTATATTGCCATCGGTTTGAAGCCAGGTGCAGTCTCAAAAAACGAAGCATTCAGGTTCGTTATTATTTAGACCACACAGATTGATTAGACCAGATCTTCCGTAACATCATATATATATATATATATATATATATATATATATATATATATATATATATATATATATATATATATATATAACAAATTTCACAGCCAAACAACGTCGCAGCCCACAAGAGCCATGCCAGTCAACTAACCGGAAGTCCAAGACTCGAGTTTCGCCCTCATTTGAACTCATCAGTTAGACACATCCGAACTCAGGATTTGAAACCCAAGCCTCTTGCATGTGAGGCAAGCACTCTACCAAATGAGCAACTGCCGCGCACACAAGAATTTCTATTAACCAACACA
Organism: Euprymna scolopes; assembly: GCF_053919585.1. Taxonomy (NCBI): domain Eukaryota; kingdom Metazoa; phylum Mollusca; class Cephalopoda; order Sepiida; family Sepiolidae; genus Euprymna; species Euprymna scolopes. The sequence goes on from NC_136516.1 coordinate 55,048,260, forward strand.
GATCAAGCAAACCGCGCTGAAATCCGACTGCGAAATGAACCTACTTTGTCTCGACAAGGAACGCGGTCATCCAACCAGCTAATAACCCCAAGCCGATGTCTCACAAATAGGAGTTTATATATATATATATATATATATATATATATATATATATAGAGAGAGAGAGAGAGAGAGAGAGAGAGAGAGAGGGAGAGAGAGAAAGAGAGAGACAGAGAGAGAGAGATAGAGAGATAGATAGATAGTCGAAGAGAACCCCAGCAGAGTACTCTACACAAGTATTAAAGCAAATAAATATAATAACGTGCATTTTTAAAAGGAAATTGCCTCAGACAAGGTAGGAAACTACTTGATGTAAGGATCTAAAATAATAACGTGTATTTTTAAAAGGAAATCGCTCCAGACAAGGCATGAAACTACTTGATGTAAAGAGCTAAAAAAACTAATACTTCAAGGTGAAAAACTAGCCAATGATAAGTATTTGATTGGAAGATTCTAACCTAGAAAACACCAATTCTTCCCCCTTTGTCAGAAACATCGTGCATGTAATTTGAGACTAAAGGACAAAATAAAGGAAGCGAGAGTTACAAGGCTGCAGAAAGTAAAACAAAAGGTTCACTTTCCACTTTTTTTATCACTATTTTTTCATATGCATGCGCATATTTTGCTGATGAATGTTTACTGATCAATTATCAGCAAAAAAGACCCCTTTTCTTCGAGTTTGGCACACTTTATGTTTCTAGATCTTACCATTTGATGTGACATCTCGTTCTTATGTATAAAATATGTCACGCCTTTTGCATCTTCTTCTTCTGGTTCCCATGTACCGGTTGCAAAGACTTCACACCTTTTGTTTCTTTGTGGTGAGACCGTGCGTGGAATTAGGCATTAATAGAACACTCTCCCCTGATACTATAATCACATATGAAACATTCAGGAAGTGGTCTTTTGCGCTGTGTGTTTCTTTGTATCGCAGTTATTAGGTTTCCCTTAGAAGTGACATTAGAAGAGGCATCACCTGCATTTATGCTGGATGCCTGCTCATCTGGTCTCTATCCAATTGTCACAAATCTTTCGCTAGCATTCCTTGAAGACATATTAAAACAGATCGTAGGAAGGCCTGGCCCTACTATGGATTGCAGATCTTTCATATGGCATGCCATTCCGTCTACTAATGTGTTCTGTTACCAATAATTCCAGTTAAACATCCCATTCCATACTTTGTCGTACATCATACATATACTCAGTCACCCGTTTTAAAGACAGTTAGCTGTTGATTGTGTGATGTTCCATTGATCTCTGTCAGCCATATGCGGCACCAATAGATCATATTGACAGATGCTATAGCAGAGGACACTTGTTCTTTGGCATGACGTTGTACTACTGTACTGCTTCCAGTATAATACATTGTTTTCTGGCAGCAATCATTTTTATAGTTCTGTGACATCGTTCGATGATACCATTACAAGAGGAGACGAATGCACAGTGGAATCGAAGTAAGCTTTTCCACTCATGTAGGAAAGTTTTAAGCAAGCTGCGCCAAAACGAAATACCAATATCTGTCAGAATAACTGTTGGTGGGCCTCGCTTATAGAAGAGCGTCTTCAGCTGGTTGATTACATTTTTTGCATCTTGCAGAGAAAGCAGTTACCAGATATTAAACCGAGTCGGGATAGGCTGCAGCAATCAATGTCAAAAACTGTAAAAAGTAATATGCATCACTACTCAGTGCCACGCTTGGTTAACATTTAAAGCACCCTCTGACCACTTCATGGGTGATTGATCGATCGACTGACATTCTTCACATTCTCTGACAACGGTTTTCACAGCAATCTTAAAAACACCATTGTCAATTTGTTTCCCAAAGTAGAATGTCTGTCTCACACCAGAATGACAACTTTGTTCAATCTTAATCTGGTGAAACCTGACTGAGCTCACCAACACAGTGCATGCAGTTTGCATAGGCTCAGTGTTCCTTTTAATTGTATCAAACTGAAGCACTCTCAATTTTATTATCATGTTAAGCCGCCATCGGATGAGCATCTCATTCATAGTTTTGGTTTGTACCCTGGCCTTGTCGGTAAGGTATCTGAGATCCGTTTATATACACAATCAGAATCAGTGAACAAATGCAAGGTCGCCGTCTTCCAGAGAATTGCCAAGTTTACACCTATAATAATGGCATTGAATTTTGCAAGATTAATATGCTAATCAGCAAGCGTCCTTTAGTACATCCCCATCATATACCAACAATATACTGATAGCAAGAGAGCTTGCATTGACCCATATGCTAAGATTTTCTCCATCGACACACCATTTCCCCTATGCTAGATCTTCTTTGTGCACTTTGGTGAGAACGTCCTTAACCATGCTGTTGAAAGGGTCTACTTTGTAATTCCACCCAAAGCAACAAAAACTCGACAAAAAAGAAACCCAAATAACGAAATATATGTGTGTGACGACATGAGGCATGTCTGGGATTTTGCCGCCTTTGCTTTGCTGAGGATAACGCTTTGAGAGCGTTATCCTCTCCCCAGACCTGCGAAGCAAACTCTCGTGCACCATCCTGGAGCCTCTCGACCTCTTTGCGAAGAAGATGTTCATAAATTTTCTCTGCTAAGATTCCAGTCAACAGTTTCCACATCAGTGGCAGACATGTAATTGGTCTATAATTATTGGCATCTTTTCCCTTTGCAGGATCTTTCCTAATCAGTGTTGTTCTTCCCTTCACAAGCCAATCAGGGACATCTCCCGACTCTACAACCCTTTTCAGGGCAGCAGCTATAGGTGGATAAAGGCATTGGAACTGTTAAAACAAAAGCCCACCACTCCATCTGGGCCAGGTACCTTCCAGTTTGTCATTCTTCGTTTGCCAGCCTTAACGTCATCGATGGTTATCTCAACGTTCTTCATCTGCTGCATTCCTGATAGCCTTTCTCTAGCATTTCCCAACAAGCTAGCCTTCTTATATCGCCCTTCGACAGACCAAATCCCAGTCCAGAACTTCCTTGCATCTTTTGCATTTAGAGTGTTGTTATTTCCCGCCTGTTTATAACATTTAATTCTTTATACAGCTGAGACTGATTGTTCCAGAAACGGTTATTCTGCCGAAATGCAAAACTTTTTCCAACAAAGTTCCGAATTTTCATACCACCAGTGTGGGTCTTCCCTTTCAACATTGTTAGAACGCTCATCGTTCCCTTTTCCAGCAATCTATACCTCCTTTCAAGCTTGTCCTTGGCTTTCTGTCCTAGTTTAACTTCTTTTCTTATTTCTTCGATTCTACCAATGTCTTTCCACCACCGTTTAATACTTTCTCCAAGCTGCCTCTGCTAGTATGACCTTCTATCCTTCATTTCTCTCTTTTTCTTCTGTATTAAGCCACGATGATTCACAATAACGTATGACGCTGCATACAGAAGTCTGTTAAGTTCTGTAATCGATATGTTCTTTCTTATGATGTTGTGGATTACTCCTTGAACTATTTTTACCTCGCTTTTCACCTTCCACCTATCACTACTCTTTATGCTTCGAATATCTATGATGTCGTTTCTAAGAAGAACCTCTCTTAACTTTTGAAGTACTTTTTTTTCTATAGAGGTCAAAGTTCGAACTTCATCACCAATTTCTCCATACATCTGCTCCTTTCACTGGTTCCATTGTCTCAGAGTCAATGATATCATCTGCCTTAGATCCTTCAAACTCCTTCTCATCACTTCCCTTAACCATAGGATTCCATTCCTCGTTAGTTGCCTGCCTCCCATCATATGCACTTCTACACTCTCAGTGCTTTCATCAGAGCTAGTTTAATCAATTTTACTTTCATTATTCATTTCATTCCTTACTATCCGTTCAATATCTTCTCTTGCAATCACTGAAAGTAGGTTGTTATTTTTAATTTGTTTTAACTGGGATACTAAACTCGCGACACTTCTAGCTCCTCCTCCTCCTCTCAATTCCCATTCTTCCTACACTTTTCGGATATATCCACGAGATTTGGTATCTCCACTTCTTACAAACATTCCCACAGTACTCTTCTTTCCTCATCCGTCCATGGTTTTTTGACATTTTCTGTTCCAACTCTTTCCGTGTCTTTGGACCCTCTTTCACTCCCCCTATATTCAGCCACATCCTCAGAATTTCGAACAGTTGTATGATGACGGCAGGACCCACCCTGTTGACGAGTGGGATACCTACCGGATGTGAGACCATTGCAAGATGTTCCAGCCTCATTCACGTCGTCATTTTCAATATTTTGATTTGCCATTCTCCCATAAATTGGGTTAGTGAATTTTAGGTTACACCACCACCGATAGTTTTATCGAGACATCGACTTAGGAGGGTTCCCCACCAAGGTTAAAGATCCCCTGTCGACCTTTCTCCTCCACCACCACCACTATTACCATTACCACCAACAACAATAATAGAAATAAAATATACAATGTTAATAGTAACACTAATATCGGTAGTAATAATAACAACAGTAACAACAACAATAGCAATGACAGCAAAAATAACAACAGCAAAATAAAAACATACCACCACTACTACCACCACCACTAATACTACTAATAATAATACTAGCAATAATAGTAAAAAACATTTTTTTCTTTCCTTTCCCTTTCATTACCTTTTCCCTCCTCTTTCTTTTTTTCTTTCTTTTCCTCTTCTTATTCCCCCTTCCTTCTCTTTTTATTTCACCTTTTTAAAATTTTTTTAAATAATAATAATAATAATAATAATAATAATAATAATAATAAGAAGAAGAAGAAGAAGAAGAAGCAAAAGAAGAATCAGAAAAAGAAGAGTTTTTATTTTATTCATTTAAATTTTTACTTTTAAACCGAATGAAGATATCTGTATTTTGAGTAGTAATACAGAAATAAAACAAAATCTGAAAAAATGAATTCATGTTTAATTGATTGTTAAAATTCCTAAAAAAATTAATGACATCTGAATTTTCATAAATGTCCAAAATCTTTTTGCCTTATTTGCCTTATTTGCATTATTTGCTAAATGAAACCAAATATTGCCCAGATTTCCACCCATTATATCTAACATCTGTGCTCCAAAATTCATCATAATCGGTCAATTAGTTTAAAAGTGAATCCTGTAATATAAGTATATAAACACATGTATATAAACACATGTACATACCTAATTGTATATATATATATATATATATATATATATATATATATAAGTAAATACTGAAAATTTAAGCATAAAATCATGTTTTCGTATATTAATTTATGTGATTAAATGAAGTAATCACACACACACACACACACACACACACACACACACACACACACACACACACACACACACACACATAGAGTTAAAGCCGAAATTATTGGCACCTTTTCAATTTTTACGTTTTTGGGAGAAAAAACATTTTTTCACTAATTATTTTTATTAAAGTGTTGATGAACATTTATATCGACCATCTACAGATCTCCTGAAACACTTTTAGTTTATTATAAAATATTGAAGATAAATATTATTAATGATAACAAAAAACAGACGAATTCAAATTTATTGACACCCTTTATCAATAGCCACTTGCAAAGCCTTTGTTTTTAATGACAGCTTCCAGCCGTTTTCTATGCGTCATTACTAAATTCCTACACCATCAACAGGAATATTAACCCATTCTTTCTTCAGCTTCCTTGGTTTCCTTCTTTTCACGTTCGCCGTCACAACAGCCCACAAGTTTTCCATTGCATTCAAGTTCGGACTGACTTGGCCACTTCAGGACGTTTATTTCATTATCCAAAAACCATTTCTTCACCGATTTCGCCATATGTTTTGGATCATTGTCCTGTTGGAAGATCCAGTTGGTTTCAAGACTAAGGGCTTCTGCAGAAGGTTTGAGATTTTCAGTCAATATTTTAATGCATTGATCTTGTCTCATGATGCCATCCACAGTGACAAGTTTGCCAGTGCCATTGGCCGAAAAGCAACCCCAGACATACGGTTTCCTCCACCAGACTTCACCGTAGGGAGTGTATTCTTTGGGTTGAAGGCTTTTCCTTTCTTCCGCCACACAAACGACACATCTCTGCTGCCAAAAAGTTCAATTTTAGTCTCATCTGACTATAAAACTGAACCTCCCCCAAAAGTTGAATCCTTGTCAATAAACTCCTGTGCAAACTCTAAGTGGGCGTTAACATGGTTCTTGGAAAGGAGAGAAGTTTTCCTTTGTCGGTACCCCTGAATACTGTGTGCCCTCATCGAATGACTTGTCGTACAGTTCTGGGAGAAAGTTTCTTTTTACGACCTCGACCCGTCAAGTTTTGAATCGTATTGAAAACACCATACGTCTTGATAATGTTTCTCACTGTTGACACAGGAATTTCAAAACGCTTAGAAATGGATTTGTATCCACTGCCTGTCATGTGTGCATCCACTATTTTCTGTCTAACATCTAAACCGTTTTCCTTAATTTTAGCCATCTTTGCAGTTTGGTGTTATTGATAAAGTGAAGGATTGACTAATGCACGTTATTTATAGAAGGCTTTGGAACGTTCTAGAAGATCATGCATTACCCAAACATAATAAACAAGTATTATTTTGCATAAGATATCGTGAATTCTATGATAAAAATCATTAATGCCAATAAATTTGAATTCATCTGTTTTTTGTTATCATTAATAATATTTATTTTGAATATTTTATAATAAATTAAAAGTGTTTCAGTGTGTCGATATAAATGTTCATCAACACTTTAATAAAAATAATTAGTGAAAAATGTTTATTTCCCAAAAAACGCAGAAATTGAAAGTGTGCTAATAATTTCGGTTTTAAATATATATATATATATATATATATATATATATATATATATATATATATATATATATATATATATATATATATATATATATATACATTAGAGAGAAAGAGAGAGATAAAAAGGAACAAATTAAATTATATGTTCATCAACTTTTCCTCTTTATTTCAAGACTTCCTCGAGAGGAATAATTTGAAGAAAATAAAATAACAGTACAATATTTACAATATTGTTGTAATGTTAAAAGAATGTCTCTGTTCTATTTCAGAATAAAAAGGCAGTTGGCAGTTGAAAGTGTATATAGCGTTGTGAAATAGAGTGAGTGATATTTTTGATGTTATAAAGTAGTTAGAGATTTGAAAGGAACATGATGCAATTGTGTCCTTTTTCGAATAAATATAGCTGTTATTCAAATATTAGATGTGTAAATAAAATGAAATGAGTGTTTTTTTTATTTATTTATTAGGAGGGGCGTGCAATAAGTAATGCCCCTCACCCACTTCGCATAGCAGTAGAGCAACGACACGTGGCACAGTTATTAGTCTTTCTCTACATAGGGACCACCCAGAGTTATGTATTTCTCCCATCTCTGGAAACCGCTTTTGTAGAACACCCCAGGTTGGTCATCAAGCCACGACCTGACTTCAGACATCAAGGCTGCATCATCTGGGAAACGCTTTACTTTCAAAAACAAATTCATGGCTGGGAAGAGGTGAAAGTCAGAGGGTGCAAGGTCAGGAGAGCAGGGAGGATGGGGGAGGATTTCATAACCACATGCCCGTGCTTCTGATCTGGTGACATGCGAGTTGCCGACCGGAGCGTTGTCCTGCAGGAGAAGGGTACATTTGCTGATCTTGGCCCACCTCTTGATTTTGATAGCTTCCCTTAATTTCGTCAAAAGTGAAGCATAATAGGCTCCTATAATTGTGGTACCCTTTGCCAGGAAATCTATTATCACTACTCCGTCCTGGTCCCAGAAGACTGTGAGCATGACCTTGCCAGCGGAGGGCTACACCCTTGCCTTCTTTGGAGGTGACGAGTCCAAGTGCTTCCACTGCATTGACTGGCCTTTGGTCTCTGGATCATAGTGATGGGCCCAGGTTTCATTCTGTGTAATCAGTCTTTTGAAAAACTTTGACTCATCTTCTTGGCACATCTCCAAATTCATCCTTGAGCACTCGACGCGTTCTCGCTTTTTGAATGGTGTGAGCAACCTGGGAATCCATCTGGCAGACACCTTATGCATATGCAAATGGTCATGAATGATAGTTTCCATAGACCCTGTACTAATCTTGAGATCTTGGGCTATTTGGCGAATAGTAATGCGCCGATCTTCCAAAATGGCAGCCTCAACTTGACGGACAGATGCCTCATCAATGACAGAAGGGGGGCGACCAGATCTGGGAGCTGTTTCCACAGACTTCCGGCCATGTTTGAATTCACGATGCCAGTGTTTTACAAGTTCATATGATGGGGCATTATCACCATAAGTTTCTTTCATTTCATCAATTCTCCTGTGGTGTGCGTCCTTTATAATACAAAAACCATATCACTGTTCGACATTCAACAGGCTCCCTTTCACACCTGATTCAGTTCAAACACATGTAAAACAGAAACCACAATTAGTTCAGAGCTGTAATTTGCCACATAACCCGTAAAGATATGAATCGTTGCACATACAAAATTTAAGCTGGATCAGACAAATGGAGTGGGCCAGGGGCATTACTTATTGCACGCCTCTCGTATTTATCATTTATTGATTATATATATATATATATATATATATATATATATATATATATATATATATTATAGATATTATTTGCTGTGGTGTAAATAAGCTAACCTTTAAAGTTAATTATACTATTTTAACATGGATTTACTAATAAAAGGAAAAACCTCCACGTTGTGTAATTGTGTTTAAGTTTATAATAAGTACTGATTCAAGAAGTTTTCTTTTAGATATATCTGAAACACATTTAACGAGTTTTGTTTTGTTTTAAATTATAAGAATGATCATGCTGCAATTAATGAGAGAATAAAGGAGTTTTAGCATCCCACAATGTTATGTTAAATGCAAAGAAAAGAACACACAGATAATTTTAAGAAACAATAAGCAAAAATATATATACATCAAATACTTCTTTTGTAAACAGCCATTTTCTTTTTACCCACCTGCGTTAATAATAAAATTATTTACAACACTCTAAACAAACTAGGAAATCCAGTAATACAACCCACATCACAAACTATAAAACAAACATGAAAGGCAACAAAACATTTCCAAAACAAACGCACATCTAATGAAAATATGCATACTGTTCAATGCTACACTTGTCATCAAAAATATGTTGGTAAAACTCAACGGGATTAGAGAAAAGGCTCAGTGAACATAGAAAAATAGCAACTCCTGGTAGTAGGATCGAGCAATATCAGGTGAATAAGACAGATGAGGTAAAACTTCCTAATTGAAACTTAATGACTTTTCCTGAATGGTTCTTGCTATGTAAGGTTCTTGTTATCATGATTAAGTACTACACCCTTCCTATTGAGTAGTAATGAGTTTTTTTTTTTGATAAAGCAGTTCTTAGACCTTCCAGTTGCAAACAATATTTTACTGTAGTGATTTTTTGATTACGCTCTAGTAACTCATAATGAATCAGTCCTCTCATGTCCTACCATAAAGAGTGCATAAATTTTTTTTAGTGTAGTCTTTGTTTTAGAAAATGCTATAAATTTTCGTTTCAGTCTAACCATTGTCTTTTGCATTGGATATTCTCGTAAAAAATACATTTTTCATCCCCAGTCACAAGGCTTTGCAAAAATGGGTTCTCAAGGATTCCTTGAACCAAAGATATGCAGTCAATCAATCTGTGATTTCGTTGAACGTCAGTCAAATCGTAAGGATCCCAGTGTCCAAGTTTTGAAATTTTTCCCAAATGCGTGAAGGCATGACATGATTGTGCCGTGGGTTGTATTGAATTGTTAAATTAATTATTTGCTGGTTAAATTTTGATTGACCTCCTCAGCGTCTTTAATGGCGTCTTCATAAATTGATTTTTACCTTGCCAAACTTCGTCGATCTGACAGGTTAAAATTTCCTGAATAAAATTTTGCAAACCATCGTTGACACTTTAGATTAATTTAAAACGTTCATCCCATAGACAGTTCCAATGTTCCTTGTAGTTTCTGCAGCTGAGTTCCTTTTCTTAATTAATAGCGCATGCAATAACTCAGATGCTCCTCACTTACATTTTTTGACGGCTAAGACAGTTAAACTTAATATTTTCCGGCTAATTACTATACCTGAAAGACATCAATTCATCAAAAAATATAGATCTGTGTACGACTTAGAAAGCAGCAAATTAATGAAGTTAAAAAAAACATTAAATTCTTCCCAACCTGATATTTTTTTGTTTTGTATTGTTTTAACAAATCAGTAGATAAATACTGTTGTACATGAAAATGGAATCCTGCGCTCACCCACCAAATAATGAAATTAGAATTTGATAAACTTTAAATGCACCACCCGTGTTTCATTTAGAAAAGACATCAATTTCCTATCAGATGTTTGTTACGATGATGATGATGACGATGACGATGACGATGACGATGATGATGACGATGACGATGACGATGACGACGATGACGATGATGATGACGATGATGATGACGATGATGATGATGATGATGATGATGATGATGAGGAGGAGGAGGAGGAGGAGGAAGAGAAGAAGGAGGAGGAGGAGGAGGAGGAGGAATCAGAGATTGGAAAAATCAGAACTTTTTGGGGCATCGGAATCGGTTCATTAAACAACTTTAAATGCTCCAGGGGGGAAGGTTTAAATTTCATTGGCGCCAGCTCTACATTGGAGTGTTTGTCATGGCTTCTTCTGAAATAATTAAAGTTTTATGGCACCTTTTTGGACACAAGGAAATCATTAGTGATTGTGGCAATTGTGATTCAAAGCATATTTGAAAACCCATTCCCAGATGTAGACCCTCCAAACCTAATTGTATTTGTTTTTATTAGTTTTTATTGTAAGCAAAGCAAATATTCTAGAGTTTACTTGCCTAATAAATATAAATATAATAGATTTTAAAAAGCTTTTCACACCTATTTGATCAATGGCCATATGATGTCTATTATAAACTTCACACTTTAATATCAAAGATTTAACATGCTTGGAATTTTTTTTGTCCCTGGTTTTGTCTGATCACCACACCCTTTTAAATATTTCATGTTTCCTTATATTTTGTTTGGCTTTGGCACAAGTGAAAATATAGATGTAACTCTCACAAGTTTATCAAAATTTTGGAAGAGCAAACATTGAGAAGTTTTTTAATTAAAAAAACAAACTTTCATTTACATTTAAAATACTCAAAACATATGAGATTCCACTTTTTGAGCGATTATGTTGGAGCACACTGAAACCTTATTTTAGAATTTAGAATGGGGGTTCAGTTGTGCATATAGACATAATGTAAACTGATTCCATTTCGATACATTATAACTTTTTAAGCAATTAAGTAATTTTTACCACTAATTCTAAGGCCAATCAGCAAAATCATAAAATCACATGTAATTGCTATATTTTTTGTATTGCCACTCGTACTTAGGGTTAGTAGTAGTAAAGGATCGTTGTTATTATGACTTTAACAATACTATATATTGACACTAGTTACCCTTCCAATATTTTCTTGAAGGCCCCATGAAAGTCCTCTTGTGTGAGCATGTCAATGATCTTCGTCACAGTCTCTTTTATCTCCTCAGTTGTCTCATAACAACAGTCTCTAAATTTTTTCTTGAGCTTAGTGAATAACCAAAAGTCACAGGAAGCACGGTTTGTCCGATAAAAGGGTGAGGAACTGTCTTGATGCTCATATAGGTCAAATAGTCTGTGATCTTCTCTGAGCACCCTTGGGACAAACTTTGCACAACTTTTGCAGTTTTAACAAGAGTTACAATAATATCAGAGCATCTCTATTTACACTACGAATACCAACATCTATATATTACATATGAATGATTCCGTTGTGGAATTTCCACAGGTCCCGCTAGTTGTTATTATTATTTGCATCTCGTTTTTGTTTTTATTTATTTTTTTTTACAGTAAAGGAAATCAATTTATTAACCCACCAAATTTATATAATTAAAATAAAATTTAAACATTCATTGAAGGAAAGCACACAATAGTTAACGAAGCTCAACGCCCTCTTCATGTTAAAAATGGGTTTCTAAATAGTAACATTATTATTTAGAAATTCGTTCGTAACAATGTAGTTGTTAATATTTTGTTCTTACATCGTAATCTGATTTTTCCTACCAATCGTGAACTATTTTCAACTTTTTATGAAAACTTTCAAGTTGGATGTACACTAACGATGAACTTATATAATTTGGCTTGAAGTCAAAATATACCTTTGTTGTCTTGCAATTTGCAATACATTACAAGGAAAACATTTGAGAAAAAATATACCCGGAAATTACCCAGGTGTTTATGTAATAATTTGAAAATTTACAAAAAAGAAAACAAAAAAAGAAACAAATCTCTAATTAAATATTTATAAATATTAAAAGAATCGGTATCGGAATTGAGAATCGAATCGGAATCGGAAATTTAGAACAGAATTGGTAATTGAATCGGAATTGGGAATAATTTCGGAATCATCCCATCACTATATATATATATATATATATATATATATATATATAGTCATCCACATACAGTACTGTTTCGCTGTTTCACAGCTGTTCCAGACGTATTTCATATTGCCACTTTTATTGATAGTACACACATGAAACTGGCCCCCTTCAAAGTAATCTCCTCCGGCTGCAATGCACTTGTACCCTACCATCATTTTCTTGAAGGCCCCATGAAAGTCCTCTTGTGTGAGCATGTAAATAATCATCGTCACTGCGTCTTTCATCTCCTCAGTTGTCTCATAACGACAGTCTCTAAATGTTTTCTTGAGCTTAGTGAATAACCAAAAGTCACAGGAAGCACGGTTTGGGTGATAAGGACGGTGAGGAACTGTCTTGATGCTCATATAGGTCAAATAGTCTGTGATCTTCTCTGAGCACTCTTGGGACAAACTTTGCGCAAATCTTCGGCATCTTTACTTCCTTGTAAATAATTGTGTGTACAGTTCCAAAACTGACATCAAACTTAATATCTCTATTGACACACGACGATCAAATTTTGTATTTGGCTAATCAACTCTGATATTTTGACTTCCTTACTCCTCCCATACCTCTCAGCATCCATCACAAATTCGTTGTCTTCCTTGAATCTCTTATGCCACTCAAAAACTGATACACAATTGATTCAAGATGGTCCAAAAACAGTCTGAAGCATTTCATAGGTTTCTGTGGCATTTTTCCCAATTTAAATCAAAATTTAATTGCTTATCATTTTTCTAAATGTCCTCACGTCCAAGTTGCATTTTTAAAATTCATCAGCTGTGACAATTATGCTTTAGTATGGTGCATTCCAACTCCTGTTGTACTGTTATTTGTTTTAAGTTAACTGCCCTAAGGCACTAGAATGTTTTGGAAAAGGGCGCTTAGTTTGCGTTAAATTTATGTGTGAAAATTATCCTGCACCTTAAATTCCTATATAAATCGTTTTATATTTATTTTTTATAATTATGTGTGTTTATAGGTAATGTTTTTATTCAATTTTTAACAATTTCGTGTAAAACGGTACATTAGCAGTGTAAATGAATATATGTTGGTACTTATGCACTACTGAAATAACATGGGTAGGGGGAGGCCGTATTGTAATTATACTGTACATGCACTAGCAGCGTCAGAAACCGATTTTAAGAATGCATGGAAAAAATTGAATAATTCAACCTCCTATTTTTACAAGCTTATAATTACTTGAAAAATGTAATTCAAACCCTAATTTTTTTTTCAGTTAAAGGAGCCAAGACCAAATTTTAAAAAATAACAGGTTTAATAGCAAATTATGCAATATTTGTTTTTTAAATTGGCTTTCTTTAAAAAAGGTGTGAGGAAAACCAACGAAATTTTTTTTCATTCGAGTATAAAAATCGATATAAATTCCAAGAAAATCACTTACCTAAAAAAAAAACAATTCAATGTGTAGTTCCATTCTTCATTGTAAAGAATTTATCCATTTTTATATTTTAAATTCCATTTATTTTTTAAATAAAATAATTTTTTAAACGACTATTTGAAAAACGCACTATCATGGAAGCATTTTTCGAAAAACCGGAAGTAATCTTATTCCTTACTTTGAACTACGGACGAACAAAAAGACATAAAAACCACACGTTCGTGTTAGGCGTTTAGCCTTGTACCTGGAGAAATATGTGTTCTCATAGTTAATAAAAATAGTAAAATTTTACTCATAAGATTATTCCTTAAAAAAAAAAAAAATCCAAAAAACACTACAGGAACTTTTTTTTCGTTTCTCAAAGAAATGCATAAATTTTTGATTTATTATATTTTCATTCTTTTTTGCCGAGTGAAGTTTTTTTTTTTAATATCTAAAAAAAAGAAAATATTGAATGAAATAGAAAGAAATTGTTGTTATCGTCCATTACTTACTGGACAATATAAATAGAACATAGAACATAAACATAACAGAACATAAAAAAAAAATCAACGTGTTTTTTTTTTTTTTTTTAAGTTTTACACTTTGGACTTTACAGGTAAATTTCCAAAAAACACTTCTTTATTTTTGTTTTAATTTACAATATATTAGTTATTGATCTTTTATCTTCAATTTGTTATATATAAAACTTTGGTACATTAATTAATTATTTAAATTTAAATAGACATTTCAAAATGGGAGGGGGGGGTTAAAAATATTTGTCTAAAATATTATATTCAGTTTATTGGAAAGAGCATAAAATTTCACATTGACCCTGAAAAGACCGTCAAAATTGAATCAATAGAAAAATTTTGATAGATTTTTAAAGTTTAAAAATTGAAAAATATTTCACTCGTAAAATTCAATTGCTTTCATTACGTAAAAGAATGGCTGCATGGAGCGCGCCGGCACTTTGTAAACACTATTTTTTTTTTTTACTAAAACATAATATTTCTATTATTTTTTATACAACTTTAATAGTTTATTTTGAAAATAAACAACCCACTTTTAAAAGAGAAATTACGAGTTGTTTATATTTTATTTGCAGTTTCGTGTTAGGGGTGTAAAAAATCCCGCCAAAATTATGATGCACCTAATGGTACATGTAAATACTGTATTCTCATGAAATTATCGGTGTTTTTCTTCCGTTTTCATTGTTCGCCAATCGCAATTATAACTTTTTGTTGCAAAAAGAATTCGATTCACCATTGTTTAGGCCCTGGCATGCAAACAATCTGAAAAACAGTTTCGTATATAAATTTCACATAAAATGGTCACCTCTTTTGAACCAAACATTGTTTTAAGAACAGATAACGTATTTTGTTTGTTTTTAATTTTGGCTGTGTTCATGTTCCTGGTCAAATTGTAGTATAAAATATGTCACTGTCAAAAGTCATAAAAGACACAACCCTAACCCTAATACTAATCCTAATACTAAAAATAAAGCGATTACTTATGGTTTTATGATTTTGCCGATTGGGCTTTGGGGCAGTGGTAAAAAAAAATAGTTAACAATGTTAAAACAATTAGAACGGCCAGGAAACGAGTGATCATTTTACGTTAATTTATGCATTTATGAAAATTGGGCAACGGAAAAAAGGCAACGGAAAAAAGAGCAACGGAAAAGCGGCCATGTTTACCAGTTTGTAAAAAGGGCAATTATTGAAGAAATATCGATTGAAAATAAATTTTAGAACAGTTCTTGTGGGAGATATTGTTTTAAGAAGAGAGCCCCGCCCCTGACTCCAATTAAAAAAATATATTAATATATTAATTGTTCTATTTTGTGTTCTCGAACTTTGGATCTTTTGTTAAACTCGAGAATCTGCACATAAATTCGGTCGGAGGTTACATCGATCAAATCGTTTACAAAATATAGTATCTATTCTGGTGCTGCACTTCAACTATTCTCTACTCGTTCAATGAAGGAGAAATCTTCCTAAACTGAGGAAATTCTTATTTTTGTTCCAACCCAGAGTGCCCCTTTTAAGGCTGGATATTCGTCACATTAAAAAAAAAACGTGTTTAACTTTACCCTCTAGGGGAGGCAAGTATATAGGAACACACAACATGAGAACAGTAGTACGAAACATGTTCATAACTAATAAAAATAGATTTTATTTGGTTTTAAAGAACTCTTAACATTTTAAGATACTTTTAAATATACTTTTCGGAGAAGAGTAGCGGCTTTTAAAAATACTCTTAGACAACGAGCTATTTTCAATTAATATTTGTTCCATAATTACCCTAAATTTATATGCGCTACTAACTCTCCATCCTTAATTCTAAAATAATTTTGTTTTTAGTGGGATTACAAATATCGCCCCCAAACGTAGATTATCGTTGGGGGGAGGGTACTTTCAAGTGTAGATATAATTTCTTTTTTAAACTTGACAAATGTGTAAATGTTTTCACTTTATGTATTTTTTTTAAAGACTTTGATAAATTTATTGTGAGACATTAATGTATAGCTTTCTTGAAAGATACCATAAAACATTAACACTTTCAGAGTACACGGTGGTCAGATAAAGCGATTCCAAGAAAATAAAACTTGCCCATTCGCTTGAAATCTTTTAACTGTGAACTTCTTTGAGAAGCGTCATCTAGACATTTGGCAAGTAGATGCGAAAAAATACCTTTGATCAGGCTTCAGACGGCATCTGGCACCGTAAGAATCCCTAAGTCTTAGAATAAGTAAATGATAACAGCAGAATCCAAGAAAATTTGATGCTAAAAGTTTTTCACACAGACGCAAATTCAATTCAAAGCTAAGCTTTTCCACATTCCTTGTCATATTTGTCAATGCTGAGTGAGGAAGCAGACAAAAACCTACCGGACAAAACCCAACTGGACAAAAGCATAAACCTATAAATTAAATAAATTTAAAATTAAATAAATTTAAAATTAAATAAATTTAAAATTAAATAAATTTAAAATTAAATAAATTTAAAATTAAAAAAACAACACTTTTTACATTCTATTTTTATTTAATGCTTGGTATTATTTTTCTTGCTCTCTTACATAAATATTTGTAACTATATGTACAGGTATATATTATATTACATTTTCACCCCAAACAAGGCACAGTACCACTTTGATGTAGGGGGATACTATCAGGGACATAAGTTGCAGGGATACTATGAATGGAAGGTGAGCATGTTAACATTATACTTGAACTTCTGCATGTCAGTACAGTTGGGGAAGCAGGAACCTGGAAGGGAATTTCAGAGTCTATCAGTTCTGGGGAATAAACTATTAGAGTAGAAGGCTATCTTACATCTAGGGATCTCGACTGTGAAGGGGTGGGACTTTGCTGCTTGTCGAGTTTGTCGGTGGTATTTACATCAAGGGGGTACAAGGGCTTGTAGTTCGTCGGAGGATCCGCCATTAAAATACTTGTAAAACAGGGAGAGGGATGCAAAATTTCATCGATGGGGCAGAGGTTGAAGCTTAGATGACAGCTTAGATAACCTATCAGTTAGGGACTTTCTTTTAAACCTTGTCCAGGAGTGAGAGACTAGTAGTAGATGCACCAGTATAAATGTGACAACAATACTCTGTACATGGGCGAATGGTAGCCTTGTAGAGGTACGGGATACTTTCAGGCGTAAGTAGCTTTCTAGCATGGTAGAGAGAGCCTATCTTTTTTGCAGCAGGTGCGATAGTGTTCTCAATGTATTTGTTCCAACTCATGTTCCTTGTGAACGTAAAGCCGAGGAGTTTGAACAAAGTACTTTCAGGTAATGTATCTTTAGTCATAGATATTCGTGGTTGTTTCAGTCTAAAAGTTATCGTCAGGCAACAATAAACTACAGGTCTTACTCGAAGCCCTCTCTTAATGAGAATGAAAATCCAATAGAAAAAAAAAGTAACTATTTTGGGAGGGCTTTTCTTAAAATGAATAATTTCTATATTGTGCATCTAGACACAGTTAGCAGTTAACACACGTGTCTAGATGCACAATATAGAAATTATTATCATTATTATTATTATTATTATT